>NW_008239110.1:10125532-10167388 GCF_000691975.1 Corvus brachyrhynchos
TCCCTCAGTGTGTTTGCTTGCTTCTTGTGGGAGGAAATGTGTTAGGGTATATGCCTCTGCAGTTTTTCTTAAGATCTACACAATTTTTGGAGCTTCTTTGTGATTTGTTGATGCCAAACTTCCTGTATCAATTTTAATCTCTTTTTTCTCTACATTTTGGTATTTGAGACTTCATAGCTGGGTAGGGTTAGGTAAGTTCCCTTTAATTCAAGGGTTTTTCTTACCTTAAGGGAAAATCCTGATTTCTTGATGCAGCAGTCCTTACTGATCCTTAGGAGTGGTATATGAGGTACCCTCTATCCATTTTGCGCAAGGTTAGCTTCAATGTTTTCAGAAATTCCTTCTTCTAAATAAAAAAAAAGAAGACATCTGCTTTTCTGTTTTGCATAATAATAATAATTATGTAATTACAGTTCATTAACATGCACATGCACATGGTGTTTTGTTCTGGTCTGTGGTCTGACATATATAGACCTCACTACTATTTGAAAGATCATGTAAAAATAAACCATCATTGAACAAAAATCAATGTCATAATTGAAGTGTGTGACAGGCTCTATTCAGACCAGAATACTCAAAATTTGTCTTGGCTGGGGTTTAGCTGCTGTTTAATAGACTATTAGCTCCAATTTGCCACTGCTTTATTTGTGTCAACGCACTCTGATCTGAGCATTTCTGTGAACTGTTTTGCTCTGAATATAACTAGGAAAATATTCCAAAAATGCCATTCAGCAGTGAAATGCAAGTTGAACTTGTGTGTGCCTAACAAGATTTGCACGTCATTAATTACAAGATCTGCTCTACCTCTGACAGAAAGCTTTCAGGTAAATCACTTTAAGTGAGAAAAAGGAAAATCCGTAGCACTTATGCAAGACCATGTTGATTCTGAGTGTTTTCACCAGAAATTTTCAAATTATTCAGAATTGTGCTAATAATTTTTTTCTGATCCTGATCAATTTTTACAGCTTTTGTATGTTTAAACAATGGGTCTTTGATATACTAGATGTAATAGTTTTCCAGTTTTATCAAAATTAGCTTTTAAAAATTATTTTCATCCATTTTTAACCAATTCTCCCCAACTGAAGTTGGCCCTCTCTCCCCTGCTTTTTGTCTACTTTTTCCAGTGCTTATTTCTTACCTGATTTTTAAATTACGCCTGGGCCATAGGTGAGTCAGAGCAGAGTTTAATTTTCTCAGCTCCTAGTTTGAGAAGAAAGAAAAAGAATAATTATTTTCTCTCAAGAATGCTTTTACTCAAGATGTACCATTATGGTGCACAGAGCAGATTACTGCAAAATCTGGGTTGCAAAAAGTAGGCTGACTTTTTCTCAGGAAGAACAAAACTTAAATTTCAGGCCCCAGCTTCCTAGAAAAGTTCTTTAACTGTGAAACTCTTCTGAGAAAGTGGACACAAAAGACTCAAGTTACCTGACTCCTTCATCTACTTGGATCTTTATATCTGTAGATGTTTCCTTACAGTCTCAAAGGAGTGAGAGATAGCTCAGTATCTCCTAGAGGTCCACTAGCTACATAATTGCAGTACCTAAATTAGCTGCACTGGACTATGCATTTGAGTTTGGGTGAGATACATGTGTAGCAGTGATTCTGTCATTTTGACCTTTTCTAATCATTTACTTCCTGTATAGCCTCTTACAACTCATAAAATAGTAGACAAAATTATTTGTAGAGCCCAATTTGGCATCTAAATAAGACACCTTCTCTAAATATGGGTCTGAAATTTGCTGGCAGACACAGCTATACTTGTTAAGTGACAGTGTCTGAATCATAGACACAGAATGATAATCATTTAGGTTGGAAAGGAGCTGAGAAAGCAACCCAGTCCGTTCCCACCCCAAACAGGGGTGATGGTGAACGCTGAATTGCCTGTGCACTGCCCCAGTTGAGACCTCTGTTTCAGAAAAATGGAAATACATAGTGGGTGCTAGGGAAACACCCGCTGTTCTGAAGAGCCAGGAGACCCTTTCTCCCTGCCTTTCAGACTTCCACACCAAAGTCTCAAAAGAAAGTATAGGAATTTTCCATCCTACCCAAGAACTGCTGGTGATTTTACCACAAAAAGGTTTAAGGAAAATGAAAATTTCTCGTGACCTCTTCCTTCTATGTAATCTGAAGAGAAAAAAAGGATCCAAAGATAAACAATGCTCCTTTGTGAACAATTAATTTCAAACCAACACATTAAATTTAAATTGCTTGATGCCTCTCTGACAAACTTACAAGTCCTTGCGATTGGAAATGGAATTTCTAAAAGAAACTCCCCACTCAACACTATTTTAGCTTTGCATAAGCATTGTGAAAAGAAAAAGAAAAATCAGAAAAGCAAGGCAAGGTATGCATTCTATTTTTTAACTGTTCTGTACCAAGGAATAAATGTAATAAAGGCTGGAGGTAGCTTTAGGCAAACAAGCTTAGCAAAGATTTTGAAACGTTTTTTTTCTGAACATGAAAGCTCAGGGACTCTGTAGTCTTTATAAAAAACTTTACACAGGTGTGCACTTTAGCCAGCTAGAGGAAAAAATTATATAGTACCTAAAATGAGAGGGAAAAAATTATATTCTTGTGTTATTCAGTAAGAAACCTCCACACACCATTTCTATATTCATCCCAGAAATATATCTCTAGTTATTAGTAAGATATTACATCAGTGGGCATTATGTGAATTTACATTACAATTTAAGATAGTTTAGTAATTAACTCTTTAGACAGACAGCTTCTGAATTAGTTAGAGAATGTCTTTTATAGAAGTTTGGAAATACTTCTTCATTGACCACTGTGCTCTGAAATACTCCATTATCGGTATTATCCTTCAGCATTAACACTGATGAGTGTTCTGCAATTAGACATTCACCTTTTTCTCCTTCTTACCTGAAGCACAAGATTATATCAGTAGTAACTTTAATCCACTGATCTGTTTCAAGCTGAAATGTTATCTGTCTTTGCCAGCATATCTCTGATGGTCTCCATATGCACAGGCTTAATCAAATCACTTTTGTGCTCAGAACCTGTTTTGACAGATCTAACTTAGTCCACTGAAATTGGTGTCCTTCTGTGTTATCTGATGATCACTACAAATTAGACTTCCCTTACTTCCATTCTAACAAAAAAAGTAAATTATCCTTTTAATTCAGATGGGAGTGGGAGTGTTAGTGTAGGTCACTTTTACTTAAAGAACCAAGAGCAACAAGTTTCATATTATTTCTCTTAACTGTTCTTGTGAACATACATTATTCTTAACTTCAGGAAGAACCAGTAAGTATAAAACTTTAAAGACAACATCATCTGCTAAATAAGCAGATATGTACTTCTGTCTGCCTATATGAAGTTCTGCTATTTGAACAGGTACATTTGAAATAGGTACATTCATGATACTGCACTCTAATAATTTATGACTGATGTATTCCATCATTTAGAACATATGTGAATATTTCTTGCTTTAACCAACACATTAAATTCTGAAAGCAGAAATCTGCATGGGTGGAATAGGTCATTCTTCTGTATGTATCTCAGAATTCAATGTTTCTATTTCCATATCGATTATGAAGAAATATAAAAGAAAATATACCTGTTGCCTTTGTCTCTGGAATTTTTTAGCAAGTCACATACAGAATTTAGATAACTTACATTACACTTTCAAGCAGCATAGAGGGAAAAAACCCCAAACTACTTAACGCTTGTTTGGCTGGTTGGCTTTTTCAAAAGAACACTTGTTGACTTTTTTTTTGGATAGCGACAGGCAAAAGTTACTCCCCTCTTTCTTTCTCTTGACTCCTGCTTGATTAAGGCAGCTTCCTCAGGAAGCAATCATCTACTAGACAAGAATAAAAAGGAAAATCTGAAAAAGTCTCACAGGGTTAGGTGGAGGTAAAAACATGTAGCAAAAAGCATAGTTCTTTCACTGTTAAGCCGAACAGTGGATTTCCCTGCTCATTACTGCACCCTGAATAAAGAATCACAGAGCCAAAAGCCTTAAATGAAAGGCACAGACAGCTTTTCATTATTGCTCCATCAAAACAACCCTTCTACATAATGCTTGGAAAAGTACATCAAATGGTGTCAAAACTGCAACAGATCTGCACAAAGTACTGTAGCAGAAGGCACTTTACCTGTGTGTTGCCCAGCTCGACAGATACAAATTACAAATGTTCTCACGGCAGTACACTCTGGGATACTCTGTGGGGTCCACAGCCTCAGGAGGGTTTAACTCCTTCCTATGCTTCTAAGCAGTATCAATGTGCAAAGAATACCTTTCCATTTACTTCAGAACATATCACTGATGAAGAAAATACCCAATGCTTGTCCCTGTCCCTATCCTTTAATGCCAGTTAGTACAGAAAAGATCCAAAAAAGGGTTTATCCACACTCTCATGACTGGGAAAAATGCAGCTCCAGACAGAGACCTGGAAGTCTCCCTTAACTACAAAATGGGATGCAGTAAGATGAGTCAGAAATGAGGGGCTGAAAAGAGTTGGCTATCACACAAGGAGTAGAGGGATGTGGGATTCAACAGTTCTTGGGTACGAGAAGTAATCATTGTGACTCTCACAAGCATTGTATGCAACAAGATCCAACAACTTGAAGAGATTTTGAAATATGAAGATGTTTGGTCTTATTTTGGTTGGTTTTTCTGTTGGGTTTTGGGTTTGTTTGTTTGTTTGTTTGTTTGCTTTCAAGGGTAGCTGTCAGAAATTGTTTTGGAAGCATTTGCTGCCAGATTACTGTGAGGTTGTCACAAGCCTCTCAAGATAGGAACTTTACTAATTTGAGTTTGATATCAAAAACTCTTCAAAGTGAAGAGATATTACATTTGTAATGCCACCAGTTAGCTTTTTCTGCTCATCTACACCTTCTTTCTACAAGACTGTTACTGAATGAATATGGAAAATCTTACTGTGAAAGGATCTTGTTGGGTTAAATTGGTGTTTGGCTTAGTAAGTAAATCTAGAAGGCTTATCAGAATCCTTCAGAAGATATATTAGAATTCTAACCTTGCTGTTTGTCCTGGTT
This sequence comes from Corvus brachyrhynchos, assembly GCF_000691975.1. Taxonomy (NCBI): domain Eukaryota; kingdom Metazoa; phylum Chordata; class Aves; order Passeriformes; family Corvidae; genus Corvus; species Corvus brachyrhynchos. The sequence continues at coordinate 10,130,555 of NW_008239110.1, forward strand.
TCATCCTTTTGAGATGTAAGTTTCCAAAACACTGCAAAGATTCTCTCTCATGAATATTAGTTTAGTGAGGAAGAAGGAGGAACATGATAACCATCAAAATGTCAGTTTGAAGGTAGAGGGTGAAAAATTATATAGCCAAAACCTATGGGACTGCAATTCGATGCAGCATAGTGTTAGAAATAACTCTGAAGTAGTAAAACATTGCCAAACTATTTCAGATTATAACTACTTCAGGAGCTGATGCTGTGCTGTATTGAACATATTTATACTGTGCATTGCATGCATGGATAAACAGAGGTTTTACCAGATCCATATAAAGAGATAACCAGAAAAATAAGTTTGATAGACATAGAGTAACCTGTAGTGACATAAAACTTTTCTATAATATTATTATGCAGATCCAGGTTTATACAGTATCTGCAAGTGAACTAATAATAGCACTTCCATGATTTATTTTGGATAAATCCATATATATCTCAAAAACACTCTCAGCAGAGCATCATTATTACTTTATTAAATACTACTTTTGCCTACTTGAGCTTAACAAACAAATCTAATGGTATGAAAGAATTTAATTTCAGAGCTGAATGATAATTTTTCAGGCATGGTTAATTCACATAATTCAAAGTTAATTATGTTTGCAATATTAGAGAGTGCGGTAATTTTGTTCTGTTCAGCTGCAGCTCTTATTAAATCTTACATTTTGATTAGGAAAGCCAGGCTTTAAGAGTGTACAGCAAATTAAAAAAAATGGCAAGGTATGGGGAAATGTTTTTTAGGCACATGCTTTTGTTCATATTCACATCCTCTCTTGTGTTACATCACTTTGCCAGTCCAAAGCTGACTGAGCTATACTTAAATATTTATTTACACTCCATCCTATATGTGATTTCTTTCAATTTTTTAAACATTTGGGAATACTAAATTAGATGTCTCCAAGCCACTTGATGTACTAATGTACAGTGGGTTCTTCATCTGTACTTCTTGTACCAAGCAGTATTTCCCCTGCCGTATTCCTCAGTGGAAAAGAAAGGCTTGGCATGACAGAGATTTACAAAATCAATTAAAAAGTGTCAGAGACTTATTGACTTATTGACTTATTGGGGATCTATTTATTTCACTGTTAGATTGGTGGCATTGATTAGATATTGCTAAATTCATTTAAGTAGCATTTAAAGGTGTGATACTCTGTACAAGCTGTATTTCTAGAAAAAGGAAGACAGTTGGATGTGTGAAGTTGATGGGCTGCTCACAATCTGAGGCCATGTGGGAACTGTCTGGTTTTGAAGGCATTTGCAGTGGTTCAAGCTCCCTCCTGAGTTTCTGCTTTCTGTGTAATTTTGGTGATATTTTTAGATTGACGTGACTAGGTTAAGGTTATCACACTGAATGTGTTATTTTCATTTGAGTTTATGTAGTCTTCCTTTAGGTATATGGTAAAAAACAGGAGCAAAATCGTTGTCCTTGTCTCACAGCAATACAATGATGCTGAAAACAGCACATTGATGTTCTCCAGTCATCCTACAACGTTAGAGTTGAAGATACATAACTGCTTCATGAAGGTGTAGCAAAAGTATGCCTGGTCTTACACTGTACAGGTGGCAACACAAATTTCTAACTCTTCAATGCAGGTACAGATCCCAGCCCTTCTCTGGGCTGGTTCTACTATCACTGGACTTTATAGACGCATTCATAAAACATTAGACACAAACTTCTACCTCCAACACAAAGTTCTCTCCTCAATGTGGCATTGAACTTCCTTTTACTGTGTAGCTTTTTTTGTTTATTCATTTGGTTTTTTTGTTTGTTTTCCCTAAATTGAGCCTTTCCAATATAGTTTTCAGTATTTACTTCCTTATTTAAAAGGCTAGAGATGCTTCTATATTTGCTCACATGAAAAACAAAACTATAGCGAACTGTATGTTCTCAGACTTGAGCACTTGAGAGGAAGAGGCAAAGAGCTGTATATGCCAGGAACTAACAGAAAATAATCTTCATTGAGCAGCCTCAATTAATCACAGAATCCCTTTTTCCCTGAACAAGGCAGGGTCCTATGACAAAAGCAAAATGGGACCCCATTATTCATTAGCTCAGGGTTCATCACATACTGATGGAGTTTTAACTACATTAATATTCCTTGTGTGAGGGAAGGAGGGAAGCCTGTGTAATATCTTGACGTGTAGCCTTAATTCTGGTATTTTGCTGTTCTTTTAGTAAAGTATTTCTGTGACTTTGTAAACTCATATGTGGTCTTGGAGTTCATTGCATGGAGTGTGTCACCGCTGCTGTCAGGCTGCAGGAAGCTGAGAAATAAACCAGGCCTTTGAAGCTAGCGATTTTAATAAAGTGCTAACAGCCAGTGAATATCTGTGGACAGTGAGGATACAAGTCACTTAATGACTGTTAAAATCCCAGGCTAAAAGATTTCCACAGACCTGAGAATCCCTGCTGCAAGGAGGATTGTTATGGGGATGAAAGCCATTTTCTCTCCTTGTGCCAAATTTAATCACACAGAATCTTGTTCTCTTCTGTTAAATCTTCTTTCTCATGCTTTTGACAAAGTCAATGTAATATTTGATTATACTTGGAAAGAACGTTAGCAGGAAGAACAGAAACTTCAGAGGAATGGTGAGATCATTTATGTGTAATTACAGCACAGTGTCAGGCCCTGGACTGGCTCTGAATGGATTTACTAATGCAGTCATCACGCTGCTGCAGTGTGACTAGAGTAATAATAAAGCCACATATATTTTTGCAGAGGTAAGATAGTTTCCTAGAATGTCTGACATTTCACTGCTGCTGACTGGAGTAAAATGTCAATGCACTGAACTCTGATGGGATTCTGAATATTAATATCTACAAATAAGGCCTATTAAATTTTTTTGAATTTATATGTATATATATGTATGTATATGTTACTGGAAATAAATACGAAGGCATCATTAGTGGAAAAGGAATTGTCTGCTTAAAACAAATAATATTATCTTCCCACTTAATGTCTTTTCATAAAGGATTTGTGGAACAGACCTTACCCTTTCCTTGCTCTTTTTTCCAGAAATTTAAGGTCTGTCTTTGAGCAAAATTTCTCCTTTCCAAGCACTAAATGTTTTGGAATTTTGAATGTTTTCAAATTTTGAATGTTTTGAACATTCACTAATAAGAAGTGATATTTCAAAGACAATCTATGTGCACTGCAGTGAGGGGTTTTTCATACTAGTAGAAACAAGATTCAAGGAATTCATCACCTTCTCAGAACTGCTGCATTTATCTAATGTACATTAGACATGGAGAAAACTAGAACATGAATAGATAATACTTGCCACAAGGGTACTTTCTGAGAAGCTGGAAGAGGAGTTAACTGGGAATGGGGAAATCTGGAGTCCCAGAAATTGGGAAGAAGTAATTTTTAGTATGAAATCCTAGCATTATAATAGTGTTTGTGTGGTTCTCAGATGTGATCCACCAATGCAGGGGATTATTCATTCCCCCATCATCAAACTAAACACAATTGATCAAATTAATGAAGTTCATACCTACTGGGAAGTCTCTAGTGAAGAAAGTCATCAAAGTTCTTTCTTTACCCCTATAATATATCCTCTTGTTTGTTTGTTTGTTTGTTTGTTTAAAATAAGGTTTTGAGCAAACAAGCAAGAAAAACAAGAGTACCAGCTTCCTATTTCCACAATTCATGCATGGATGTAAAAGCAAAATTATAACCTCTGGCACCAGGAGATGTGTTCAAATCTGAGAAGATGAAATGTTTCTCCAGTAGAATGTGGTGGTGGTTGATAAAAAGTGTCTCGCACTGCATGAGCCACTGGGGCTGTGCCTCCAGCTTCACTGCTGGGTTTTCATTGACAGAGTTCATGCCACCATTTCCCTGGCACCATCAAGAGTCCATGTTATTACATTACTAGAAAAAAATCTTTTTTTCTGCTCCTGTACTCCTCACGTAGCTACTCAAGGATGCTCAGAAGATGCAGTCTGTTGAGAGAGCTGGTTGCTGCAAGAGGTTTTGTGGTTTGTATTGCTGAGTTGCCCAGTGACCTACTAGTGAGCTTAAGAAGACTGCTCTGATTCACATATGTCCCTGGTGTTTATCTGCTTGGTATGTTTGATAACTTGAAAGTTTGGATGAATTCTGCCAGCTGAAGTTCAGCTCAGAACTCTGCTTTGCTTCTTATGCTCCAAACCTTCAGAAGCCCTAGTTTATTATCTAGTGACATGTAATAACTGAAACAAGAGGGAACAGATTTGGCAAGATAATTTCTGAAGCCAACTGCTTTTCACATTACACACTGTAAGAAAAATATAGATCCAAGTAGAAATAGTAAATTTCAAATGATTCCCTACTGCAATTTTCTGGTCACTACTGAGTGCTCCTTAGGATTTAGTCAAAATGTGTTATGAAGTCTGCTACACCACAGCACACAGGGCCTAGGACTGGAGCGACTTTGTGGATCATTGAATCCACTGTTCTGCTGATGAAGACAAGCAGCATCCCAGTTTAAAATCACTCAAATATCATCCTGAAATCTACTAAGAACATGCTCTGGAACATGACTCTTCTCACAACTATAAATGTCCTAAACTGAGGAGCACTTTACACATTTTTGTATCCAATTTTGTATTTTGCATCCAATGTGCATCCTCCAGAGAATATTTTTTTTTCTCTGTAGTGACTAGATGCCACAGCTAAAATAAAACATCTGTCATACTAGAGACATATATATGTGTATATATATAGAGAGAGAGAGAGAGAGAAGGCAGGTGTAATGAAAGAGCATATCTAAATGGACAAAATCTAGGAAAAAAGGGACCTGATTATTTCCTATTTTACAGATGGCTCTGCAGCTCAGTTAAATAGTGAGCCAGATTTTCAAGCATTTAGCAACCTAAAATGCAGATGGTGCCTTTGTGTTTTCAGAAGCACCTGTCTGTGTGTTAATACAGCTGTGAGTTAACCGGCTTTAAAAATCTGGGTTGGAATTGCTTGTCCAGCTTATACAGGAAATCTGCAGTAAAACTAGGAATCAAGCTCTAAATCAGGTATTTTAACAATCATCTTATCTTTCTATAAAAGCATGTGAAATGACTCTTCAGATGACACACAGCCTATGAATGTGAGCTTCTGCAATTAGAGCTATTATTCAGACAGGCTGGAGTGCTGATCAGTTTCTCAGATCTTTCCTCCTGCAATCCTGAACCACTTTCTCAAAGTTCCCTGCAGGCTGCACTCTTTTCCCTGCCTTGACTAATCCTTTTTAAGTTTGCCTTCCTCTTAGACCCAGAAAATGGAAAGTGGAGGTCCATTTGTATGAATTCTGGAGGGCTAGTTTTGTTGCAAGTAATTTTTAAAAGATCTAATTGTACTTGCTTGCTAAAAGTATAATGCATAATTATAATTCCAAGTGTACATTTAAAAATTAAACATGGCACAGTGCTTATAAATGGATTGCTTTGAAGACAGGAAAATTCTGCCTTGGAAAAGGGCAGACAATGCTCTATTACACATTCATTTTGGTTTTGTCTGACTCCTCTCCAAGTTTTGAACACAAATGCTTTCACGTGATCTCTTCCTTTCCCACCTCTGTCGAAGTACATGCAAGGTCATTCTATTGTACCTGCTTTCTTTTTGGCTGATTTTTTTATCATTTTCTGTTGTAGAAGAGACCAGGAAAGTGCTCAGAGGAACAGGCCAGCCTCTCAAGTGTCCACTAACTCAGCTGTGATTGCTAGCTTTGAAAACTGCAGATGGGATGGATACACTGATGGTACATGAAGTGCAATTACTATAAATGTTTTATTGCTGGACAAATTTTTAGATAGCCAGTCTGAGAAATGTGTGTTAGAAGAATGAGGTATAATTTTAAAGGCAGGAATAAAACATACATCCTCACTAATTTATCTCAAATGCAGAGGAACAATTATGGAAGCAATCCTCTGGGGACCCCACAACTTTTGTTACAGACAAAGCGCCTTTCCACTGAAGCACCATATTGTGTCCTGACTCTGCATTCAGCTGTGTCAGCAGGTTATGTTTAAAATCCACTTAAAAGTGAACTTGGGGTCTAGGTATATTTTCCTCTTAATTAACCTGCATAATCTGTTTTTGTACATAATTCATCCCTTCATTTGCATTTTAATTAGGGAGCATGCAAAATGTCAAGTCTAATTGGCTCAGGAAGATGTGGTACAACAAAGCCCTGGACTAAATGTAGCTGTGGGCAGTGCACTGAACAGCTGGCTCGCAGTTCAAGTTAGGGCTTCAGTACAGGTAAGGGGGTTTCAGTCACCTAGTTTTATGTGACCAAATGTATCAACACTAATTTCACAAGAAGTAAAACTGGAGGACCTGCAGACCCCTTGTTCCTGCTTTTTGATGACATGTAGCCTGCTTCCTCTTGCCTCTATGCAGTCCAGATGCAGTCCTCTTACCCTGATGGACTGAAATCCCAGTCTCTGTTTCTGAATCTTCCCTTTCTCTTCCAGTTCTCTCCAGTAATCTTACAGCAGCTGTAGAAGGAGAGAAAAAACAAAGACTGGGCTCCCTAAAAATTTTTAATGAAATTGTCACTTACCAGCTGGCTGAGAGATGATGTTTTGGAGTCCTCACAGGGGCTCTGAGCTTCATTGACCCATTCAAACTTGCCACTTCTCATTCTCTCAAGAAAGCATCTAGCCCCAGTAAACCATGTTACCCTTGCCTTCACTGGAGATAACCACAAGAAGGGTCACATGTTCTCCCCCTCCTGGGCAGGGTAGTAAGCAGTGTGTAGAGATGAGTGCTGCTGTGAGCTGGGAGGAAGCCATCAGACTGTCAGTGCTCTGGGCTGTGTGTCTGGGACCACACAAGCTGTATGTGGACTCCACCTTGTGAAATATATTTTATTGTGGAAGTCTTCAGAGAAGAGTTTAATTCCAAGTACCTCGTGTTGTGACTTCCTAAGGAGGATAACTTTAGTTCATATGAATCTGCAACATTATCTGGTTTCCAGTTAATTTTTTTTTTCTTTTCAGTTCACTCTCTTGTCTTCACATTTCATTACTTAGCACAGACGTTTTTTAAAAGTATATACCATCTGAAAGAGTTGTTTATAGGCTTGAGAATATGTTGAAGTATTTTCATTTCCAGGTGTGGGAAGATTAGGGGGCTTGGTAGACAGATGAAAGGCCTTTGAAAGTAGGAATGGAAAATATGTTATAGATTTGTTTCTGCTAGAATTCTTTTCAGATGTCTGGAATGAAACATTCTGTGTGTAGCTGGAAAAAAGAGTAACATTCAGAGACAGCCCTTCTGTAGTTAAAACATTTCATTGAAGGTTTCTCAGACTGAAAACGCAGCATGGTGCTCTTAAAGTTTTGTTTTACACTGTGTTTTTTCTTCAGTGCATGTCATTATGTGATGGTGCAAAATTAGCAATGAAACTAGGATATCTGAATTATTTATAAAAATTTAACATTCTGCATCATGAATTATATAAAATATTTAATATTTTACTTATTTTCTTTGTTGTTGTTGTTGTTGGTTTTGATTCAAGGGACCTATTTAAATCCCCTCATTTACCTTTTTTCTTATTTCTGGAATTAATTTCCCAGTGTGAATAAGAAGGGATGAAATTGAGTCTCCTTATTACTCATTCATGCCTAATACATTCTTACCAAATTCCCTAGCATGTTCATATAGTGCAGCTGGCATTTTTGACAACTTTTTTGATGTGTTTCGTGTTAATATATTAGACTTGAATAAAAGCTTAATAAATATAAGGTTTCATTAAGAAATATCAGATCTAAGAAAAGGGCTTCAAGGTAGGTTTTCAAGCAACTTGCTGACAGGCACAGGTGTGAAAGGAGTTAATTTATAGTTGAGAAACATCATAGAAAATTACATTGGGTGAAAAGATTGCTTTAAATATTTAAATAATTTGTACTAACATAGGCAAATATGTCTGACATATGATTTGTTAGAGGTAGAGGTGGAACCTGTGTGACTGCTAACAGCTATCTCATTGAGATAAGACACCACTGAGAGTAACCATTTAAACATGTTAAATAAATAAACTTCTTTTTGACAAAATAATCCAAAACACAAACCTTAAGTCTATGAAGGATCATAGGCAGGATGTGTCACTTGCAGAAATCATTAAAGATGTGAGTTTATTGTCAAAGCCTCTGGAGGTCTGGAGGTTGTCTGTAATTGCTACTTCATCAAAATCCATTAGGATGGAAAGAAACAACCCAAAACCAAATCAAAACAAGAAGAAAGTCCTCTCAGTGAAATGTAAAAGACAACTAATGAAGCCTCCTGGTGTACCTCCTCGGAGGAATATAGATTAATATTTTGCACAAAATACAACTTAATTGCCCTTGTCTATTGTTCTGCTTACTTAGCACTCATTAAAAAAAAAAAAAAAAAAAAAAAAAAAGAAAAGGAAAAAAAAGAGAGCCAAAACCATTCTACCATTCTGCAGCAAAAGCTGCTGTCCAGAGACCAGACTAGACACTTTGGCTGTGTGTTGAGGTGTTGAGTGATTGGCGATAGACACAGCTCTTACTATCAGAAGCTGGCACTGCCAGTAGACAGACTGGAATAAAGCTGCCATTTCTAATGCCATATTGGATGTCACTTAAATAGACAACAGTTAACTTTTATAAACCCATGTTTTATTTCAATTAAAACAAATCTTTTCTTTTTGGCTACATTTAACCTTTTGTGGCTGGAGACTCAAGATGTGCCAATGTACAAACTTTGAAAGATATTCTTTTTAATGAAATAAAATGTAGACCCCTATGTTTTGTAGAAACCTTCTTGCTGTTCCAAAGCTGTATAGGCTGGAAAAATCTAGACATACAGTTGAGCTAGAATAAAGTATTTATTTCAGCATTGGACAGGAGAATTAATAGAACTTGAACAGGATTTAATTTAAGATATGCTCTTTCAGTTCCTGTATTTACAGGACGCCAGCTGAGAAGTGGCAGACAGTTCTGTGCTGTACTGAGAAAGTACAAAGCTCTCCAGTTACAGTCCCATCCTTGCTAATCCATACCAAAAATATTCTGAAATATATTCTATGTAACCTGGCCCCTTTGCCCTTTCACTGTCACTTAGATCATCATTCAACAGGAAATGATAACTTATTGAGACAAACTCTGATCTTTGTTGTGTCAATCCAAATCTAGTGTTGTTCCAATGAAGGAGATAGCTTAAAGGAATTATTTTGGACTTAACCTTGGCCAGTATCTTTAGGGTTTTGTATGTTGATAGCCAAGAAATTAAATTCTACAATCCAGAATGGAACTTAAATTTATAAATTTAATTTACAAGGAAGTGGGAGCTACAGATTGAACATTTTTTTATGTCCTAGGTTTTAGGGGGATGGTGTTTTCATTGATGTAAGTCCATGGGCTGCATTGAATGGGAACAAATGCAGAACAAACTTGATCTTTTCCTGAAGATATTGTGATGCAGAAAGTCTTTATATTGGCTTAAAGTAAATTCATACAAAGCTAAGAAGTTACTGATATTGTAATTAAAATCTTACCACTGGCATGAAAATTAGTTATTATTATCATTATTACTGTTAGTATTACTATTATTATTAATATATTACAGGGAAAGAAAATATAAGAAATAGCTCTATTACATAGAGGAAATTGTTGGAATAATAGTAGGGTTTAAATTTGCACCTCTGATTACCTGCCCCATTTTCTGCTCTAAGATTTGCATTTCTGTAGTAGAGATGAGTAGTTTACAGCCCTGGGCCTTCACTGTCATCTCCTGTCCTTTGTCTTATCATCTCATGTCTCTTCTCTTCTACATTGCACCCTATGTCCCCATTTTCAAGGTCTCTGCTGTAACACCAGGCCTGTGTCCCTCCGCACAAAGCCAAATCCCCTCATCGCTAAGATAGGAACATAACTATTTAATCATGTGTAGAATAACTTCTTGTTACTAAATTCTACAGAGAAAATTTATACTTTATGAAGATAAGCAAAGGTAAATCAAATTAGGCATAACCACCTGGTCTTTAGAAAAAATAAACAACCTGCATTTACAGACAGAAAAGCTAAAAGAAAGCTCCAGACCAGCCGGTACAAAATCAGAGTGAGCAAGTCTGACAGCCCTCAACCCTGGGACAGTGTAAAGCTGATACAAATGCAATGCCATCTTATGAGGTATAGAAATAGTTCATGCACTGGACTACAAGTCTGCAAGCTCAAGGGAAAGTGCAGCAGTTCTGCAGGTTTAATACATCCAACAGCATTAGCAGTAGCCGACTGTTTTCTATTATTTTTTCCCTTTAGAGACCACCTAACATTATATTATACTTTTCAACCTCTTTTAAACAAACCCTTTGTCACAGTCCATATGCTATACAATTTCATAAGCATGTGCAATTCTCAGTAGATATAAAAGTATGTTTTCCCATAACAAATTACTGGAAATAATGCAATAGATTTGTTCAGTAGTACCAAGGGCAGTTTAAAGGTCTGGAAAGTTTGATATTAAAATTTCATGTGCTGTCTTCACTAGAGGAGGTTCCCTTTGAAACCCATTTGTTAAACAGCCTTTTCTTTGAGGTCTACTATAAAAATATGTTTCTATTCGTATACAATTTTCAGCTGCCAGAGCACATATCAAGTATCTTGATTTTAGTTACTGTATTGACATCTGCTTTGCAGTGGTATTAGCATAATAAAGCTCAGTGCAAGATCTTATGGATTGGAAAAATACGTTTATTTTTGAGGTTTTAAAGCAAGTCAGTTTTATGTTTTCACACTCTCTTGCTCACATACTGGTGAGAAGCAGCCTGTGCGTGTCCACATGGCCTGACCAAGGTCATTTGCACACAATACAGAAGATGAGCACCAGCTGTTAAGTCCTCTGTATCTCCAGAGCTCCTCTTGACTGACAATGACAGACCTTTCTTCTCCTTCAGGAGCCATCAGCAGTTTTGGGGTAGATCTCCGCTTCAGATCGGGCTTATTTCAGCCCCCACAAATCTTAAGGCACATCACTGTCCACTGCCTGTTCCTCCTATTTTGGCATATGTGTGGAACACGTCTCCTGTCTCCTTCTCTTGGCAGGCACACGGGAAGGAGCAGTGTACATCGTGCGCTGCAGCCTTGCTGCCACCCTGCTAGAGCCAGGCTGCTGGTTCCTTTGCTGATGAGTTGTCTGCTTTTCAGACTGCAGCCTTTTTGTTTTGACATCAAGAACATGTTCCTCAGTTTTGCTGAGTGTCCTGTGTCCTGGAACAGTGTCCTGGAAACAGTGTCCCTTATTATATGGCCATTCTTTTAAATATTTTTGCTTTCCTTCCCATATGTACACACACACATTTCCATTCAGACTTTCTTCTTTCTTCCTTCTCCAATCTTACTATTTCTTTTGAATCTCTGCTGTGTAAGTAAAACAAAACTCCAATTTTCCTCGGTAAACCCTTTTCTTCCCTAAAAGTATCTTAGATTTATGAAATCAGTTACAGCTCTTTTTATTGCAGGGTGGCAGCTTCTCAAAGATCATCACAGGTAAAATAAAACCGGAAGACAGCACAAAGGAAATGCGTGCTATAGTCAGCACAGGCAAGTCACACATAATTGAATATCATTGTACAACCAAATAAATTAATGTCCTACAAAAATGTAACCTTGCCTACAGGAAAAAAGCTAATCCAAATATTGTGTGATGGCTGTTTGGTAGCATTTCTATTGCCACTTACTTCATCTTTCTTCAGTGATTGCATCCATTTGTTGGGTCTTGATTTAAATTAGATTGTGAAAGGTCTCAGGGCAAGGACGTGTCATTCTATACATTTGAGCAATGTCTGACACAGTGTCACCTCACTTTTGACAGGTTTCTCAGGAATTGCTGCAATAGCAATAATAACAATTAACATCAATAATAACATTTGACTTGATAGGATTACAACATATATCCTTAATACGTATTTGTTGTTTTAATTCCTTGAAGCTTGGTTCATATGGGTTTCTTTACTTTTAAAAAGCTTAAAACTTAAAGCAATTTTGGCAACAATAGTGAATATTTTTCCTAATGTTAGCTCTGATATTGCCCCTTTATTTTACAGAAAAATGACATTTCCATATCTAACCATTCTGAAAAATCAGTCTATAGATGGCTACATTTTTACTTTCTGTAGTTATTTACTTTTTTATTGATTACTTGGGACAGGAGACTTGTGGTAAACTTGTTTCAGCTCACTAAACAAGAGAACTTCTCTGTGATAATCTTCTGTTCAGTTTTTCATGGTTTGGTACATTCCTATGTATGACATAGTTCAGATTCCCAGCTGGGCAAATATACATTTCAAGTTTATCCATGTTAGACACTCTTGTGTGACTCTTGAGCAATGGGATTTAAATGTAACTGTGCCTAAAGCCTTTTATGTGAAAACAGTGTTAGAGTTCAGACCATATGAAGACACAGTTTAGAGGCTATTGCACTGAGAAAACAGCTTGAAAGATTTCATAAAAATCCAGAGCATGAAAGAAAGAAAATAACAGGTCCAATTCCAGCCCATTGAGAATAAAAGGCCACTATTGAATGCTTTCACACAGCTAATATTGCTGTAGTTTTTTACAGGTATGTAATCAGCAAATACAAGAATGGCTTTATATGGGCCCTTTGCTAAACCTTCTCTTTCTTTAGGAAAAGCTAAATATGTATTACTGTAATGTGTAGTTGTGCCCTTGCAGCATACAATCAACTCTCATAAATCCTTCAATTTTTTTATCTGTTTCTAAAGGACTTTTCTATTAATCCTTTAGCTTCTTAGATTGCTGTTCAGTTGAAAGCTTTTTCATTCTGTATTAATTAAACTCAGTAGGATGGAAAAGAGACACTTCTGCTGAGCAAAAGTGATCTAAGACCGCTGTGCATGTGTAAAACATTGCAGATTCTGAGATAATTTAAATCATTTGATCATGTCGGGGGGCAAACGAGGGTGACTATCATCAAAGTACAGGGATAAACAGCAAAACAAATAATTAAATAAGTAAAGCTATTTGAAACACCTATTTGCTGTAGACTAGTGTAACAAATGTTCAGCAAATGGCAAGTTTAAACCGAAAACATAAGAACAGAAGTGCTGAAATCCCTTCCAGGTGCTCTCTGCTGCTCAGCCAGCACACAAGAGCTGGAAAACACTGAACAAAATACCTCCCAAACCCCCACCAGCTTTAGCCCCCTAGCTGTTTTCCTACTCTGAATTGGACTCACCACTTACAGGTACTACTCAAAGAAATACACATTATCTCCCAGTGTTTGCCACATCTCTCCCACTTACTGCAATTCTTCAAAGCAGTTAGTCTAAAAATGTCCCTTGTGCTTTGACCTGCCTAGTACATTTTTCTGTTTCCAAGTAACAGTTCTGCACATTTTGGGGCCATTCACTGTTTGTTTTTTGGTTTTTTTTTTCAGAATGACAGAGAAGATCTGTGATCTTTTCATATCCCCTGAAATTCCAGCCTTCTAATAGAGAGAACAGATGCTTCAATGTTTTTTTACTACTCAGATTTGCTTCAGACAGCTTCAAGTCCACACAAGCTTGAGGGAACACATACAGCTTCTAGATCCCACTTAAATTAACAGGAAAATGTTAGACAGAAGTTGCATATGTTTTTAATAATAGAAATACTTTCAAATTCATGACATATTAAATTAAAATTTAATTTATCCATAGTTCTCCTGATCTAGTGGAAAAGTGACCATTGTTATCTGAGATAGTGTTAATTTTCTTCACAGTGGCTAGTACAGGGCTATATGATCATGACTTTGTGCTCAGTGTATGAAATGGGGGGAAGAAGTAGGAATGGGGGGGGGGGCATTTGGAGTGATGATGTTTGTCTTCCCAAGTCACTGCATCACTGTGTGATGGGACCTTGCTCTCCTGGAGACAGCTGAACACCTGCCTGCCCATGAAAAACAGTGAATTCATTCCTTGTCATGTTTTGCTTGTGTGTGCAGCTTTTGCTATCCCTGTTAAAATGCTTTCATCCCAAGCCACGAGTTCTCCACGCTTTACCCTTCCCATTCTCTCCCCAGTCCCACTGGTGGGGCAGTAAGTGAGCACCTGTGTGGGGCTTGGCTGCTGGCTGGGGTAAAACCATGATACGTTGTCATGTAAATAACATTATGGTATGGGATAAGCATTGCAGGAAAATTTCAAGCCATTTATATTTCTCTTTGAACTGAAGTGATGCAGGTATTATGGAAATGTTTAATGTATTTGCTTAAGTCTGGTACCTCCAGTCTTCTGGGTTTGAAACAGACAGTCCTAAAATTCTTCAGGGTATAGTTCTTATGCTATTCTAATCTCTTTCTAGGATCAGCTGTAAAGATGATAATATAAGCCCCAAAGTCACATAGAACTTACATGCAGACTTAATATATTTTAAGAAGTCTATTAAATCAGTGGGATAGTCAAATACTGGACTGTTAAAACATGTATATCCAGGGTGTGAGCCGTGAATTAACCTCTGACTCTGTTGGAAGTAAAAGTCATCAGTTTGCTTTTCTGCATACTCCTCAAATACACCTCAGGTTCTGTTTCTTTCTGTCCAGTCCTGGAAATACTGAAAGGTATGATTGGGCAGAGCCTTTGGCCTGAAGGTTCTTCTCGTGTTCATCTACTTCAGTTTTAGACTTCTGTAACAAATAGGATTTCTCCAATTCCTCTGAGGAATGGATTATGTTACAATCTTTCCTAGGCACATTTTCCTTATGTTAAATTTATCTCTTTCCTCCATTTATTTTTTTGCTACAGTAAACACAATTATCTTATAAACCCATAGAGAAGTGACTGCAGAATTTTTACCTAGTGAAATTCCATGTAATGTGTACTGAGACTGTGAGTTTGACTGCACTGGGAAACACCATGCTGCGGCAACTTTTTTGTTTTGTTTTGTTTTCTTGTTCTGGTTCTTGCTTTAAGATATATTTTTCTTTCTCCTTTGTTTGTGAACAATGGATTTCACCACCAATGTTGACAAGCAAATATTCAGCAACTCTACAGGATGGATAAAGAGGAAAAAAAAAGCAGCAAACAGCTACCTTCCTGCTGCTGTCAGTTATGAGTTATCGATTTCCAAGAAAATAATTAAATGATGACAGAAATATGTGCAAACAGAAAAAGAGCTGCTCCCCCCTTCCTCACCCACAAAATATATTCCATAACATTTCTCCAGCACACAATCTCAGCACTTACTGCCTGAAAGAAAATCACATGCTTCTCCAAAGAAAATCAAGGTTTTAGTATAGCACAGCCAAATTAAAATGTCTGGACAATTACACTTTTTCATAGCAAAGCATGAACCGTTTAATAGACAGACTTCTTTGTACTCAATACCCTGGGGCACTCTGATCCTCTGCTGAAGTCCCTGGTCTCATCTGCTGTAATTGCATGTGTCACAGCCTTCTTTTAGCTTATTATGTATATTACTTGGGTTGCTACAAGGAATTTGTGCTGTAGGAGTTGAGACTAAACCTCTTTGCCCAGTTTTACGTTTTAGTTCATGTCAATGCTGCAAGAGCAGCAGAAAGTGGAAGAGGCAACTGGACCTCTTTTCTGGACATATGCAGAGACCCCTGGAAAATTAGGCTGTGTTTATGCTAGGTAAAATTTGAATTTTATTATATAGAAATTCCAATCTTTCCTATGCCCAGAAGGCTTTTAGATCTTTAGTCATGGACTAAAAATTTCAATGAAAAAAGTGACTAGGATTCTGTGTCTGCAAATGTCTTTTCAGCTTAAGGAGTCATCTTCATTTGTATTTATTTCATGTCTCTCAAAAGTCATACCATGCCAGAATCTTGTATATTCATAATGAATGCAATGAAAACATATTTCTCCCACGCCTGAGTGCATTCATTCATGCTGACAGAAAGAATTTACTGATAAAGGAAAGAGAAGTGGAATGATTACTTTGAACAGAAGAAGAGGTACCCTGCTTCGGTTTCTTCTTGCGGCTGACGCTCTGTCTTATGTTACACTTCAAGCATCCTGAGGGAGACAGCTGCTGGTAGTTCAAAGGTGCTGGTGATCTCTATTTAGTCAAAGCTGTAATCACACAGAATTCAGGTACTTTCAAATTCTTTAAGTTACCTAACTCTGTAAGTGAGCAATGTTTAAAAATCGTAGGAAAGTACTCTATCCCACGAGCTTCATAGATAACCCTTGAAGTGGGAAAAGAACTCCAAAAGCATTTCCTGTTATCAAAAAGTATTTTTTTCCTTAACAGAATAGAAACTATTTACTTTTTTAAAAGATAACACAGTCTTGTAACTTCTAATGCTTACATACATTCAATTTGAGACTTTTAAAGCCCGAGAGAAAAACTCCACATCATCGCCTAACCTGTTTGGTGACTAAGCTCTTACCAAA
This sequence comes from Corvus brachyrhynchos, assembly GCF_000691975.1. Taxonomy (NCBI): domain Eukaryota; kingdom Metazoa; phylum Chordata; class Aves; order Passeriformes; family Corvidae; genus Corvus; species Corvus brachyrhynchos. The sequence continues at coordinate 10,146,958 of NW_008239110.1, forward strand.
AATTCTCTCTGACTACATAAAGCTGTGCTTTTGCAAAAGCCCATCTGCTGTCTTTAAAAGGCAGATCATCTAGCTTCCCATCTTTTGCTACTTACCACCCCGAAGCTGGATGTTCCTCCAGTTAGGTTCCCCTGAGAAGGGCCCAATCTGGTAGTTTGCTTGCACATGCTTAAAAAATACAGAGAGCTACAAACTTCACCAAGCCACATCAGTCTTGGCCATATTTAATTAGAAAGAATGCTAGCAGGACAGAAGAAGGGAGTGCTGCTGCTCTTCTTCTATTTTAATTGGATTTTAATTAGGGAAATTACCTAACTTCAAAAGAGCAAAGCACTGGAGCAACTCATGAGTATCATTATTATCATTATTATTAGTCCTGGATTCTGTTATTTTTTTGTAGTGGTAATTTTTTTTCTCTGTTAGTAATATTACCCTGTTAAGGTAAGTCTGTTTTTCAGTTAATATATATTTTAGTCTCTCTTTTGTTAAACCTGATTAGTCTTGTTTACACTGAACACTGTAAGCAACAAATCCATAATAAAGCTCTTCCAGGTCCATCCTCCAGCAGCTTGGGTTCTAAAATGTTTGAGAATACCCACAAGCAAGTTATCCTAGCGTAGATACAGGTGACGACAGATCATTTGGAAAGGCTTTTCCTTTTAACCAGAGCATAAAACAAAATGGGCACAGCCTGACTCATGAATGAGCAACTTGTGCCCTTTTATATGTTTTCAAATCCAGATTATTCTAGTTGCTATTTGCATATACAAATCTACCTGCTGACTAGTACATAATTACATAATAGTTCTTTTATTGCAAGTACGTCTTTCCAGTTAAAATACTAATTAAGACATTAGCATATAAACATTCTTTGCATAAATCAATAGCTAAAATTTCCAAATATATTAAGTATCATTTTAGATGAAAATCAAAATATGCTCTGGCACAAATTCATCCTAAGTCTTATAAAATTTGTGGGATTTGGGGTAAATGTTATTGGTGTATCAATTTTATTTCATGTTTGGATAGACTTCCTTCTGTTAATCTTGCAGTTTATTATCAGGCTAAGACAAGTTGATCATGCTGAACATCCAGCACACAGATGTAGCTTTCCAAGTAAAAGCAGAGCAAGTGCCTGCACAATGCTTCTTGTAGATGCAGTTATTGTTTATCAAAAATATGAGTTTTGCTTATCATCAGTAACTGCCCAAAGAAGAGCGACACTCAGCACAAAGCTGCTTTGCTGCATTACACAAGTAAGCTTTTTGTTTTGGGGAGTCTGTGCAGAAACTGAGGTTTGTTGTAAAGAAATGAAGTCAGGTCTCAATTATGTTCAGGATGCATGAAAATTGGCATTGCCAGTGAGCACACCTGTCTTCAAAGCTCTTGTGAAAGGCCATGCACTTTTTGAAAACTGACTTGTGTGGGGAAATGAGCATACAGCGGATGTGGAGGGCAGTGGAAGCAAAAGTGAAAATCACACAGAGGCAACAGGGAAGACCTCATGAATACTTTTGGGTTCTCAGGACTGGAGGAAAGGAACAGTATCTGCCTCTAATTCACTTTCTTTGAGCTTGTGCTCTGACAAGGTTTCTGGGTTACCAGGAGATTTTTCCAAATTCTCTACTCTTCTGAAACATTTCCATCCACATTGCTTTGGTTCTATCACTGCTGTTCTGTCAGTCACTGGTGCTGTGCAGCACTGCAAAACGCATAGGTTGGAAAAAGTTCTTAAATGTGAAACAATGGCTCACACAGTTATTAACTTCAGCCTGCTCAAGGGAATACAAAGTGTTCTTTCTAGTTCACCCATTAATCCCAACTCTTTCAAGTCAGGCATTGGCGTATTTACCAGTTGCATAAATAAAATAGATTCTTTTTTTCCCCAAGTCTTTGTTCTAATCTTTGCTGTTCTATGAGGGAACTTAGTAATGCAGCAGTGATAAACTATCTCTGCAAGATGATCATGCATGTGATCAATCAGACTCAGCATGCTTATACCATGCTGTAGACATGGCTCATTAGCATGCTACTCTCAATGCCTAGTGAAGGAGTTACCAGATCCTCTGCTGCTATGTATCATTATCATTCCTTTTTAATTTACTAGTAATGCCTAATTACTCTTTCATAGAAGAAATATTTCTAAATCACACTATTTTAGACTTGGTAATATTTTATCTTTGCTAGTATTTCATTTAAGTACCTACATGTTCCCTCCTTATACCCCTTCTCCCCTGCCTCCTCTCCACGCACACACACACACACACACACACACACACACGCACGCACACACAAAAAGCCCAAAGTGTGAACTGTGTTGTTAAAGCACAGTAGCAGCAGAAGTCTTGAGGTAGGGATATGTCTACAGGTGCTGTACACACACTCAGCAGGGTGTAGATAACCTGTCTGTATATAATTGACATGCAACTTGGTACAGTTGGCAGTGAACAGGATTGGGGTTCTGGCTGAACAACCTGCAGCCTTAGAAGGGCTCTGCAGATGTTAGAAGCCCACTAGGGTTTAGGAGGTGGACAGGAGCAGACTTGTCTCTTTTTTGTCACCATTTTTGCTACTTATAATCTATTTCTGTGAGAACTTGCAAAACTAGTCACAGAGTGTTAGCAGTGAAGTTGTGACAAATAAATTATATGATATGGATGCTGGGATGCCCTTTCTCCTCCAGAAGCTGCTTTCACAGACTTCAGGCAAACAAGAGTCAGAGTGGCTGTTCACTTGTTTGCTTATTACAGACCTACACCACTCCCTCTATCAAAGTGTAAAAGTTCCCTAATTTGTCATTTCCCACTTAACAGTATCTTCAAATACAACAGTAGCTACCAATGAAAAAACTGAGACCATATCCATCTCTGTGAACTCATGAGGGAAGCACCACACTGCTGATATGTAGTTGCTTTTAAATCACCATCCCATTTTTTCCCTTGGGCCTTTTTTTCCAACATGTTATTTGAAGTCTTTTCCTTGTAAGCAATAATCACAGAGCTCATATCAGGGCTACCTTTTGACACTTTTTTTTTTTTTTTTTTTTTTTTTTTGCTTCTCTTACATGGCCAAGATTATAAAACACATAACTTTTTACACTAAAGTGTTAGCCTAAAAGCAAGCTAGGAGAATATTTTTAGGTGAAGAACAAAAATTGAGACATCTTTTAGTTTCCGATTATGCTTCTATTTGGTATCAATATAGTTGTTATGCTACTTGGATGCCATGATATTGATACTCTAGTTTAGTTATACATTGAAACATTACTATACTTAGCAATTTTTTTCTCCTAAATATTTGGCAGTTTTTCTCATCTATGAAGCAGAAATAAATGAGATGCTCCCAGCAGAAGCAAAACCATTGTATAGAACATAAAACCAAATTCATCGAAGAGCTGTGTCACTTATGTTCATCTGAGACCCTTGATGCATTTTTATTATTTTGGCAGTATGTATATTATTATCATTAATTTTAAGAACTTGATTATGGTCTGTACTATGAATATTACTGCTATCCTTGATAATGACCCATTGTTTTTCTCATCCTTGCTTAAGCTTAGCAAACTTCATCCTAGGAATCTTTATTGATGTGATGAGAAAGAAAAGAAAAAAAAGAACCTACTGATTAAGCAAAACATTTGCAGTGACTGGTAACTCCTCTAGGTTCTTCAATCTAGTGTTAATGTTGCATTAAATTTCTGCTTGCTTGAAGACTAAATGAGTTTTTTCTGAAGCTAGATTTTGTTGGATATATTTTGCACTTAATTTTTAGAAGCCCATGAATTTTCAGTCCATGTCTTCCTCAATTTGTGGGTCCTTGATTTGTGTCTTCTGCCCCAATGGATTTAAAAATTTGTCCTGATGTTCCACTTTTTTCAACAGATTAACTTACCCAATGACAACTCTGTTGACCATTTTTAGTGAAGATCTAAAACAGTGGTACATTGTACCCAGCTGTTAGTAACATGGACTTAGTGCTCTGTGTTCTTCTGGGCGTTTTTTCGTGGTATTTTATGACCATTAGTTTTAGCTATTACTAGCATTAGCAGATTTAATAGAAGGAGCAAAAGCACAGACAAACTGCAGGTGTAAAACAATTTATTCCACTGTGCAAATCTCAGATGGCTTGTATAAGATCACTAGGCTTTATGCAAGGCACAGTGTGTTGAACTAATAATTAAGTATGGTGTACTTGTGTACCCAGCTAAAATACCCTAGAAATTTTTCCACTCTTTAATATGCATTAGAGTCTGAAAGTGTCTCAAATCACCATGAGAATGACCTAACACGTGTTCAAATTTGACATATCTGACTGTAGAAAATCATGTAGGCATGGGGTTTTTTAGAAGGATAATACACTTATAATTGATTGAAATTGTTTTTCCACAGGATCTGGGATACACTTTTTTCCTGCTCTGTGTTTAATATTCTGATTATTTTCATCTCTATTAAAGTGGTATGAATTCATCAGCTGTTCTATTTACTGCTTATCTGTCTCATCAAGTACCAATAAGTTAAAGTTGACAAATGTTATTATATTCTGTAGGCATCCATTCTCTAAGAGTTATTTTGCATGTTTTCTTCATTTCTTTTGTCAATACAAAGGCTTGATCTTATGCTCAGACAAAATTTTTTAGTCAGCCAGTCCATAAGATATCTATGTTTCGAAGCATACAGACATTTTCACTTGACATTAATGCCACCCCAATTCTCCAGTGTTCTCTGTTGCTGCTGTGGCAGACATGGCAGAAGTTGAACAAGAGCTGTGAAATGCAGTCACTGAACCATGGTGGACTTACTGGCTCAAGTCAAACTTCATCTGTGATCAAAATAAAGATGCTGGACTATGAATGGCAACGCTGAGCTGCAGGAGCACATTTGCTTTTGTGGCTTTGACAGAGAGGTAACTTGCATAGGATTAGGTTGTTTGGTAGAAAATTCCTGCACAAGATTAGCCAAAGGTCATCTGTGGGCAGGTGGGCAGCTGTGTAGCCTGGGCCTTAAATGGAAAGGTAAAATGGAAGTCCTATCACATATGGGTCTTAACTACTCTGATGGGAAGCTCAGATATTGTGTGCTGAGAAAGGGAACTGAAGCTCTGTACTGAATTAGTGTACCTTTAAAGATTTAACCAGGCTCCTTTACAGAGGAGTGAAGACATTCATTGGAAAAGAAATACTGATTCCTCCATAGTCATAGAATAATAATTTGAAGTTTGGTTTGTTTTCTTTTTGAGAAGATGACGACACTGAATGTGCTTTTTTTTCTTTCCTACCAAAACTTCAAGAAAAGATCTGTACGAGTATGTAGACTCCTCCTCATAGTCTCCTAATTAGTTTTGGCCAATCTTTACATAAGTACAGGAACTATCTTGTGCGGATTAAAGTACAGTTCTCAGGCTTATTACAAATAAGAGGAACCTAAGAACAGGCAAAAGTCTTCGGCAAAACTGAAAGAATAGACGGTATATTTTCAGGAAAGAGAAGTTGGGCTGTGTTTTCATGTGAGTTATTTCATATAATTTTGTTTGTAATTACTGTGAAGAACTTAGTAAATACTCACTCTAATATATGAATAATGATATTTAACTACATAAAGTTCATCAGTCCTGAAGAGCAGCAAACTAATTTTCCTCTCTGATAGTCAATTACCATGGCCAAGGATAAGTATTCTCAAGGTTTTTTCAAGCCTGTAAATGTATTAAGAGCATTTTTTTTAATGCTGGTAGGCTTATCTATCTGTCTTTGGCTTTAAGCAATTCTCTTTGCTGACAGTGGAAGGTTAAGATCCTAGGTAGAGAAGCAAAATCCTGATTTAAGCTCATGAGGTTTTGGTGAAAGCTAGAAACTCAATGTCTTCTGTGATGAATAGAGTGTTATAGTGTTATCTACCAAAGTAAAATTGAAACCACTGTGTAAATATCTTTGCCTCTAGCCTGTAAAAGTGCCTTTTTGTAATTGAAGACTGAAAATTATTTGAGGAATTGCTTGAATATTCTGATAAATATATATATTTTTCAGAACTCTGAATTACCACCAAAAAAAAAAAAAATAGGTGGTCTTCAACTTTGGATCAGAATGACACTATAATTTAAACCATATTATTAGAAATGTTGAATGTATTTTTGCAAAATAAGACCAAATACTTCCCACCACAAGAAGCATGTTTTCATTAGTAAAGTAGGCATAGCAGATATAATTTTTGTTGTGTACGTGTAAAAGGGAGTACTGTTACTTCTTTATTCATGGAGTTGTTTTGTGAGAACTCAGTAATATGAACTCCAGATGGGAATGAAGGGAGTTGTGTTACAAAGGTAAAGCTGCCTCCAGCTTGCTTGACATCAGTGGACCACTCAGGTAGTCCGTGCACACAGTCCTTGAGTAGCCCATCTGCAAAGTGAAATTGTCAAAATGTTCACCTTGGCAAGATCAGAGATCTGTGAGTGAGAAAAGACTATCTAAATGCAGTGTAAATTCTGATGGTTTTTGGTTATATATTTGCAATAAACTAACTGCCATGACTCCAGGGAGATTCCACTTGAGTATGCTTCTATTCTAAATCAATACAGATACCACAGTTTAGGCAATGGCACATTCTAGTGTGTTTATGAAATTGTTTTACAAGGATGGTATTGGACTATATAAAAGACAGAGAACTGAGTTTGGGATTTTTGCTTGACATAGACTTGACAGAAGAAAGTTAGTTTCTTCTTCTGTGTGACAGTATCTCCTGTGCTGAGATCTATGAAAAGCATAGTGATGCAGTTTCTGGGCTAGGTTCTTTATCAGATTGAAGACTAGAGTATGAAACAGCTACATTGTGATGATTCTGTATTTTCAAAACACTATTGTGAAGGTTCGTTTATTCTCTCCAATAGATTTTTTTGCCACATGTTCACAAAATTCCTTTTGCTTTCTAGTCAGTGTTTTCTCTAGTGATTGCTTTTGCTATGACTATTTTATAACTAGAGTTCAAGCATTTTGCAGTTTGGGGGCTTATCGAGCTTGTACCTGACACATTCCAGTGAAATACTAAATATTTGGCAAAATAACATTCACTTGAAGCTTTGAAGGTATCTTGTTTTCCATGATTCCTAACTGGCATTTTATCTCTAGTTTGCTAAGGATAAAACAAGGATTTCCTTTCCTCACCAGAAAAAAAAGTCTAAGACCTTAATCTAATGCCATTTTGAAAGCCATTCTCAATAAAATGTGTGGAAGAAGGGACTGAATCACCTCCTCCAGGTTTACAATGTTCCAAATGTCTTGATTTAAATAGTGTTTCATTAGAATAATATGGAAGTTCCGCAGTGGTGATTGTGGCTATAAATTTAGTCTGGCTTGTACAAACATTTGAAAATTCATAATTGCACCAAAATTCTCCGAAAGAACTGCAGGGGACTAAATGTAATGCATAACATTAAAAACCATCCTGAGTTAACAGCATTTACATAACCTGCTGGGTAGAGAATTTTGATATAATGACCAGAAGCAGAGATGGTGGACACAATGATTAAGTATACAGAAACTAACCTAAACATTATTTTAAGCTGAGATTTTAAGCTGGGGTTTTTTTATGGCCAAACTGGCTAAAAATCAAAGTTCTGAATTAGCCCTACAAGAGTATCAAAATAAGATTTGATGTAAATTACAGTGAAATTTGTTGGGCATGTATGAAATGCATGAACATATTATTCCTGTAAAAGATTTCTAGGCTGAGCTTCAATAAATGATAATAAATTTGTGGTCTCAAAAGGCCTTGACAGAAAGTAATGCAAATTTTTTAGATTGCCTAAACTTCATTTACAGATACATGCATTATCTCACAGAATAATTTCTTCTAACATTTCTAACTATATCATTTTCAATGAGCTTACATTCTCAGGCAACTCTTCTTCATTTTTTGAAATAAAACCACATTGATTTAACCAATAAAAGCATTTATGTTAGCACTGTCATGAATCTTATTGCAAGATGTTTTCTAATGTCTCAGGACAAAATGTCTTTATCGGACAGCAAAAATAAAATGTTTCACACAAAGACTTAAAAACTGGAAGGTGCTGTAGAAATGTTGATTATCTTCCCTCCTTGGCCACAGAAGTGTAAAGTGCCCTCTCACTGTACCTGGCAAGAGGGAGGTGCTACACAAATCTTGTCTCCACAAGTGACTTCTTAAAAAATGTGTTAAATACCCACTTCTGGCCACATGGAGATGTTAGCTGTTCTTCTACCTGAAAAGCACTTATGGTGCTTTATAATATTTTAAGGGATATTTAAAGGGACATTAACACTGGAAAGTAACCATAATGGAGCCATGATCTAGCTCTTTCATAAGATTATTTAAGCATTTTGATGTTAAAGCTAAGGTGAAGTACACTGTACTTCAGGTTCACTAGCCAGGAACAAGCCAGTGATATGAGCTACCTGGTAAGAGGTATTGACATGGACTGCAAATATCTTTTCTTTCCTTGGGCATTTTTCTTCCCTAAAGTTAAGAGCTCGGTCAGTTACAATCAAGGCAATGCAGTACTTTTCATCTGATAAACAAGTGAAGAGGTAACAGGTTCTTTCAGAAGCCAGTGAAAGATTACTTGGTAATTTCTGTTCTTCTACAGAAGACGCCCTTTTTCCATCAGTTCCCACACTTGTTTGATGGCTTTCACAATTTGTTTGTGAGGAGAATAATTTCTGTATGCCATGTTCCACTTCATCTTAGCAGAAAAAACTACTTTTAACCAAACCTGATTGCATGCAAAAGCCTTATTTGCAAAAATAACTTCTTAGCTTTGACAAAGCAAAAAGTCTGTGCCTAACTTCTAGGGAAATCCTGTGAGCATCCTGCATTACACTTTCTCTCCATAGTCTAAATAAGGCAGGGGGACGGGGATGGGACAGGGACTTTTTACAGAGCTTCTGTATGCCCAGATTTTTATTTAATGGAAACCAAGGCACTTCAGAAAGACAGAGATAGATGGACAGCAGTCATCCGTATCAGTTTGTAGCATAGGCTGGGTTTTTAACCAGATCCAGAGGCTAGGAAGGGCTTTCAAATCCAGAAATTTATTAGTAGTGCTAGAGATGAAAATATAAGAGTGCTGGCCTATATAACTATTTGCATTTGGATGTATGCAGCTCCGAGGTTCCCACCTTTATTGTTATTATACATCAGGGTTGGGAGGAGGTTGTACCTGAATATGAGTGGTTTTGAGAGGCAGGAGACAATAGCTTGGACACAGTCTGATGTTTCCCCAGCTATGTGGCTTTCCAAAACATAATATTTAACCAGGAAGCTTTGCTTTTGTCTATTGTGCACCTGTTAAAAAAGAAGTGACCCCAGATTCCTGGTGAAGAAGTAGGGAGATGCTCAGCCTGAAACTACTTGCCCTGGTTGTACACTGGCAAAAGGTAGTCTTATCTAAAGCAGAAAAGGTGGACAGTCTGACATGGCAATTGTAAGACAAGAAACTTACTGATTTTTATCAAATCTGGAAAGGATGGGGAAATAATTCTATTTTTAGAACAAGAAAGAAGCGAGAACTTGAAATTTAAGCCTTGTGTATAATATGAAATTAGAAGTGGGTCAATTTATTGACTAAAGTAATCTTGTAACTTCATTTCTCTTTCTTGACAGCTTGAAGCCTGCTAATTTCTTGACTCCCAAAGCCTTCAATATCCCTGCCATATTATCAGATATTCACTGGCTTAAAATGCAATAACATTTTGTTTAAAGGATGCTACAACCAGTGGTTGGAATTTTATACAGTCATTAATATGTTTAAATATGCTTTGGAATAATCTTATTTGTTGTAGAAAGCTGTACTTTATATTTTCATAAGCTTTTTTATTCTAGCAGCTTGGTCATCATGTATTAAATATTGTTATTTAGCTGTCAATGTTTTTGCTTCACATAAGAAGTGAGAAAAAGATAACTCTATTCACAGTTCTCCTGTGTATGAAGTATTGCCATAAAGAGAAGGGTTATCTTTAATATGTGGTGTTATTGTCAGACTTCAAATACAGTACATCTCATGTTGTTGGCTCTAGCATCAGCCCAGGAAAGGTACTTTTTATTCTCATTACATGAATTTACATGCTTATAATTTCGCATAAGGCTTTTTAAATTTGTCTTCAACATGGATCATAATTTTAACGACATTTATGCTAATTAACATCTGGTAATTCTTCATACTCTTTAGTGCAACAAAACTTTTTTTTTTTAATTTCATACACAGATAAGCATAATTTTTGTTATCTATATCTAGTATTAGTAGTAAGTCTACTCTCTTTGGATCAAAAGATCCAAAATTCCTGTTAGTGGAAACCTAGCAGAGGAATTATACCAAGAGAAAAACTAAAATGCAAACATTTGAACAAGTGCCTGGGAGGAAGAGTAGGATTTTTAGTAACATCACTAAATTTCAGAGCAGCATGTGTTAACTCTTTGGCAATTTTCAGATACTCATGGATTGGCATAAATACACAAAAAAAGCTGAGGTATTGCCCTACATCTAAGAAAAAAACCACAGAAGCTAGAACATAGCAAAGACATGCAAATGCCTGGGCAGGCTCCTGCTTGCTTTTGGCTGGGTGTACCTTTCCTAGCCCAGTGCCAGATGGAGACCCTGCAGAGCCATTTGGGTGTGTCTGCACAGTCACCCCTCAGTCCCTGTATCACCCAGCTTTCTAAGTTACAGAGCTATCCCAGTTCACAGTAATCGAGCCCTGCCTGTACCTGAATTGTGGTGGTATAAGAAGACCTGGCTCCACGGTGATGCAATGAGGGGCTTGACCTTTGAGGAGGAAGAAGGAAAAACAACAACAACAAAAATTCTCCCTGAGCCAATGCATGGAATTGCAAATAGGGCTGGGAGTTAAAAGGGATCTGAGTGGGATACAAGCTAAATCATTTGAGGTCGGGATGGGAATCGATCTTTTTGTAAGTCAGGAAAGCACGAACACATCCTTAACAAGAAAGAACCTGAACCTGACATCTGAGTCAACAGGGAGCGAATGGATGATAAGCAGAGCAGGTTAGCCCAAGGCAACCATGTGGAAGCTGTGAATGTTGGGGTATGTTTGGATCACAGAAAATAGTAATACTTGTAGCCTGGCCATCCTGCAAATACAACATAAAGCCACAGTATAGTCTTTGTGTAGATTGTGTGATTTAAAGGCATGTGTGATTTAAAGCCACGTGAACCTTGCACCAATCATAATTTCAAAACTATTTTGAAGTTTAAATGTATATGTAAAGAGTAAATATGCTCATTTAATTAAATAATTTTTTCTTCCCCCCCAACACAGAGTAATTCTGTGTGTTCTATAATAAGCTGAGGAGGCAGCTAAGGCTATAATCATGTTTGCCTTCATCATTAACTCAGGTTAGTATTTTCTATCCAACTCTTGTAAATTTTCTCTAGAAGTTTATGGAAAACCACAGTGGTTTACCACATTTTATAGATATTTTATTTGGGTACTTTCAGCACATACATTTGTTGGCCAGAAACTTAACACTTGGAAGGGGAATTTCATTGAAACAACTGGGTTTTTCAAATCTTTCAAATACTTAGCCTGGGTGTTAAAGTTAGTCAGTGTTAAGCAAGTGAGCTACCTTTATTAATTAAATTGCTTCCATTTTAGAGAAGTACACATCTCATGCTGACATTAATCTTCCTATCCCATGAGCTACCCTTTGTTAAGTACAGTAAAAGGAAAAAAAATACCATCCATATGCTTCCCATTGAAAAACTGAAGAAAGCAGAAGCTGCCTTCTGAGAATACAAAGGAAAAATTGGGTCAAGGACACAGGGGAGGGAGCAGTCACATTTTTGTCCATGCTGAAGATACAAGCTCCAAATTTCTATATGTGATATGCTTTCATGCCTAGTGGAAACTTATTTACAACTGGCTAATGCATTGCAGTTATAGAATAAGTAGAAAATTGTGTAAGTACTGGAATTATTGCAATAAAAAATGCACGTAATGATCACTTGGGAACAAAATAGCATGGTCTTGGATCTTTTTGGTTCTAAGTATGAACTTTGGAGTATTTTTGGGGTGTAGATTCTTTACAAGAAATCAAGTGCAACATATAGTAATTACAATGCACTGATTAAAACAGAAGAGCTTCAAGGAATCATGATTTATTCAAAAGGAAGTAAGTCAGCTTTATTTGTATTTTCAAAGTTTCTTGACTGTAAAGTGAGTATTAATCTGTATTTCACTGAATGTGTGCTCCCAGTTTCTTTTTATGATTTCTTTCATATGACCAATGACATTTCAAATTTATGCAACTGTGTTAGAAAATCAATTAGGATGACTTTTTAATGAATCCAATTGTTCCAGACTACAGATGGGTGATAGGAGATATGTCCTGTAAAATGAGGCACTATTATTTAATATGGTTGTCCATATTGAAGGTGTTCATCACTGCTGTGATGGTTTGATTACCAGCTTTATTGTATTCAGCAAACACAAATATGATGTCACAAATCATTAAGAGATTGGATAAAATTGATACTACCATATTATGTGCAGCTTTTAGGTAGAGCACACTGATTATGACGATATAAAATATTACACTGGTTGCGTGGAATCATGTGGGGCAAAAAGAGTACTGAGGGATTGTGGAAGTGAAAGGAGTCTGCTTTTGACCTGGATTCTGCAATATCATGGAAAATCAGTGTTAGCAAAGTTGACATTAATGACTGTGTGACTGTCACAGCCTGGCTGTCTGTTTTCAGTGCTGCTTTTTCCCATATTCCATGCAACCACACACCAGGGCATGGTCTAAAACCCATGTTCCATTACATCATAGCTCTCCTTGGAGCCCTCTTTGGAGGAAGAGAAAGTCTCATACTAGAAAGAATTCTTATATTTATACAAGTACGTGCAAGTTCAACTCCTTCTCATTCAATCCTTTGTTGAGTAATATATACATATATATATGCATATGTATGCAATATATTTTGCACTGCCAATACAGACTTTTGTTTTAAGACAAATCTTTCCGTAAGGTAAGAAGTACCTTACATTACTTGAATCCTTTAATAGTGGCCCACATCATAATTTCATGAAAATCAGGTAACACATACTGAGGTTCTGACTAATGTTTTTTGGTAGGCCTTTGTTACAGTTTTTTGTCTCTGTAGTTCTTCTACAGAATCTCTGTTGCTCAGTTGGTTGTGCCTCCTTGGAACATTTGGACTAGCTGATTATTTTGCATTCTCTTTCCTTCTATTTTTTTCAGCTCTTTGGTTTCTTTTTGACAAGAAAAACAGAGGTCTTGTTTTACGTGAGTTTTGTGGTGAGGGAGAACAGATTATCATCATTCCCACTGACACATCTTCTTTCTTTTCCATTCATGATGCATTCCCCACTGTCACAATTGAATTAGTTTCATTGATTTATCTTGTTTACCATGCCTTCTGTAACTGGTTGACTATAATTCTGTCCACCATTGTACCAACAGCACTAATTGTTTATACTGTTACAGAAAATATTGTGAGAAGAGAATAAATGAATTAGTCCATGACGCCATTACAGCTGCAACATTGTATCAGTCTTCTGAAATATTAATAGACTTTTATGAGACAAGGAGGGCTGGAGCCAATAAAACCTCCAACACGTGAAAATTTGAATAATCATGGCCATATGGAATTCTGTCGCCTTATCCTTGTAGCAATGCCATAGTCATGGCTGCTCTCAGTTTTTAACATTTGCAATGAACTTTTTAATTAGCAGTAACAGAGGAATCCTCTAGTTAATTTGTTAGTTAGAAGCACAGCTTCTGGCCAGTACTAGGTTGAAGATAATTGATTTATATTTCAAAGCGGTACATTGAATACATTATTACACAAAGATGATCTAGTGAAATAATCTCATTACAAGGATGATATTGCAAAATTTATCCTTAATAGGTTGTACAAAAACTAAAAGTTAAGGGGTTCTTTTCATGCTATGAAATTCACTGCAATATTTTTATTCAAAACCTGCTTTGTTGACAATGTTTTTTAATATAAAAGGTGTTCTGCAGCCTTTTCAAAGCTGAATGTTTCAAGACACATGGTTTTGAAAGAAGAGCATACCTGTGCTTTTATACTTGCAAAAGTAAGTCTAGCTAGTAAAGTTTTTGCCATCATTCAAATTGGTTTTGTCATCAGTTATTTTTTAATAGACCATTTTTGCAATTATTGTTCCCCACACTTACAATGGTCTCAGTTAACTGCTCTTCAGGCTTGTGGAATTTGGGCAACCAAGGATTTCACATATTCTGCCCATTATTAAAATGTATTTCCCCCAGACTTCGGGGATCTCACCTTGTCTTTTGGAAAAGTTGCCTTGTTCTCTCAGCTTCCCCAACACATCAAATGTCCACTCAAAGGTCACAACCATCACGGCAACACTAACAGCCCTCGGAGCTTAGGCTTAGACAGATCTTTTCCTGACCATCTCTTGGATCTTAATGCCAGAGAGCCAGTAAGGCTCTCAGGCCTGGGGAGAGTAGCTGACAACAGCTTAGGCAGTAGGATGTCCTTTTTTGCCTACTTAAGTTCTGCAATTTAGCAGAGCAAAAGCATGGATTTTTTCACAGAGGGCAGGTTGAAAAATCCAAGTATAAAAATTCATTGTGTGCCTGTCAGGTACAAGAAGTGAAGATTTGCTGGTGAAATTAAGAGGGTTTTAAAATGAGGAGGTTGTGATAAGGCCTAATTGGATAAAGTTCAGTTCTTGTTTTTATCATGACACTTGATTTAGTCAATTACTTTCCTATTAGATTGTTTTACTGAAACAATTACGACTTTCATAAGTTGTATCATAGGATATTTGTGCTATCAAGATTTGCTCTCTAAAGGAGCATAGAAATACCAAGTATGATTTTAAATAGGTCTAGGAAAATAATTTAAACTCTAGTTATAAACATGAAAACAGCTGAATTAATAAAAGTTGTGTAGGTTACTTCTTACCTTACGGAGTATGGGCATAACTGGCAGAGCAATTAATTGCACTTAAGCACTACTTCCAAGCACTTCTTTATTCTATGGTAAATTTAGAAAAACCCAGGGGGTGTAGCATAATCAGTGCAGAAGTGCTGTAGCCTTTTATGTGATAAGGAAGGAACTTCAGCATTCAAAACTCCATGATTAACACTGAAATAAGGTTAGTAGCCTAGCCAGCTAAGGAGCCAGCTGTCACTAATCGACCACACTTAGCACCTCTTTAGACCTCGGCTCTGTTTCTATGAGGACTCTTACTCACTACTGGGAAGTTGAAACAGCCCTTCAATCACCTGCTTTATGGTTTTGTGTAGCTGGCATTAAAAATATGTTTAGAATTTTCTTCTTTCTTTTTGGTGAGAGTTTGGATCATAGAAATTCAGAAAACTGAAAAAACCTCACATCGGAATAGCCACTCCTGACCCTGGAGTCTGGATACACAAAATGGCATCATCAGAGTTTAGTGAAATTTCAAAAGTCAAATATATAAAGCATTCTGTCTAAAGCTCATTGCAGTGACAAATTGTTGTATTCACTCACTTTTCACTCATTTTTCAGGCAAACTCAGATTTAAGGCTATTTGATGTGATTCAAATACCTTTTTCTGTGCACAAAATTCAGTTCGGTTTTAATTGTACCACTCACCCAAGGCTTGTTATGGATGTATGTAAATCTTTGTACAGGGGAAGAAAAACAAAACTGTATTAACAACAAATCGGTGGTCTTGGGCTTCTAGAGTTGTTGAATGTTTTCTATATTTACTGAAATTATGCCAAGACTGAGTTTGTTTATGCTCATTTTGGACAAGATCCTTCTTTTAACTGACAAAGTTTATAAAATATATTTTTTTCTTTTTTTTTTTTTACTCTTTTTCTCTAACCACACACCCCATTTATTTTTAATCTATTGCTCTTCTGAATTGAAAACTTATAAAAGTGCTGGTCTGAGGTGCTTGGAATACAGATTTTCTGCTTTATTTGCAAAGCAAATAGAAGAGGTGTTCTTCTTCCCATGACCCTGTCAACAGCACTTACAGACTATTTTTTTTTCTCAAGAAAACACACAGATCAATGTTTCTTGGTTATTTTTTTTTTGTTCTGTCTTTGTGTTCTCTTTCAAATTTATTAATAAAGAGAATGACTAGAAACATATCTTCCTCAGTGATTGTTGGTACACTTATATGATTGTACACTGGTGATAATTTTTGCTTCCTCTGGTCTGAGAAAAACAGATTGTATTTCAAGGGCCCTCAGTCCTGTCACATTTATGTCATTCAATCTGAATTTTTGTTTTCATTTTTTCTTGTTTGGGTTGGTGCACAATTATTCTGATTTTTAAAATTTATGAATTAGTAGAAAAATATTGTATGTCATAATTTATATTTTGCAACAAAAAGAAAACTTTAAAAAGAAGCCATTTTTATCTTCACGCTTCCTCCACATAGGTTGTTCTGTTTTCACAGGTATTATAGATCAGATATTCTTGGACTTTTAAAATGACCCTACAGAATTTACTGTCATGACACAGTAGAAAGCCATCTCCATGGCCACTGAATCCAGTAATGTCAAATGCAACCTTCATAATTTTATCAAAACATTCAAGAATTTCTTACCACTCCAATGCCACCTGAAGCCTAGATATAGGGCTTCATCTTCCTGATGATTAGAAATCTTTTTATGTGAATCAACTTAAATATATCTATAGACAGCTTGTTCCTATTAACATTGCTTTTTAACAGCTCTTTTCTCGGGTATTTACCTTTTATTGCCTTTAAGGTGAATAACCTTATCCTGTCAGTTTTTATTTATCTGTGCTAAAATGAGCAACTCTTGCAGGCTCCTTACTATAGTTCTTTTTATCTCACTCACCTTGCTCTTTTATTGCACCTAGTTGCAGATGAAAGATGTTTTTTTCAAGAACACATAACCAAAACTTTGCACAGTATTCTGTCCAAAGTATCTGGGTTTCCTGTTGTCGGTTGTCATCAGTGTGTCATTAGTGGTGTGTGGATTTCTGAAAAATAACTAGCAGGTAATTTTCTTTCACCATCATTTCCAACTGATAGATTTCCTATTTAACAACACTGCTTTTCATCTTTCTAGTGCTCACTGTTTTCTTGCTCTTCCTGTCTCTTGTTCTGAGTCTACTGAGTTCTGACATTACCTCTTAGCAGTCTGTCAACAGCAATTTTTCTGTGCCAACCTCATTTATGAAAGCACCATATAAAGAGGTCTGAAAGTCGGTTTCAGAGCTATATCAACATTGATATTACTCCAGCCTACCTCCAGAATCCGTTTAACTCCCTCTCAAACTCCCAAATATTGTCTTATTCTAATAATTGGTTTGTTGGTTGGCTTTATTTTTGGTTTGTTGTTTGGATTTTTCTGCCTAGATGCGTTCTGAGTTGTCTATATACATGTTATTTTTCTCCTCCCTTTTCTTTTTCCAGCAAGATTAATGGACACTCCTGGCTGCTGAGCAGCTCTGCAGCTGTTCCATTTCCTCTGCCTCCCTTATGTGCACCACAGTCCATGCTCTGTGTCCCAGCATGGGTACATGACTGCAGTTCCAGGGGCCTAGTACAGACCGACCTGTTATCTTCAGGGTTGTATGAACCCCTGCTGGATCCAATGCTTTAATGTGGCCCTTGTTCATAAAAGACCTTTACCATTATAAATAGGTGAGTTACTCACAGCATTAGAAAGTGAGAGCAAATTCTGAATAAAAGATTGTACTTGTAAGCAGCTATCCAACTCTGGAATAAACTCATAGATAACAGCATCTGAGTATCCAAGCTTTCGGGTTTTATACTAATGGGGACAACTTTTGTTTAATTTTACCACCATCTCCAAGTGTGATCTATATACAATACCCAGCAAAACAGACCTCAGTTAGTCTGCTGTCTATATTTAAGCCAATGTTGAAAAGTCTAGGAAGCTAAAATATGCACATATTGGGAGTAAAACACCTTAAGTCTGTGAGGGACTGAACAAGATCTAATAACATCAGAGAAAGGAGAAAGTTGTGCTTTGATGAGTTTGGAAACTGAATCTTAGAGAAAATTAAGTTAAAGGATCAATAGAGATGGATTATTTTCGACAGAAAACATGGATGTATATTGTTTATCATGCTATTTACAGGAATGTTTATTATCTTCTTTAGGCCTTTTTTTTTTTTTTTTTTTTAGTATCCAGTTGATCTAGTCTCAGCTTACACTCTGATGGGTAGAATTAAGGCAGTACATCACCGTATCTGTAAACACTGTGCCTCTGCTTTGCAATGACGGTCTGGGACACACAACCTCTCATTTGCATAGTTTAAGAGCAGGAAAAAAAAATTAAATGCTTCATCAAGCCTGTTTTCCAAAGTCATAAATGACAGGTAGTGGAAAGTGGGAAAGGAGGAGACAAAAGGAGGTTATGCACTTCCCATGCAGTGTGGTTCTTCTGCACAAAGTACACAAGACAGAAACGCAGTAATTTGTGAAGCCAACTGGTATGTGTGGTTGGGAGGGATAAGATGGACTTCTTCTGTGAACCTAAAGAGAGCCACAAATGGGTTTTATCTAGCTTCTCCCAAATCACTCCTACATTTTGTGAAAGAAGGAAAATATAATCTTATGTTACTGGTTGTTTCCAGAAAAATAATTGTTCTTTCTCTTGAGGGCAGATTACCAGACTGCTTAGTGTAATACCTCTCCTTCTAGAGATGGGAAGCAGGAGATTGGCTTCTTTAAGAGCCACAAGATAGGCCCTTAAGATGGAATTCACCAATTTTTACAGGTGGAGTTTATCCCATGAATGAAAAAACTAGACCCAAATTCTCACATCTACATTTGGAGACTATCATCCCTAAACTGATGAAAAAACCCAACAGATCTATTTATTCCATAGAGGTTAGACTCAAAATTTGCTCCTATAATATAACAGATGTTTTAAAAATTTTTGATGCAATTGGAAATAAATATTTTTGCTTTAGCGCTGTTTAAATATACTGCAAATGGAAAAATGAAATTGTATCAAACTTCATTTGATATTTGAGACCTATCTGATCCCCCGATGACTTATTTGTTAAGATAATTTTTCCTTGTTACTTCATAGTGCTTCTCTTTGAGAATTAGAAAAAAGTATTTTGCTTTTATGGACTCTGTTTTATAGCTTTATATTGGAATTTTTTGCAGTACTGTCATCACTTAAGTCACTCACCGAATCCAGTAATTATTATTACTCGGCACTGGTGAGGCCACACCTCAAATCCTGTGTTCAGTTTTGGGCCCCTCACTACAGGAAAGACATTGAGGTGCTGGAGTGAGTCCAAACAAGGGCAACGGAGCTGGGGAAGGGTCTGGAGCACAAGCTGTGCTGCAGCTGTTTAGCCTGGAGTAAAGGAGGCTCACAGGGAACCTTATAACTCTCCACAACTGCCTGAAAAGGGGTTGTAGACAGGTGTGTGTCTGTCTCTTCTCCCAGGTAACAAGTGATAGGACAAGAATAAATGGCCTCAAGATGTTCTGGGAGAGGTTTAGATTGTATATCAGGAAAATTTTTTTCATGGAAAGAGTTGTCAAGCACTGAAACAGGCTGCCAAGAGAGGTGGTGGAGTCCCCATCCCTGGAGGTATTTAAAAGTTATGTGGATGCAGCACTTGGGGATATGGTTTAATGGTGGACTTTGCAGTGCGGGGTTAATGGTTGGTCTCAATGATCTAAAAAGTCTTTTCCAACCTATATGATTCTATGATTCCCTAATTTCCTTTTCAGGATGAGATATCCAGGGATAATTTGGATTGCTAGCTAACCATATTGTAGAGATAGCACTGTGCAGAATTCATTGTGTCATTTTTTGTGTTGTGGGTAGAATACAATTTTCTTTATAAGACACAGTGAAAATCCAGTATGAAGATATTGGCAAAAAGAGTCATCCCTAAAATGGGAATAAAATGCAGCCAGTGTTCTGACACTCTGTAGTTTATATTTTTTAAAAGTGTTATATGTTTATTCATGGAAACAGAATTGAGACTGAAAATATATGCTAAATCACACATTACTGAGTATTTGTGCAAGTACTGAAATTCCACCTGTTTATACAATTTAAAGGTTTTCTTTCCGCATGTCACTTTCCACATTTCCAAAGATTTCTTTTCACATTGTAACATCAGATCTAGACCATTATCTGAAGGGCATGAGCTTTCTTAAAGGTTTGTTGATTTGTCACCTAAGCAGATAACTGAGCTGCAAGCAAAGCTCAAACTTTGCAGAAGCACCTTGGATATTTGCTACCCAGTGAGATTTAAGGATCTATTTCCACAAGGTACATCTCTAAGTTCCCTGGAAAAATATTTCAACTCTCCTTTTAGCTTCTCCACCTGTATTTTCTTATGTCTCAGCAGAAATGAGAATTTGTGAAAGGAAAATTTAAAGATTTTTGGTTTCTTTCCC
>NW_008239110.1:10167421-10173370 GCF_000691975.1 Corvus brachyrhynchos
CTTTCCCTAATACATCACCCCTATACTTTTCTGTTAGAGCACTGCTTAGACTGTCATTAATAAAACCCTATCTACATGGAAAAACACACCTTTAATATGTGTAATTTATATTTGAAATCAAAACCTTTGTAAAATTAGTTTCTATCACTAGGGCAAATTCTTCTGGGTACCATAATTAAGAGGACTTTACCCATGTCTGTCAAAAGAGAAGGAAAAGTTTTGTGTCAAGGTTGATTATCAGATTACACTGACGTGATAATGGCAGCAGGATGAAGTTGATGGCCATAAATAAAGGTGCGTTGTATGAACCCCAATGGTTTTTAATGCTGCTGCATTACCAGGGAGAAACAATTTTAATTTTTTTCTAGTGCAAAGCATTCACAAGTCTCCCTGGACTCACTGGGTTGTTGGTGTGACACTCTTTTCAAGAACTCTCAGCCTGTAATGGAATATTCCCCCTGTTGTGTCTTGACCACAAATCCTCATTAGGTCAGTAGCATTTCATTGGAATCTGGTGTTTAATTCAGACTAGCAGGTAAGAAAAAGACTAGACTGATATTAACCAAAGAGCTAGGAGATGGGATAGGTGCCATAAAAATTTGCCACCAAGACAGTGGGAGGAACAGAGCTTTCAGTCAAGACAATGGAAAATAAAAGTAATGGTGTTTTCAAAGTCTTTAGAAAACTGTGTTACAAAGTATCTTGTGATAATCTAGGCTGGAAAGATGTAATACTTAACAGATTTCACAGCTTTCAGATTTCACAGAAATTACTGGCCTAACAAGGAAAGAAGTCTTGTTTTGATAGTAGTTGAGATTAAAGACACAGAAATAGCTTAGAATTTCAATTGCAGTTGAAAAGTCCTTGAGTTTTTATTCCCCAGTAAAGGGAAAATGTGTGCCCTCCCCCTTTTTTTTTTTTAACTATCTTTTCCTGCTTGACTCTAGTCTTTTCATTCCTGCAAGCCACCTATACTGCTGTACACAATAGACACATGCTGGCCGTGTTCAGATAACCACTCGTCTTAGATGCTAGCTGAGTTTTCAGGGCCTAATTGTGGGGCAACAGCGTGCAGAGTTTAAGGATTTGTCCACTTTCCTGATAAACTAGAGACAAGAGCACTCAACAAACACTTTCAAAATTATTAAATTCACTTACCCTTTTTGACTGAAATCTGTCTTTTGTCACAGCAGCTGCAGTAACCTTTTCTTTCCACTGCCTTTGGCATAGTTCAATGCAGAACCGGTAGTATTAAGAAAAAAAAAAGGAAAGAAAAAATAAAGAAAATAATTTCCTCTGCTGTGGTGAAAAAGTTCTTGGAATTCAGAATAAGTAGTCATGGGCAATTGATGCATTAAACAGAATTTGGAGTCAGTCAGCAAAACACATTACTATGCCCTAGAAAGGACTACGAAAGCACTGTGTGTTCTTAACCCCTGGGCATTTAAATCTAATCTTCTGAAAAAAAACCCGCCTTCTTGTAGAGGAATAATTTTCCCAACTGTTTGTCTCTAAAAATCAGATTTGTGAACTCTGTTAATCAATATAAAATGCAGCGCTTTTTACTTGTTTATACAGTGAATGATGAAAAGAATGGAGCACATCTTCACTCTTTACTGTGCATAGAGTCAGGGAACCTCACTGAGCAGTGAAGCACTGTAGAAACCTTGGCTCCTTAGCTTCACTGTATTTGCAGTAGTCCAGAAACAAAAGAATACACAGTCACCTGAAAAAAATTGAGCAAATAAATAGTATTAAATAAATATTCTGTTTTCACAGAACACCAGCTTACTGTATGCTTTGGCCTTTGGACAGATTTTTCTGTACCTTTTTATAAAAGTATGATTTCCCATGTTTTCCTTCTTTTCTTTTGTAACTGAAAGGCTAAATGAAACTCTTACAGAAAGCATTCAGGATTTTGAGCAGCCATTGGATTTTGGAAGGTAGAGAGGCTATTCAGCATTTCAACTGTCATTCTTTAACTTTAGGGCTGGGTGGCTGTGCAGGGCATTGTTGGGAAATGTATTGATCTGCTAACATATTTGCTGGAACAGGTTTTGTTTTTCCTGCTTGCCTGAAACACTTTGTCACTGCTTTGGTATTTTGTCTCTGCTGTCAAAGACTTCCCTCCACACCACTGACACATAAGGAAATGCTATTTCACCCGCGCAAGGTGAACATGAATGTGCACTTGATCAAATGAATGAGGATGCTTGCAAGTGGGATTTTTGTTCCCCTGTACTGCTGCTTCTCACACCTTGTGTTCATGCTTTCCTTGTGGACTGTTTAATGCTATGCAGTAATAACAAGTATTTTAGCCTTTTGCCTTTGAATCTAATATGGTTTCTTGAGTTCTAGTACAACACACCAGCAAATCTCAGGCTGGAGTTTGACCTTTGTTCAAGTAATTCAGTTCATATGACAGAACAGAATACTGGAAAGGAAGACCCATCTGTAGGCAGTAGTTTTCCACATCAAATGAAGTAAATCAACAAAAATCAGCTTACTTTGGCAATCTCATTCGTCAGTAATGCATACTACACTAAGTTGCAGATCCTGACTGAAGTGATGGTCACAAACCAATAGCTTTGCTTTAGTGGGCTTATTTTTTTTTTTTTTTAATAGGCAAGATATTGAAATGTTTAGGGTATTTTCTTGGAAACAGTAATAACTGGGCTTTATTATGAGCTAGGGAACTTTACTATTGATGTAAACAGACCCCAACTGGATGGGTGTTTTGAACTTGAACTTCTTTCAAATTGGTGCATATCAGAATATAGTGTATCATAGTGTTCCTAAGTGCTAATCATATCTTCACATTAGTGTTTTGAAGCTTTTGGGTTTTGCTGCACTAAAAGTCATTATAAAATATTAGGCTAAGGGGGAGAAATGGGGATTTTTATTTATTTGCATAAACTAATGACTCATTTTGGAGACTGGGGACACAAAGGAGATGAAAAATCTTGGATAAAAGCACACAGTTTCTTATTTCCACCATTCCATCATGCTAACACCTGTGCTCATGGTTTCAGCACCTGGACTCATACTTGCTTGCTGTAGAAATATACCTACAGCAACTAGGTGTAGTGAATTTTATAGCCTGGTGGACTAAACATGAGCTGAACCTCTTCCATAGCCTGAGTACAGAATAAATATTCCTTGGACTTCAGCATTCAGTCTTCATGATATATCTTCCTTCAGGAGCAAGGGAGCTTGCATCAATGACTCTAATATAGTTGTTTCTGACACCCTATCCCTACAGAAAATGTACGAGCACTGAGGAAAAATCACATTTCCGTGTTATGAATGATTAAAACCTTTTTCATCTTGTTCTGTATTTGCCCTTAAGTTTCTTACTGGTGTTTTTTTTTGTATTGTTTGTAACAGCAATTATAGCATCTAAAAATCCCTGGATTTTTATAGATTTTTTTAGCATTTGTGTTAATAAAAATGGCTAACAGATTGTCTTCATGTCACAGAGGTGTTGTGAAAATGAATTAACAGCTATGAAGTGATAATAAAAATGGAACAGTGTAGAAGAGGGCCTTATGGTCATTAGGTGCACATATCCATACAGTGAATGAAACAGAGAGCCAGGTAATTGAGAAAAAATTAATCAAGAAAAATATAACAGAAGAGAGCATGTAACATAGAGATTTGAATTGTACCTGAATCAGACCAAAATTTAGTTTAAATTATTTCCTTAAAAAAGTAATTTTTACCATTACATTATATTAATATATTTTTAAACTTCCTTTCTCTAGGGAATACATTTTCACAGAAAGAGCAAAAAAAGGGTTTTGTGTAATACTGATAATAAAATATTAAGTAATGGTGGTGCTGTCCATGCAGGACATGTCAACTCGTTTCTCTTCTTTCCATCTTTTCTGATAAATCAATATTCTCAAAATCATTAAAATTATACATAAACAAGGAACTGAGATGTATTGGACAATAAACTGGGAATGAAAAACCAACTTTTCTTTAGCCAAATGAGCATCTGGATCTCTCCATCCTTGAGGATCAGAGATATTTCAAACTAGCAAAGAACTCCTAAGGTTTTTTTAATCAGTTCAGTTTCTGCCTAAAACTGTGACTCAGTAGAGGAGGTGGGTTTGTGTTATGATGTTAGTATTTTCAAATTAATACTTTACCTGAAAACTTTCTGATACTTAATAAATATAAAATGCCTAATGTCTTTTAACATAACCCCTCTTTTGATAAACAAATGTGTTTCATTTGTACAAGTAAGCAAATAATTTGAGCCCTGCTGGTGACATGATGGTCACAGCAACTAATTTTTTGATCCAAGAAGTATTGATGTTGCAGCTGATGCTGGTACTAAGCAATTGTAAAGAAATGGATAGATAAGCAATAAAGGACTTCACATTGACTTCTCCAGCAGGTTTGCAAAACATGAAAAAGTTATTTAAATAATCACAGTTTTATAATGAAAACAAAAATACTTATATTTCATTCTAAATTCTTGAAAATGAAATGGGCATATGTCATCTCATGCACTCTTCCTCTAATCTACCATATAGAAAAATATCATTTGGGCAGGGTTTTTTCCTTTTGTTTTTTTTCTTTTTCTCTTTCTCTTTTTTTCCTCTCTCTTTTTTTTTTTTTTTTTTTTTTTTTTAAGGGCACTTACTAATAATATTTTGTTTTAAATTAATATTCTAAAAATTACCTTTTCAATCCCTGGACTGCACTTCTTCCCATGGCTCATTTACTCTGCAGTGCTATTTCCATTCTTGATGCTGTACTCCAGGCTGAGACTGTCAGTTGTGCTTTACTCTCACTGACAGAGAGAGAAATCCCATGGTTGCCACTGTCAAGAACATTTCTCTGCCTTCATTCCACAGGGACATCAACAAGATGTCTGTTCCCTCTCTGTGCGTTCCTCTGTCATCAGGGTGATCACCTAAGCTTGGGCTGCCTTTACTTCTTCCTTCCACTGACAGCCACTGCTTGACATGTTATTATCATGCATGCAGAATCCTGCTCTTCTCATGTGCAAAGGTCTAACTGAACAATGAAAACCTTCAGTCAGTCCTTCCACCTCCCAGGCATTTGGAAAAAATAAATAACTGAGCAATAACCACTGTCTCAAAATCAATTTCTGAAATGGTTTCTAGTCCCTGAGAAGGAAATATAAAGTTTAGAAAGGTAACCTAGAAGAAGCAGCAACACATAATGCAACTCTGTTATTTATACACAGTGAATATTTACTATTTTCAGGATAATGTTGGTTTAGTTTACATACAGATCCTATAAAGCATCGTACAAAACTGCTGCAAAATTGAAAAATAATCTGGCAAGGTCAAATTCATCAGATGCAAAATGGTTCTATGCCTCCAGTTTGCATTCAAGGTATTCTTTTATTTTCAGTATGGAACAGGACCCGTTACTGAACACACCTTTCAAATTCTAGTATTAGCTAATTCTCCCTCATCTTCTATGCCTGTACTTTTTCCCTTTCCTTCCCCTTCTGACTAGCAGTGTCCCAACAGTTTATCCTTACTGCCTAGCTGATCTCTCCTGTCTCCTTTTATTTCCCCGGACATTTAATATTTCTGGATATGGTCAGATCTAGTTTTTGAGAGACCCCAGGAAAAAAAAAATAATTAAACTTGGTTCAAAGTCAAGGACTTCACACTGACAACACTTTGCCATCAGCCTCCTCCTGTTCATTTATTACCATGAATGGCCTTTTAGCTGAAGTACCTCAGGTGACTTCAGCCGTGCAGGAGACATGAAAAGAGACAGGATGTCTCTTGCCTAGATGAGTACCAAACCACTTAAAAAGTCATTTAAAAGGTCAAAACAAACTACTCTCTGCATGAAATGCTGCTAAAGAAGTGGGCTGGAATGTTCTACTCCATCTACAAATCATAAGTGGTTTGAAGGAGTGCCCCATGTAGAAAGCATTGCAGTAATCCCTAT
>NW_008239110.1:10173383-10175950 GCF_000691975.1 Corvus brachyrhynchos
GGGAAAATGAGGATTGTCTTCTTGCCAAATATTCAAGTAAGCCCACTTGACAGACCCTGCTGCAGAACCCAGTATGACCAGGCAATGGAGTGCTGCCCCCTGAGTACCTCACAACAGTAATTGAAAAAGCACCAGGCATTGTATCAGCACTCAAATCAACAAAGCTGTAAAAACAAATCAGTTCTGTTTCTTTTTGTCTACTTTCATCTTGAGCATTAAAGTAGAATCTAATCCTATAATTGTTCTCATGTTAGTATCTTCCCATTAATCATACATTAATTTATATTTGAACTTTTATTTCACCTGAATCTGGTTATATTTCTCTTTTTGGTGCTTTTCAAGTGCTTCCCATGAAGCCTAGCTTATTCTTTCTTTTCATGTTCTACTTTATCTTGTAGTTTTTTGCTTAGTACCTTTTCTCTTTGTTCCCCTAAATCATTCCCTTTCTCTTAGTTGCTCCTTTTATTTCATTTTTTGTAGTTTAATTTATTCTATCCCCCATTCCCAGTCTATGCATTTCTTCCCCTTTACTATCCATTCAGTCCACCAGGACTATTCCCTCCTAATAGCTCAGCCTATAGTATTCATTTCCTTTTCCCATTTTAGTTCATTAATAATGGATGAGGCATTCCTTTGCAATTTCAAAACTTACCTATTTTAGTTTGCTCTCAAGTAGTTGAGGCTGAGCAAGAAAAGAAGTTAATTGCATTGCACTGGAATCAGTATACAAATAACTGAGAAAAACTTGGAACTGGAAAAGCATCAAAATGGAAGGAAATTAAATGAGGCGAGAGATGGACTAAAAAGTAGCAGTGGGTAAAACTGAGCACATAAGTATGAAAGGGCTACACAAATACCTGGAAAAGTGGCTGAACTAGAAATAAACCAGGGAATCAAGTCGAATGATCTAGAAAGGGAAAGGAATAAATACAGCCCAAATTCAAACTGAGAGAAGAAAAAGATATCCACAGGAAAGGGACTAAACCTGGTGAGACAAGGGACAAAAAAAAAATTAAAAGGTTTTAATATCTCCAGTTCCCACTGTGAGCAGTGTTTGTCTGTTTACTACCTTGTGAGTGATAATTCTGCAGCTCGGTAGAGGAAAAGTGTTTTATTACAAATACAGTCAGTGGGCAATTAGAAGTGTGGCACAGCTAACGGCAACAGAAGCATCAGCCTATCTGAGGAGCAGCTGTATTGCATATGAAGCATATAGAACAGGCATATGAGAATGCCTAATAGTTCAGCTTAGTGAGGAAAAGACTCTTAAAAACCTGATTATTCTTTGATCTTGTTCTTATCAGCTATATTGTGAAATCTGGCTTTTCTTCAAACTGCAGATAATTTGGCTGTCATAAACTGGCAGCGTAGTTTTGATTACATTGTTGCAATAAAAATGTACCCAAATTGGTTTCAATGGAATTCTGACACCTGTTTGTTAAATATTGTTAAATATCTGCACCGAGACAAAAGCCTGAGAAGTATTTCAATTGAAGCTGACTCACAAATCTGAAAAAAAGTAAAACTAGCTATTACAGTTGTAATATTGTCTCCAGTAGTTATGTGGGCTACATTGGAGTCCAGTTCTGGGCTTCCCAGTACAAGAAAGACATAAGTGTACTGTAGAAAGCCCAGCAAAAGATCTCGGAGATGATGAAAGGACTGGAGAATCTCACATATGAGGAGAGGCTGGGAGCTGGCAGAGAGGAGGTTTAGAGGGATACTATCAATGGATGTAATACCAGAAGGGGAGAGTGCAAAGGTGGCAGAGCCAGGCTTTTGTCTGTGGTTCCCAGTGACAGCACTGACCAGGCACTAGCACAGGTTGTTCAGAGAAGCTGTAGAGTCTCAACCCCTGGACATATTCAAAAGCTTTCTGGAACAGTCCTGGGAAGCCAGCTCTTGGTGGCCCTGCTTGAGCAGGAGGGTTGGACCAAGTGACTTCCAGAGATCCCTACCAACCTCAACAATTCTATGATCAGCCCTCTTGGCTTCTGAAAGAAACTTGTTAAAGACCTGGGCTTTGTACTGCAGTGGAAACCACTTCTAGGCAAGACCTCATGCCGGATCTGAAGTCTGAAGGAAGGACTGTAACAAGAAAACCTTTTTTTTTTTTCTTTTTCTGTTAGGTTTTTTCTCATGCTGAATATGCTGAGGACCCACTACCTGTCTTTATTTTGAATTAATATAGCTGGGATTTGTGAAGGGTAAAATACATTAGGGCAAACAAAATTCTATCTGCCTGTTCTACTACACTGTACTAGTTTGAAAACAAACCAGTGGGAGGCACCAAGTCAGAATAACAATTTAATAGGGAAATTAAAGAAAAGAAAAAAAAAAAAAGAGAACACTGGTTCAAACTGACAGAATCAAGATACAACCTGACTCCCTGTTGTAGCAGTCTGGTAGAATGTTGGCTGCGGTCCTCTGAAGTGGTGATCCTGTAGAAAGAGGGTCTGCTCTTCCTCAGGAGGTCCAGTGGTGGCTATGTAGCTCCTGTCCTCTGGAAAGCCAGTGGGAAGGGTTGTCTCTGGTGTTCAGAGTCTCAGATTATATCCAGGATGGGA
>NW_008239110.1:10175988-10186087 GCF_000691975.1 Corvus brachyrhynchos
GAGTCATGAGGCCAAGTGTTGATTAGGCTCATTAACAGAAGATAGTCCGGAGGGAGTTATCTCTGAGTCAGGCGGCAGGACAATGATGGGCAATTAACAGAAAGATAGTCTGGGGGCAGGAGGCAAGGAAACACTGCCCCACCTGATTTCAACAGCTGATGGGGATGGTAATAGAATATACTGTAACCCAGGACATACACTAATGAGCATTTTGGCTGTATCTAGAATACTATACTACTTTAAAAGAGATATAATTTCTTTACTGCATATTCCTCATAAAGTTATTCATTTAAGTCAAGACACTATAAAAGAAAAAGATGGCACTTCCCCCCACCCTTGTTTTACATTGATATTAACTATCAATAAGTAGTATTTTTATATATTTTTATACATAACTGAAGATTTCTATATGGATATGTATTGCTATCTTTATGTCTGTATGGACACCCTTAGCTGTCAGTTCACTACCAGTCCTCCTGGCTTACCACAATGTTACTGATTCTCAACTAATCATTAAGCAAGAAAGATTGGAAGGAGAAGGGAAAAAAACAAAACCTGAAAGTAGCACTAAAAATGAATATAATGCCTTACATCTGGGAAAAAATAGTAATGAAGCACCTCTGTTAGGTGTGACACTTAGGCTCACCATAATTGTGTTACACAAAATACTGTTTAGACATCCTGTTTTCTACAGAGAGACAGAGTTAAACACACTTTCCTAAAGGGAGCAGAAGCCTGGCCCAGATTTGCCAGGATTTTCAAACAGAATGGTTTGAAAGTGTGGGCAAACTTTGGAAAGATTCAAGCTAAAACTTCATATATGTGTTGTGGTCTTGGATCAAAATTTTATTTTAAATTGGCTGAGAGGAAGAAAGATTCATCATATGTTTTGGTGTTTGGGTTTTTTTTCTGCTTGCAGGGTTTTTTTTCTTAGACAAAAGCCTAATCTAAATTTTAATCATCCATTTCTACAGTAGCTTGGAAAAAAAGGAGGAGGGGTTGAATAATCTCAAGACTTGTCAAAATCCTCCCCCTCACTCCCACTTATGTAAAAAAAAAATGCTAGTTAAATTTGAGCATATTGTTAAAATAATAAATAAGCCATAAAATAGTCACTTTTGCCCATGTCTTTCCCAGAGAACTCTCCAAAATATATTGACAAACTTTCATGGAGAAGTGGTACGTTCCTGGGCAGAGAACCTGCTCAGAAGATGTTGCGAAGCAAGGACATCACACAGGGCTTGCTGTGATTTCTAACCAGCAGTGGGATTTCATAAGCTTCACTTACAGGAGAACACTCTTCAGGATTGTGAAGAAGATACTAAGATGTAGAATAGTGGGAGGACAGCTGCTGTAATGTGATAATTTTGGGGGCATGGGTTTGGGACTATTTTAGGAATAGAACTGACTGAATTTGAACTTGTTTGGCTACAGTCTAAAATATTTAATCATTTTGGCTCAGCTGCAGTTTTGGGAAGGGTTTGGTTACATGCTCCAAAACAACTACAGTATAGAACCATAGAGGAATGAACATAATTTAAATGAGTCTGTAGGATTGTTGTGTAGCCACCAGAATCGCATGGAAAATAAAATCCCACAAAGAATGGACCACAGCAAAGAATAACTTATGAAAAATAAAACAAAAAGCCTCCACTGGACCACCAAAAAGTGCTTTTGGAGTCCAGAACTTTATCTAATGGTACTGTGGGGGCATGGAGAGGTGTCCCTTGTGCCCACAACTAACCAGATCTCTTTGGCCTGTATGTCAGAGAAATCCCATCATCCTCAGCAGAGTCGCTTGGCAACAGCTGGTTTTGAAATAGTGGATAGGTTTTTTTCAAATTTTCTTCCCTCACTTTTGCACAGGTGAAATATGGTATTTTTTTAGAGTGAGATTATAGCGTCAAGATTCAGTTATTTTCAGCTGTGCTGTTGAAATAACCGTGAAATAAGCTTAAAGAAGGTGAAAATATACTTTGGTATGTAAGCACTGAAGAATATAACTTCACATTTTAAATATTTTTTTTTACTGCTGTGTGTTCCTAAATCAGTATCATTCATAAGATACAAAAGGAGTATGGTGCACCTGTTTTGAAATCTGGAATTCTTGTTTCAAGATTTAATGGTCAATAGAGTCTTTTTAAAATGGAATAGACTTTTAATCATTTTAGACACCTTCATAGCTCCTGTGATGCTCATTTACTAGGGCTTTGACCCTCACAAGATCCTTTAAGGTATTCTGCTAAGGTCTCAGAAGTGCAAATCTGAGTTTTGTTCAGGTGAGGAAGCAGAGTCCTCAGCCTCCACACTTGAATTTACAGTCACGGTCCCCTTATCCTTCCACCAGATCTTAGGATACCTAATACAGAGTTGGTAGTTGCCCTATTGCTCTCCTATGAGCACTGCAGAGTTTATCTGTGATCAACCATCTTTCAGAAAATTTAGTGCTATTTATTTAAGGGTGAAAAAAGACACCATAGAATTGTGTATCACAAAGCAATCGCTCTGCAGTTATTGCACATCAGCAGCACATAGTACAGGCAAAAAGAAATCATCTGTCTCTCTAGTCTGTGTTGCCAGCCTTCCCCACTTTGCCTCAGATATGGCCTGGCATGTTTTTAGTCCCTTCTTGAATTCTATGTGATGCTTTTTAAACTGCAGCAAACTGTTTCCCCAGTCTTCAGGAAAAACTGCTTTGTCTCCTCCACCTTTCCACAGTAACCCAGGATATCAAAGCTTTA
This sequence comes from Corvus brachyrhynchos, assembly GCF_000691975.1. Classification (NCBI taxonomy): domain Eukaryota; kingdom Metazoa; phylum Chordata; class Aves; order Passeriformes; family Corvidae; genus Corvus; species Corvus brachyrhynchos. The sequence continues at coordinate 10,178,730 of NW_008239110.1, forward strand.
TATTGAACTTGTAGCAGTGATACATTTTGGCAAAATCATACATATAACATAAGATTCAGAACAATAATCTTCAGTCTTCATATTTGTAAAGCCTCACAAGTCAGAACCATCAAAATTGGCTTTTAAAAATTAACTTTGTGTCAAAAGTTGGGATTTTCAGCACTGAAAGGATGAATATGTTTAACAATTTGCACCAGTTCAGAAAAATTACACCACCTCTTTGTGCATCAAGGTGGGCTAATACTGGAGAGAATATTGTCCCCTTTTGATTTTTTTAGGTAACAAGAATGGTAGGTAACTACCAGCATGTTCAGGTTTAGGTTCCATTAATCCCCATGCAAAATGTTCTACATTATTCAGTATGTTCCTGTCTTTCCTAAGCCCCTTAGAGCTCTTCCAGAGGTGCCAACCTACAAGTCAGTAAGCTGAATTTAGACCCTAAGTGAATACGTAATTCATTCACAGAAAGTATTTTGGTCAAGGTTGTGAGCTAGTCATCATCTGGGTTACAATGTGGCCCCAAAATATCACTTGCTATGACAGATGGTAGAGGGCTAGCTTCCACATATAGCACTGTTTAAAACTGTGACAGAAATCTTCTCTTGTGAAACTGAAAAGTTTAACTTCACCTTTCAGAAAAAAAATGACATTTATATCTTGCCTGCTGTAACAGCTAATAATAGTTACTTGTCTGCTACTAGCTGACAAACCCGATTTGCAACACAGCTCTTTTCACATGAGTTTCCCTAAATCAGCTGCTTACCCTAAAGAGAAATGATTTTATTACTGCGGGGCAGCAGAGGGGAAATGACATGATAACTTTCCATTGCATGAGGCCAAAATTCAAGGAAGAGCCACAGTATTTTTTAATTCCAAGGTCAAATATAAAACATTTTTATCTTACCTGTGACCAGGTAGCATTTTTTGTGGTTTTGGTACACATTATGCACACCACAGTCACTCTTTAATTAGATCATTCTTTTGGGTTACTTAACTAAATATTAGTCTTCTTTTCACATATGATTTTACAGCCTTGATATTTATACTATCTTCCTTTCAATCTCTATAAGGACACGAAAGACTGGGAGTGGAATTCATTACTGTGTTAGTACTGCCCATCTTACGGTCCATTTACGTGAGTTCTCAACTGAATTTACCTATGTCAACAAGTAAGTAAGGATTCTAATAGGCTATTTTAATTTATAATGTGCTGCATGGGAATAAAGAAGATTTTTTTTTTTTTTGTAGTGAGATTAACAAAGATAGTTTGTTGCAGCACAGGACTAAAGAAAAGAATGAAGTAAAATGAAACTTCACACCTCTTCAACACACCTGATTACTGCTTAAAAAAAATAAATTTAAAAGCAAACAATTGTTAATGGCCGCCCAATTGATAGCACAGAAGTAAATTTTTAAGTAAAAGGAAGGTTGCCATGTTTGACTGTAATAACCTCACCACTGCTGTGTTAATGACAGACTTTTTTTACATTGCATTATAAAAATAAATTAATTCTATAACAGCTGTTATTCTACCAAGTGTCTGTAGTACGTACAAGAAACTGCTTCTCACCTTTACACTGCAGTGCTGCAGTGCAGCTGCAGAAAAAACCAGAATTATCCTACCTCCCCTGCCATTTTTACACCACTCCTGCACCCTCAGTGGGCTCAAGCTAACTTGCATAATTGTTATTATTCTTTTACAATAACTGCATAATATGTACTACACCTGGCTTCTAGGAATAAGTGGCTCAGGCATGAAGCATGGTAACAGAAGTGTAATTATTCAGTAACGCTATGTGACAGAGCAATTGTCTCAAAAACGATTTGTTGCCTGAATCCCAACCCTCCAATCTGAATGCTTTAATTAGAGTTCAACTTACTATTTCTGTTTCTCCACAGCAACTGCTTCAGCCTCACTCTCTAGTTGGTGAAAAAAGGAAAAAAAACCCCAACCACCAGATAAATCCATCACGATTTCCAGACCCCTTAATGTTCAAGGAAGTGAATTTAAAGAAGATGATACCCTTATTTCAACATCCTAGTGAGTGAATCCTAAGAAAAAGCTGTGTTCCCAACTCTCTTCCTTCTGCTGGATACTTGGAAATACTAATTGCTTACCTGATTTCTGTCTTACTCTCCCTGCTCCTCCCCCTTTGCTAGACTCCTGCAAAACAGTGCTCTTCACAGCAATGTCAGGGTTCTGCTGTCATTGTTCATTGCCTCCCCCCAAAATATCATAAAGCTTCTTAGGAATGATGAGACAATGTAGATATTTAGTTTTATGGCATTACTGAGACCTGTAAAATTAAACAGCTGTTTTGGGTTTTTTTCTGCAAAAGTTGCATCTTGTCAGTATTTTCACTCCAAACTGAATTAAACCAAATGCCACAATGTGCCCACATCTTTTCAGGATTTAGCCTCACCCATACAGCTGAAAAGCATCTTCATTTGGTAGTCTGGAGCCTCAGCTGAGTAGGTGTGCAAAGCACAATTTCAGGTTTTGTCCTCGAAGGCTGAGATGTTTGTATTGTACCAGCCTTTAGGATGCTTGCCCCAAAAATTACTTTTGCTGTTACATCTTATTGCACCTCTTCTTTGTTTGAACTGGTTTTGGTGACAGTTGACTGGTAAACAGCAATAAGCTTGCAGCTTCTCTTGTATCCCATTGCATCTGTATCCCATTTCCTTGGAACTAGAAAGAGGAAACCCACTTATTGACAATATTCTGCAAAATGCAGCCTGAGATTCAGTCCTGAAAAATTATTAAAACATTTAAATATTAAGACATGTTTAAAAATATAAAAATCACATATATATAAACATAAATCTATAAAACACAGTGAATACATCTATTATATGAATACTAGCTTCAAACATTAAGTCAATGTAATTAAATGTTAAATTAATAGAAGGAAGATATAAAAATAAGGATAAAGGCTTTGTGATATGCTACCTGTACCATGTCTGAAATAAATTCTGAAAATACCACCCATTTTTTGCAAGATGGCTGTTGTGGTCGCTAGATTTAGTTTAGCAGGCTGCAGCCTTCCCTGAGAGCTCAGCAGAGCTGCTTAGGGCAGTATGACCATGGTCACCCTCCCGTAGTCCATTTCGGGCAGCCCCGCGGTTTTTGCTCTGGCAGCTGTCAGCCCTACAACCAGTGATGGCAAAGGAGGCGAGAAGGGTCTCTCCATGAGGGTTTGAGAGGACTTTAATCACATCTTGTCCCCTCAATCCCCAGAGGCAGAGAGACCTCGTGAACTGGGTGCAGGGCGGTTTTGTCAGATCGCGGGGGTGGTACATGGGCGGAGTTGGGGTTGGAGAATAGGGAGGACCCGAGGGAGTGGCCAAGGCTAGGGCAGAGGAAAGCGGGAGGGGGGATAAAGGATCAGAAAGGCAGCGGGTAAACAGATCACCACATCTCCCCCTTTCCATATTAATTAAAAAGAGAAGGGCTTAATTTATACAACAGAAAAAATGGTAAAACAATGCAAAATAATTAAATTAGAAATGATAAGGCAACTGGTTGTTGTTGACTTTGGAGATCGGTGCTGGCTGAGTTCTCACACAGCAGCTGCTTTTGTAGCTTCTTCTGCTGGGGCTGCTGGGATGGCATCTTTTTGGTTGCTACTTGCTGCTTTTGGTCCAGGTGGCATGGCACACAGGGAAGGAGGGTGCTGCACTGTGTTTCTACATCGTGCGGTGCTCTCGATACCCTCAGGGCAGGCTGGGTCGCACAGTCCCCGGTCCAAGGCCGGGGCTTTTCCTCAGCACAGCCACCGCTCCCGCACCGATACTGCTTGGGGCCGGGCCCTCCCCGCCCAGTCCCGGGGCCAACCCGGCAGGGGCTGGGGAGCCACTTTCTGAGCCATCACTGCTTTTTATTTATTTTCACTTCCAGTGCAGGCGCTGCTGTCGCACCGTAGTCGGAGACGCCTGGCAGGGGGGATGGCGGTGGGGGGTGGCTCCGGGCAGGGATGGGACAGGACGGGACGGGGCCGGGCCGGGCCCCCATGGAACACCAGGTGATACAGGGAGGAGCGGCTGGGGGCACACGCACCGCTGCGGAGCAGGGACTCGGCACAAAGGCACTCCACGTTTCAGGGGGGAGGAAAGGGGGCTGACACAGCATATGATGGACGCAGGGGGCGGGGTTAAGGAGGGGTCAAGGGTTTTTGCGCACATGGGAAAATAAAGGAGTACAAGGAGAAGGCAACATGGCAGACCTGAACACGTGGTTGCGGCCATCTTGGCTGCTACTTGACATGGCGGGAGTTTTGGAAGGTCAGGATAAGGGTTTAGGGGGAGCTCCGGGGTGGGGGTGATCAGCCTTCACTCGGTAAGGGGACAGGGGAGGGGACACAGAAGGGTCAGAACATTTTCTGATCTCTCCTGAGGGTCAGAGGGAGAGAACCGGAGGTTTTTGTTTCCAGATGACGGAGTAAAACAAAACAAAGGTTAGTTCTTTTTATATCTCGCACACAAGGACCCCCCACATACTGCTAAAATTAACTCCCAAACTGGGGGCGTTGAACTTGCATCTTCTCTTTTTAGGGATGGGTTTTTTCTTGCCGGGGCTTCACATGAGGCGTGACCTCCTTCACCTCGACAAGAACCCACACCCAACCCTCCGCCCAAACTGAGACAAAGGATGAAAATAAAAAGCAAAGAAACCTTCCGAACCAGGCCATACCCGGCTCCCTTCTGAGGCATACCAGCACAAAGTCTCCCACTCTAGGTACCAGGCCCACCATGCTCCTCTTCAGGGCTTTCCAGAACAGGGAAACAACTTAGGGCACTTGGCATGGTCCATCACTGCCAGCCGACATCTTTTAAGAGCGCTACTCTTCTCAAGAGGCTACTGGCTGTCCCTCCAGTCCTCTCGCTGAAACGCAAGCTGCACATCAGGGAAATGACTTCCCAAAGGCGACTAGGCTCTCCAGGGCATCTCTTCTCAGATGCCACACATTGGTGCACCATTTGTTGTAGTCGCTTGGTTTAGTTTAGCAGGCTTCAGCTTTCCTGAGAGCTCAGTGGGGCTGTAAGCTTAGGGCAGTGCGACCATGGTCGTCCTCCCATAGTCCATTTCAGACGGCCCCGCGGTTTTTGCAGCTGTCAGCCCTACAACCAGTGATGGCAAAGGAGGCGAGAAGGGTTTCTCCATGAGGGTTTGAGAGGACTTTAATCACATCTTGTCCCCTCAGTCCCCAGAGGCAGAGAGACCTCATGATCCAGGCGCAGGAGGGTTTTGTCAGGGGCTCAGGGGTGGTACATGGGCAGGGTTGGAGAACCAATAGGGAGGGCCCTAGGGAGTGGCCAGGGCTAAGGGCAGAGGAAAGTGGGAGGGGGAATATGGGATTCGAATATGGGATCAGCGGGTAAATGGATCACCACAGATGGCCTCTAATGCAAGACTTGAACTGAAGTTCTGTGTGTGTAATAGGTAAAACCTTCTTCTAGCTAAAATAAGTAAGACTGAAATGTAATTCCCTCAGACTTTTAATGCATACTGAAATACCATAGTCTCCTTGGAGTAACCGTAGTCAGTCACACATAGACATTTCTGAAAATGTTATTGAAATTGCTTCAGTTATCATTCTTTGTGAAACATGACTTTCCTCTATAGGTCACCATGAGTTCCTTAAGGTATTCTGGTTTTCAATATGACTTCACTAGCACTTGCTGGAGGACTACATACAAAAAATACAATGGAGGAGTGGTTTTCCTTTAATAAACTTGTGCTGAATAACAACAATGAAAAAGAATTCCAGGGCAATTTTAGGATTTTTTTATTTTCTGTAATGCTGTTATATAATCAATCTTTTCCATGATTCCTCACCTCACACCCTCTCCTCAATCTACCTCCCTTCCACCATTTCTACAGTTCTCATTTCTTTGTTACCCAGTGAAACAGAATGTGCTTATTTTTCCCCATGGCAAATGTCTTTTTTCTCATTTTTTTCCCCCAACAGCAGTAATTTATGGAGTATGATGGCAAATGTCTTTTTTCTCATTTTTTCCCCCAACAGCAGTAATTTATGGAGTATGATATCAACAAATCTAGTAAATTATATAAACTTAATTATTCCACTGTGTTAACTCAAAAAATCTTATTCAGACTATGTAACGTGACTAAAATTGTTGGACTTCTGTAACATACATGTGTTTGTATGTTATAAATGCATTAATGTCATAGTCATTTATATATGTCTGAAAAATTTTCCAGGAAATTTTCAAAGTTGCTGAGCAATGCAAAAATCCCTGAAGAACAACTTGGTAAATAGATGAAAATTCAGAGTCTACAAAGGAGTTGTAACATCCCTTTACGCAATTTTGTGACTTCATTAATTCCTCTTTTATTTTTTAAATCCTCATAACTTCTCTAACAGATTAGTAAGTAATGATGCATTTTCAGAATATCAAGAATATTACTGTTATAGATGCAAAATCATTATTTCTAAATGTGTTTTGGTTACATTAATGATGATAATGAACTTCTGTTCAGAATATCACATTTTTATACTGTATCTGAAATACACTGCAAAACGTAATTAGTAGAGGGGCTGTCATTAGAATTTATGTTAAAAGAAATTAGTATCTTTTTGCATCTAGAAACTGAATAGTAGCAAAATAGGAAAATGGACAGATTGGTGTTCTTAAAAGTCAAATTAAAAAAAAAAAATCCTAAGAAATCTTGTAGCTGAGAAACACAGGTAAATAACCTGCACTGTCTGTAGGTGGGAGGGGAGGGTCCAACCCCAGGTGCCACTGTTGTGGCAGGTGGGTGCTATTCTAGAAATGTCATCTTCTTGTGGAATCTCATTCTGTTGGACCAGAGATTTGTGTTCCTGAGGAGTCCTCAAGTCTGCATGTTATACAACGTTAGCATGAGAGTTTAACTTCATCCGTTTGTGAGTAGTATATAGCTAGAATTGTAGGCTGCACTTCACGTTATAATAGTTAATACAGTGTCTGGAAAAACTAGCTGTCGCAATGACCACCACTGACCACTGCCCAGGCTAGCTCCTGCTGTGTGCGGCAGGAGCGGGGAGTAGCTGGAAGCTCTCGGCTTTAAAGCTGCTCCTCAGGAGTTCAGCTCTGCCCAGGGGAGCTGAAGCTCCAGGCCCAGTGGCTGGCAGAAGTCCAGACGACGGAGAGGATAAAAAGTAGCAAGGAGGCTTGCCACATGGGATAATCCAAGTTTATCGGAAGCAACTCCCAGGAGACAAGCCTGGAGCAGCTCCACGGAACCTCTTATACAGGGAGGTGTTACAATGGGGATGGCTTAACTGGGGACCAATAGAAATCTCTAAGGGAGGGATATGGACGAGGATAGACATTTCCTTGGGCCAATAGCC
>NW_008239110.1:10186218-10197370 GCF_000691975.1 Corvus brachyrhynchos
GGGGGAGGAGAACAACCATGTAGGGAGCACTGGGGGAGCGGCTTGGGTCTGGGGCAAACCAATTGGGAATAGGAGTGGGGAAGGTAGGGATGAACCATTGGGGTACAGAAAACTCATATAAAAATACAATAAAGGTATCGCATCACCACAACTAGCTTTATAGCTAAGAACTCTAAAGTAAAGAGAATACTAAGGAAACACTGATATTGGCAAACTAGATAATCAAATTGAAAATATTTGATTTCTTTTGTTGGCTTTTTTCTTGCAATTCTCTCTGTAAACAGATTAGAGCCTTCTTGAACTTGAAAAATTATGTTGCTATATGAATTTACCTGTAATACTTTAGTTGAACATAGGTTATTGTTAGTAAATATTCAAGATTTATTTTGAACAGATACAGTTAATATATTAATTGGATGAATACTATTACCAAAACAGGTTTTTAGAGACAATAGATCTTCATCACTGACCTGCCCTGAATTTTTTTGCAAGATTTCTGTTGCTACAAATTTGGTCCTCACCTTGAAAATGGACAAAAAGAATATCAGTCTATTAAGTTTAAATTGCATCCTTGACAAGTATTGATCTTCTATCTGAATTACACACCTGGCTTCTCTAGGACCATAATGTTGAATTCAAATACATTGATAGTAGGAGTAGATTATGATTAATTTTTCCAATGTGACAAATGAAACAAGTCATTTTTGGGGCAAAAGAGCGACCCTGTTATGTCTGAAGATGTGAGATTTCCTTCAATTTTTAAATTTGCTTTGTAGTAGAATATCCAGGATGGATGATAGAATGTAGAAATTTATAATGCCTGAGTGCTGTTGCAAGAAATTTGCCTCCTAAACATTTTTCTTGTGTTTATATTGCTATTTTCCAGATGAAGAACAGCAATAAAGATGACATGACTATTTAAAGGTCAAAAAGACAAGAATAAAAAGTTTCCCTTGCATTCTTCTAACTATTATAGTCTCCCTTTCAAATGTGAATATCCTCTCTTTCTCAGTTTTTTGAATTTTCAGCATCATTAGGTTTTTCAACAGTGCCAGACACAAAAAAATGACAAGAATTTGGGATCTCATTCATGTACACAACATTCTGGAAGTGCACAGATTTTCCTAGGACATACACAGAATCCTCAGAGCTGCTAGGCAAAGCAGATACAAGCATGGTTTGTCACCTGCTGAGAATAAGCCTGTCTTCTTTCCTGACTCCCATTTTCTCATAGAACAGTTTGAAAATGGCTACCAGACTCATGCAATTTTCTTTATATTGGAGAGCGTGTGATGTTATCTGTATTTCCAATGGACAGTCTGGCGTACTGGTAGTAGAAATAGTTACTGGCCTCAACTAATAAAATAATGTCTGAAGTCCTGTATCTTCCATCATGTAAAAAGGTGCCACTCTTTCTCAGTAGATTTCAGAGCTTTCCAGTTCCCCCAAACCTTGCATGAATACAAATAAGACACGTACTCTATCCCTTAAGAGGACAGGTCTAGGGATTTTATTTTCTTTTTAATATTTGAACTAATGAAGAGAACATTGCTAAATCAAAATTTCACATTCTGTGCCCCAGACCAGTATTACACTGACATCTACTTAGAATTGGCTACATGCAGAAGCTAAGAAATAAAGCTGTGAGGAAACGAGTGTTCGATTAGTTTTGCTTCTGCTATGTTCAAAATTAATTTGAAAAGAACACAAGACACTCACTGCAATGCTGTGTGCAATACGCCAAGACTAATAAACCTCCCAAACAGGGATAATATTTGCTATTCGTTCCATGAAAGAGAGGAGCATATGCTCACAGTTTTTTTACAAAGAGGAGTTTTTTAATATTCTCTGTTATATTTGTTGTTCCATTTACCAGCTACCTTGTGCACGCAAGGCTCTCACTGAGTTGTTCTGTGTGCTCCATACATCTCCAAAAATGTAGAATGTTAATTTCTGTCTTTTTGTATGTTTTTGTTTTTGTTTTTGTTTTTGTTTGTTCAAGTCTAATTAAGTGATCTCTGGGGTGCTTCTGTATTCAATTCTTGATTCTTCTGCTCCAAAGTCTAGCTATATTTTAGAAAAGAAAGTGTTCACACACCATGCTTATTAATTCCCCTTGCCATCTCCACCTCTCAAACACACAGGCTCCTTGGGAACTCAGACCCAAGACCACTTGAAATATTTGCTGAAGATCAACTTGTTTGATTAGACTTTTACTTGATTACTTTCACATATTTGACTAACGCTTTATGAAGCACTTGATGGCCTCTATATAGACTTTTAGGATAGGCTGCATTCCTGTGCAAAGATCCCCTGTGACATGGAAGGAAAGGGCTCCATGAAATGAACAAAGCTAATTTTGCACAACTTCCAGGCAATCCATATTCTTTCTTCCCCCACTCTAAACAAATATATTTGGTTCCCATCCCATAGTTGGAAGTGGTCCTGACAGAACTCTGGACAGGTGCAGGCCACACTGTGGGGTTTAAAATTCATTACTTACATAAGTTGAGATCTTTTCCAGACATACATTCATGGAGGCAAATAAGTATTTATTGCTGTACTGATCACCACTGAAAATTAATTATATTTATCAAATCTATAGGCAGCAAGTTTTTTTTGCATTTGAGGTAATTATTATTAAATGTGAAAAATCAGCTGACATTGAAGATACTGTAATACAGAATATAAATATTCTATTCTCCAGCTTCAACTGTCGCCTAAGAACTTTAAACTCTTAAAACAGGTAAAGGAAGTATAGCAGAGGTGTAAGTCTCTATTTTCTTTTCTATGTTGACAATGGATTACTGTTGGATGTCAGTATCCTATTTCACTCAGAAATCTGTATTAGGAAAGCAAATGCAGAGTTGTTAAATTGTTTTAGGCTTTATTGAAAATTAACATTTAACACTTAACAGAATATAGTATTCTGAAATCTCCCAGTGTAACATGCAAGCCATCCTCTATGTTTTAAAATAGTGATGGAAAATTGACTTACTTTCCAAGAAGTTTTGTTCTGCAAGTAAACTTGAAAATTGCCTTAATGAGAACTGATTGATGCAAAACGGTTGTGGAAGAATCTGCAAATATTTTGGCTAGTTTTGATGTTTTGAGCAGTGTTTGTCATTAACAAGCTGTCGTGGTTTGATGCTGGCCCAATGCCAGGCACCCACAAGAGCCGCTCACTCACCCTCCCCTGCCACAGCTGGGCAGAGGAGGGAAAAAGGAAAAAAAAATTAATGAACGCTTCAAGAGTGAGATAATGACCGGGAGAAACAAGGCTCAACTTAAGTTGTGAAGTGAATTTATTACTAACAGAATCAGAGGAGGATAATGAGAAGTAAAATAATCCCTTAGAACACCTTCCCCCTCCAGCCCCTCCCTCTTTCCCACTGACAGCACAGGTAGACAGGGCATGGGGGTTTGGTCAGTTCATCACCAAGATTTCCTTCTGCTGCTCCAGGAGAGGAATCCTTCCCCTGTGAGGCCGTGGGGTCCCTCCCAAGAGAGGCAGTTCTCTGTGAACTTCCCTGGTGTGGCTCCACTCTCACGAGGGGCCCTCTCTCTCCACCGGCTCTCCCACTGGATCACAGCCTCCTCCAAGTATCCACCCTCTCCGGCATGGGCACCTCCTCCATGGGCTGCGGGTGGATCTCTGCATCCCCCGTGGATCCCCATGGGCTGTAGGGGGACAACCTGCTGCACCATGGTCTGCACCACGGCCTGCAGAGGAACCTCGGCTCCGGCGCCTGAAGCACCTCTACCCCCTCCTTCTCCACTGCCCTTGGTGTCACCTTGTTGTTTTCCCTCACATGTTCTCACCTCCTCCTCTTCTCTGGCTAGAATCCAAAATCTTGTGACTTTGTTTTGATTTTCTTATTAAATATGTCATCACAGAGGCATTACCAAGCTCTCTCACAGGCCCAGTTTTGGCCAGCAGCATGTCCATCTTCAGAGCCATCAGCCATTGGCTCTGCTGGACATGGTGGGAAGCTTCCAGCAGCTGCCTCACAGGAGCCACCTCTGTGGCCCTCCCTGCTACTAAAAACCAGGCCGTGCCAAACCAATACACAAGCGTGACCACACTTGAGAACAAGGTTATGTATTATTGAAAAAGCAGTTATTCCTGAACAGCTGTACTGCCTGAATAACTGAAGCAATTACAGTTATTTATCTATATTATTTTTCTTTCTAAGTGTGCATCTAAGTATATATTGGAAAATACAAAATTTGGTGGAATAGGGTAACACATTTGTCCTTATGAGCTTTGGACAGCTGTTTTTGTTTGTTTTTTTTCCCTTTTGAACTGGTGAAGCAATGAGTGAATTATGTAACTCATAAAAAAAGCTAATAAACCTTTTATACTACCCCAATGTGTATTCTGCTTAAGCAACATACTGAACAGAAGTGTATTTTAGAAATGGTTTGGGATTTCACTATAACTACTTTTTATATCCCTCTGGCTGTGTTCATTTCTCTAAGAAACACTTATGGAATAGTAGGAGGAAAATAATACATTAGAAAGAAAAAAATATCTGAAAATTACCAACATTATTTTTCTATTGCAGTCCTTTCTCTTAAAAAAAAAAAAAAGTCACAGCTTTTTAGGTGGTATTTATGGATAGTTAAACTATAAGAAAAAATGTTATTTCCTATAAAAAACTGGCTTTGATGTTCTTTGAATTTCATGTGGAGGACTACAACACTGAACTTTACTGGGCCACTGCTTCTGGAGCAAATATACTCAGCTTGCATAACAGCCTACAGTAACTCTGGAAAGACTTTGAAGAAACAAATATTTCTTTGGAGTACTTTTTGTCAGTTTGTCTGGATTTTTTTTCTCTCTCTCCTCGTCTCCCTATGAAACAATATTCTGAAGACAATTTGGTGTTTAGAATGACAGTAGAAATTTAGGATAATAAATTCATGTTTAATGCATGAATCTGGTCAACTTTACTGTAGTAAACATGATTAAGTTTACTGTAAGCAATTATCATGATGTTTCTTTTTGGAATATTTTTAATTGACAACTTTATCATAGATGTTATTTCAGAAGCGAGGTATTTGAGAATGGGAAAAGTCTGACAAGAGACCACAATGTGACATATGCAAGGGAGGATATGAAACCAACAACAAAATTTCATTCTACAGGAATCACTCCAGGGTGGGATTTTTTTTTTTTTTTTGATAGGTCTGGATGCACTGAATTTTCAAAGGGAAAAAAAGGAAGAAAAAAATCTGTGGACAGAGAGGATAAGAAGTTCGAATTTTATCTGTGTTTTAAAATACAGGTTTGTAGAAGTCGGCCTGGAGAAGCCAATAAATTATCGTCTATCTAGGTTTCACAGCAGTGTAATTGGTTAATATAGTCTTAGTATGTGCAGCAAGGAAAAAAGTTGAAGCAGAGCTTTCAAAACGTTTCCGTGAGCTCAGCAACAAGAGTCAGTATACTCAAAGGTAATAGAATTTTAAATAGAAAGTAAATACTAATATACTTGCTTAGCATGAAAGAGGGTGACAAAGCACAGCCTCCAAGTTATTCATGTTTATAAAAATAAGGCCAAAGATTAAAGAGAAATGGTGCTTTCTCAAATATACTCTCAAGTATACTCAAAATCAGTTCCATGTTTGAAGCAGAACATGGAGAAATATCTTCTTTAGAGGAAGATAAGCAAATTCAGAATCTTCACATCACAATAGCACAGTGCAGTCTGAAAGGATGATGTTCATCTTTCTCTGGAGGGGGAAAGGAGACTCTTGATAGTTCTCTCCAGGTAGGAGAAGAAGTTAAAGAAATCACAAGCTGTGTTTTGCATACTTCATTCTTTTCAGTAGTTAAAATTGAACTCTAAAAAGCAGCAGAATTCAGATACAAGGTCAAAATAGTATCAAAACAATACTACTCTACTGCATACAATGGAGTAGCTATAAAATGTTTCCAAGTATCTCTTAATAAAAGCCAGGCCCGTAGAAAAAGATGAAAAGCTACAAAGAAGCAGTAAAAGACATGAAGGGCTAACACTGGACTTCTAAATGTGTATAGGCAATGTTAGACAGACTGCCCTAATCTGTTTCTGTATTTAAATTTACTTAATAACTTGGTCTTCTTCTCATTACTTCCACTACAAAGGACTATATGCAAATTGGTAATTCAAGTAGTGTTTGTAAGTCTCTGCATATCTCAGCACCCTGATCCTATATATCAGGCTCATGCCTACCTACAAATCAGTTGCATTCACCCCTATTATGTTCTGAAGGAACATATATGGGAACATACGTGAAGGAAGAACGTTTAAACATTTGCAGTGCAAGGAAGGCTCAGTGTACCCTGTCCATGTCTCTGACTTTCACAAATGCAAAACTACGGTCCTGGAACCCACAATGAGGTACACGTGTGTATGAATATCCACACTGCATGTTCTAGGAGCTGCCGTGGTGAGGTGAACATTCTCTGAGGTTGTCCTTACCAGAAGCAGCCATGCTACAAATATTAGGAAATAAATTTGTGAACAAATTCCCCAAATACATAGGAATCCTTAGGCTCTGTATCAGCAGTCTTGATGAGTGAATTCTTCGTTCCACATGCTCCAGTTACTGTTACTGAAAAACTTAAATGAGCTGGAGGCAAAAGTGAGGGGGGAATACACCTAGTTCTTACTGAGTCCACCAGATAGCATGACTCTTCTCTGCTTCCACCCTCCCCTTGTCCATACCCCAGCACAAGTCAGCCAGCTTCCAATCTCTGTGCATACATCAATCTGTTCAGTCCTTTGTGAATCAGTTCAAGTCCACTGCAGCACAATGGAGTGCAACACAGAGTTGTCAGCTGCTGTACAACAGCAACACTGCTTTGTAATTGGAATGGTCTACCAATTCTGCTGCCTTTATGTTTGATAAGCAGCTTAAGATTGCACATGAAAGGTAAATATCTTCCAGAAAATTTATATTTAAAATAGGTAAAAATATTTATACTACTGTCAGTTTTGGTATCTGTTAATATTTTAAGTTCTTCTAATTGATATCTATAAATGCTTTAACAAATTTTTAAACAGCTCAGAGATGACTTTAAGTGTTTGGATAACAGTAGTTTTAACAGCAAGGGAAATGTTTGCTTATATTGTTTGGTTTTTTATTAAACCATGGACTACTGCATTTTCCTACAATGAGATAACCCCATAATAATCTTTCTTAAAAAAACAAAGAAACAAGTAAATTATTTTATCAGTCTTTATGCTTTTATTGTCTCAGTTTACTCTGTCTTAGCTACACACTTCACTCATAGACAAGTGCTTCATTCAAGGGCATGATGGTGCACTACTCAACAATACTTAGTCCATTAGTCCATTATTTGTTCACTAAGAGCAAACTTGGAAAATGAAATGGGAAGGACTGTATCTTTCAACCTTTAACAGTTTTCCCTAAGCTATTTTATCTAGCTTTCTGTTATTCTTTTCAATATTTTCAGTGCAAGCCTTTTCTGCACATTAAATTCCTTAGGATGGGATTTTTCATGGTGTAAAAGTTCAAACCTCTCCCCTATATGCCCATTCCATTTACTGTCCTGAAGACTCTCTGGTGCAACTCTTAAAGATTGTTCTCCTAATGTCTCTCTTCCTCACATCAGCCCCAGGGTCTGTGAGCTTCTGCCCCAGTGCCACTGCAGCAAGGCCAGTGCCCAGGGAGGTGTGGGACACCTGGGGCTGCCTGGTGCCTCCTGGCTGCCCTGCTGCCGGCTGGGACAGTGGGACCATCCACATCTGGGAAACTCTGCTCTGGAGGGTCCGACTGCTCCTGGCACAGGGGAGCCCTTGACCCCACTGTGCCCTGAGAGCTGCTGCTTTCTCTGGTGGGTTTCCCCTTTCTATGTTTTGAACACCATTACACTTCTCTTTTTTGTTTTCTTTACCTTATTTAAATAGGTAATACCACAACTCTGAGCAGAGCAGGGGAATTTGTTTTCCCCATGGCAGAAGAGCTCTGTGCTCACCTCTGCTTTGCGCTGCATCTACTGGGCAGTCAATTAAAAAATAGTCATGATTATATATATGACCTAGGGATTCATCCTGAAAGATCACAATAGTTCCCTGCAAATTACAGTCTGCTGGGCTTTCCCATAACCACTTGAATTTCAGGGCTGCTCTGTACCTAGCAGTGAAACAGCCTTTTATTTATCTATACATTCAGTCTGCACTAAACTGTGCAACCTCCAACCAACCATAAATAGATTGGGATTGTATTCCTTGTTAAATGAGAAAATCTGTACCTATTTCAAGAAATTTAGTCATAAGTTATTGTGTGGGTAGTCCACTAGGGAAGATGCTGCACAGCATCAAGATGTTTCACATGGATCTGAGTTAGAAAGAGTTATTCCTGCCCTTAAATCCAAAATACACAGTGTCTTCAAAGCATTAATTAAAAGCAGCTGAAGGAACAGATAAAGACACAAAGGCCCATCGGCAGAGAGTTTTATACTAACTGAACATGAACAGCCTATTTTCTTTTCTGCTTAAACAGGCTTTTATATCTGAACAGCCAGATCAAAAGCCAACTGACTGAGTGCCAGTTCAACAGCTTTAGAGGGTTCTGCCATCTGCGGATGAGAGGCTGTCGGCGTATTTAATCTCAGCACATGGGCTGGGAAGGCAATACATCCCCTAATGGCAGCCACACTGGAATGACTTGTGGCTTCCTCCTCCTACAGCAAAGTGGAATTATGAATCTGAACAACAGGCTATAAAGTATTTTATTATGTGGTCATAAGTGTCACTTTCTATGAGGAACAGAGTGGTAATTTAGTGTGTTAAATTATCACTTAGTGAAATCACATGTAACAATGAGCTCTGAACTAACCTTAATTGAAATGATCTCAAACTATTCAGTCCTTTAGTGCAGATCTGTTAGTGTATGTGCATACACTTGTGAAATATTGATGTTTAAACTCCTTTCACATCTGGACAGCAAAGAAACCTTGGTCCTGTTGATGCTTATGGTGCCAGAATTCCAACTCTTCCTGACAAGGGAAAAAAAAAAGGAAATCCAAGTATTAAGATCTACTTAAAGCAGTAAGAAATTTATAAAATCTAAAATTAATAAAGAATATCCTCTTACTGAAAACCCTAGAATTTTAGCTGGAAAAACACAAGTTACCTAAGGCAAATCCCAATGGACTCTTACATACAGCAAAAGCTGTCCTAAATGAGACTATATTTGGGTTCTGAGGACAAGATAAAAAATTGAAGCCAAGACCTTATTATATAAGAGTTATCCTCTTGCCTTTCTATCTGTTAAAAAAAAAATTAAAACTCATCTTTTGATTTTCATCTGATGAGAAATGCAGCTAATTTTAGTTTTTTTTTTTTCCTTTGGGTCTTTTTCTTGTTAAAACTATCCCTCTTTCCTTGAAAACATATAGCAAGATTTTCAATTAATCATTGGTTTTTTTGCAGTATTTTTAGTCCTTTTGTGATGGCTCTGTGCTAGATCTTCAGTTCATTGACCAGACATAGAGACATTACCAGAGACTAAGATTAAGTAGGAATGTGGATAATTAAAAAATATTTCATCAGGTTTTCAGTCTTTTTAAAATTCAAAAAAGTGAAAAATGCATTGTCTGTCTAATCCTACTGCATTTGGTATTTACAAAACTCTTAATCCCTATTGGAAGAATTTAGGTTGTGTATGTGTGTCCCAAGTCTCTTTGTAATGGGAGATGAAGATTTAGCCAATAAAGCTTTCCTAACTCCTCTCTCAGTTCTCTCAGCCAATGGCTGTAGCAACCCATAGATTAGTTTTCAGCACTACAAAGGATCATCTTCCGTTATGTTGTGATAAACAAGCAAACAAATAACTGTGCTAAATTTAAATTCTGGTGGAGACAATGTTGCCTTTACCTGTTTGAAAGCTGAAATATTTGACACCAAGCGTGAAATGTAAATATCTCTTGGTTTCAAGCTTTGTTCCTCTTGAAAGGCCTACCGAGAAATCTTAGCTCATTGTTGATAAGGAGTAGTGTAGCAATGGGCATAGCATCATCATGCTCAATAGGTCCTTGAGGGAATATTTGTTTAAGCAGCAACCTTATCCTACTTTTTAAGATATAGTAAAATAAATGTTTCCACTAATGTGTCCAGCTCTGTTTGAGACCTTAGAGTTTGAGCATCTGTGACACTGCAGACTTCCTGCATAACTGGCAGAAGGACTTGTTCCTCTCTGTCAGAACATTTCCTAAAATTCAATTTAAATCAGCTGGTAGTGAGATCCAAGAGAGGTATCTCACAGCAGTAAATGAGATAATTGTCTTCATAAACTGATCAATGTGAACTGACAGCTCAATGGCTGCTGACTGACAAAGAAAGGAAGAGATGTCCTTGACCAGTACCTTGTTGTCAGATGGTGGAGTCATCCAGGTTGGTCTTAGTGCTGCTCTCAGTCATCTCAGTGGCACTGGGGACCTTTGTGCTTTCTACAGCAGCAGCATGTATCAGAGTTCCCACTCTGCTTTAGCACTCTTTGCTAGCTACAGATTTTCTTTCAGTGTTTTTCACTGTCTGCTTAGTAGCAATGACCATTTCTCTGGGCACTGAATTAAGTAGATTCTAATGAGAGCAATCTCTCTCTCTATTTCATTCCATGCCACAAGTTTCAAGAACCATGCTTTCGAGTGCTGAAATTGGATTATTCTTACAAAAGCATCTGCCACTTTTTTTCCTCAATCCCATTTCCCCGATACAGACCTGCTAGCCAAGAACGGACGTCAGGAGAAGATCCTGAATTCCAGCTTAGACACAGATGCTGTTATAAGGCTGAAAAGGAATCCCTGAGTTGCCACATATTTTCAACAGTGTTTCAACAGTTGTTATGGGTTAGCAAGCATAGTCCCGGAAGTGATTTTCTTGCAAAGAGGTGTTTACAGCTTCCTCTATGACCTGACAGAACCTATCAACTGGCTAAATTGGATATTCCCTCTGTGGTCCACATTTAAGAATGAACAAACCCTGGGAAGCGCTCTCTCTTGGTTCTGGCCGGGGGACAGGTAAAGGGTCTGGGCTGGGACCTGCTCGGGCCGGGCCACGGCCATCCTGGAGCCGATGGGCCCTGCTCCACCCGTGGAACCCCCCCCCCGCAGGGCTGTGGGCCGCCCGCGGGGGTGCGC
>NW_008239110.1:10197380-10211667 GCF_000691975.1 Corvus brachyrhynchos
CCTGAGGGAGGAGAAAGAGGAGATGCTTAAAGCTGAAATTCTGTTGTGAAGCTATGGTGGTGATGTACTGTGATATATCAGAGTACCTGTTGTAATTTCATGAAGGCATGGGGGGGTGGAGCATTCAACTTGTACTTGTGAGCAAAAGCACCTGTGCTGGAATAAGCAAATGCTGAAGCAGCTGTAATTTCATAAGTTTGAACAGGGAGAGGTGGAAGCGATGAGGACTCTTGCTCCAATCGGAAGGAGAAGACCTCTGTTCCTAGAGATACTCCCAGAGATAGTCCTAGAAATGAAGATGAGGACCCTTTTCTCCCAGGGAAAGGGGAGGGCCTCTATTCTTAGAGATGAAAATGCTCCCAGAGATGGGTGAAGAGAACCTTTGTTTTTGAACAGCTCAACCTTAAAATGGTATCCTAGTAGCTCAAGACTGGACCCTCAAAAGCAGTTGTGGGAAAAGCTGCAAGTCGGGGGAAGGGACTCTCACATGCGAGCAGAGAACCAACCCGGGCGGCTGTCTCGTGATACTGAAGCCATGAGAGAATCTCCTGTGGAGATGTCTCCATAGCATGAGCAAGAGAGACTCCTCTCCCTAAGTGAACTGAACGAGGTTATTATGGAAGTGGTAAACAGACTGAACATCTCAAGGGTTGTCTTTTTACAGTGGGAGAAGGGGTAAAGGTGGGGGGAGGAGAAGTTTTCTGAAGGTGTGGTATGATTTTATTTTTTTTTCCTTTCCTTTTAGGTCTGTTAATAAACTTCTTTATATTCTTTCAAGTTTTGTGCCTGCTTTGCTTTCTCCTAATTCTTATCTCACAGAAGGTAAACAGTAATAAGTATTTTGGACCAAACCACTACAGTGTACCTGGTCAAAAACAGTCCATGGTCAGTATTCTTTTTCCCCTAAACTTTTCTCAACAAATTTTATGGACAGTGAACTCTGCACTTTTCTGTAAAATTTTACTGACTGTGTACACTGAGAATATAGTCCAGCAAATAAAGTTCCAGAAGACAAACTGTGCTATTTTGAGTTTCTGAATATGAATGCTCATCAAACATTGCTTCCATTCAGTATAATTTATTAGTTAGGATATCAGATCTTGTAAGAAAGCTTCCTTGCATAACTCAAGAGGAAATCATGGCTGATTTCTCACTGCTGTCTGTCCAAGAATCACAGTTAGGCGAACTTATATATTTCAGGTTATGTTTTTTCTCTTTTACGAATCCCCAGTTCTGTGTACAGTCATTGAATAGATAGAATCTTAAGAAATATTTTTCCTGTATTTTACCAGATTCTATGAGAATATGTATTTTTAAAAGCCTATAACTTTGAATGTGTCTTGAAGGACGAATGCCAACATATGAAACAACCTAAACTGACTGCTGTTTCTACATGGCATGTCAAAGAATATAAAAAAAATTAGAGGATTATGAATTTGTACTACAAATGAGGCCACAGTATAAGCAGCAGTGTACATGTCACCTCTATCTAGTTCTTGTATTAAATCACTTAGATCATTTCACTTTGTTTCTTAATCCTGTACTTCAAAACCTCAGAATGCCACTGAATATTTGATGCTTTTTCTACCTCATCAGATGGGTCCAATATGATGACATTGTGCAACTGTATTCTTTCTTATAGCACATCTTGAGGCCTTTTCTTTTTCCCCACTACTATTTGGTTCCTAATGTCTTGCTACATAAGTATATTTACCTGAATAAAATGTAGGTATTGAACTTGGGAATGGAATTCTCCCTCATCTCTTTCCCCAGCCTCAATATGATCCATGTTTTATGAGCTTGATTGTGATTCTTTCTCCTTCTTTCCCTTATTCTTTCCTCTGCAAAATCACTGTGTTGCATTCAGTTGAAGTATACACATAAAAATTATGTGCTTAACAGTATTAAAAAAATACACTTAAACCATCTCAAGAGGTGAGCTAATAAATGTTAATACGAAAATAATATGAGAACAAGTTTGGTATACAATTTGAAGTTAACCCTCTCTCCCCAGAGTCACAATGAGATCCCACCAGCACCCTAACCCTTTCCACTTTGAGGCTAGGTTATCAAAGTCTCTCTCCTCGTACGTCAGATGCCCCAGTCCCTTGGCCATTTCTTGGCCCCTCACTGGACTTACTACAGCCTGTCTACTTCTTGCGTGAACTGGGGATCCCAGAACTAGATCAAACAGTCCAGATGTGTTTCACCACTACTGAGGAAAGGGTAAGGATTAGCTCCCTCAACCTGTTGGCAGCACTTCTCCTAAGGCAGACCAAGATACTGATATATTGCCACTTTGGATCTGTTTAAAAATGCATGTATTTTAAGACACAATATTTAAAAATATGTATTCCAGGATACTTGCATTTGGCCTTCATAATGCTGTTAAGACAGGTGTATAGACATTTTTCCTATCTGTATGATACCTAATTTCATAAGAAGTTTTCACAACCTTTGGCAGTAATTCAGATTGTAGGAGATGAAGACATGAATGAGAACTATGACTTTATTATAGCACAAATTACATTTCTAAGTTATGGTCTGGATGTGATTTTGTAAGAATCCTTTTCAAGGTTATAGAATGTAGAAAAGTTCCCTCCTTTCTTCTGAAAAAAAAAAAAAAATGGAACCCAGAAAATTATTTCTAATTAATATTTATATTTGGATTTAAATCTCTCTCTGATTCAGAAGCCCAAAACATTTAAGTTTGAATATAAATGTTTCCAATTTGTTCAAACTTTAAATTACATCAGAATTTTGAGATCCTGTACTATTTTGAGATCCTTTATTATACCAAAATAACACATCATAGCATTTGATTGCTGGAAAATAAATTCTTGATCACATCAGTTACAAATTTTCTAATGATGTATTAATAAAAGTAAACATTAGAAGAAAAGCAAGCCATTTACTATATTTACTATAAATTTGAAATTTACTATATTTACTGTATTTACTGTACATTTGAAATACCAATGATCACTTCAAATTCTATTATTGAAGAAATTATGGTTTTATGTATTAACTGGTTTTTTTTTTCTCTTGTTCTTGCCATCAGTAAATACCCAGCTGGTCATTAGCTCTTTGTAAGTACAATTTTGAAGAGTCTTATAATTTATACTTAATTTTCAGATTACATCTGACTTTTTGCTAAGACCATATGAAAATCACTAGGAAAAAACCTAAACTTTGGAACTCAAAAGAGAAAAAATATAGCTTCCTGAACTGGAATGGCTAAATGGTGAAGAAAGAATATGTGTCTATCATAAGTGAGCTCAACTCCTTTAATAAGATGGATGTTGAAAAATAAAGAAGAAATTGGAAATGATATTAGGACAAAAATGAAGAGTCAGAAAATGCTGACAGAAAAATAAAATGGTGCACACCTGTCTAACACAAGTGACCAGCAATCACTCCAGTCCCTATGTGTATCATCAAATTGCTTTCTAAATCATAACCTTTGTACAGCAGGTTTTCTGTCTGCAAAAGGGTGGTATATCCCTTGAAAATTTACTTGGTGCTTTGAGACATGTTGATGCTACATAATGGGAAGTATTAGTCTAGCTAGCACTGCAGTAGTAGCTGAGATTTTTCAAATCACATCGTAAGTGTCACAGGCATAGGGATAACTGTACCACCTATGCCCAGTATTGCTTTTCTCCTCCTGTGGTTTACTGAACCAGTCAGTCCAAGGATAATATGTAGAAATCAGACTATAGCACTAGCTGAATGTGCCCACCAAAACCTAAAAGATCTCTAATGTAGATATATTGAAAAAAAATCCATTGATTTTTATTACAATGAATTGAATAAAATCCCAGACCCCTTCAAGATACAATAAAAATACTTTTAAATTACTTTGAATACTTATTTTATTCCTTTTAGAGTTCATATTTATATATTTTCATACATAAATGTCACAAATATTATTTTAATATATTTATTAAGATATATGTCTCACACATATCTATAAAATCCTGAAAAGAGAAATTCTGCTTATCTCTTTGCAAACAGTCATAAAAATAATACAGACATAAAAGTATCAAGGATAGCTGTTCTTGGCAGTGACATCAAATTTGAATGGCATTATATATAACTGTAAACAAAACAAAACAAACAACCCCCCCAAACAACAAAAAATCCCAAACCAAAACAAGAAACCTCTATGTGCTGAGACAACCTTCTAATATTCCAAACTTTGAAAAACTAAAAATTTCCAAAGACAATTGGAGTATGAGTGGATATCGGAATAACATTGATATCAACAAGCTCTTCTGTTCCTTTTATTTCCTTTTCCTTCCTCAGTGTCTCTCATTCTTTTCTCTTTTTTTCTGTGACTTAATCCTTTCCCTGAAAAATCACTCTTCATACTTTTTTCTATTTAGGTTTTCTATATAGCTATTTCTCCTTTCAAATGTAAGGGCAGCTGTTTTCTTTTTATTCTTAGGTTTTACTGAAACTACAATCTCTATGGCTCCCTAATTTCTCCCCATCTCACAGCAAATTTTAGCTTTTATCCCTGTATACCACTGTTCATAATCAGCACTAGTGTGAACATGAAATATTTGGTTTAGTACCTATAATTCAGACTGGCCCTGTCCATTTCTAGTTTTAACCAATGAAACTTTTATGGTACCTGTAATAGAAAGTTGATTAGGAAGGAAAATGTGTCAGCCACCTGTTGTCTCCTGGCTTTGGTGTTTCTGTATGCATCACTTCTTATCATTTGAAGCTAGTCAGAAAAATTCTTGGGAGCTCAAGTTTTTATCATTATGTTAGAAGACTGCTACCAATCAATCACTAAAGTTAAGTCTCTACTTTAGAAGGTAGGTTGGTGGAGAATTTAACTTAGACATGACCTATTCTGTAGCTGCTGCAGCCAGGAATGGCTACTAAATAGATCAGGAAAAAAAAAAAACAACCAAAACCACAGTAAAATGGGAACACCACTTAATTAATATTACAAACTAGTACTAGAGAAAATGTATTTTTCTTTATTTTGGACAGAGATTGGATAAAATGTCTAATGATATTAAAACATTTTAAATCATATTTGGATGTGTGTATACTTGTCCTGAAATATAGTCTAGGATAACAAAAAGAGAACCAATTGTTCTATGGCCACTCTAAAAAACACATGATAAGTAGTTCCTAATCAGCTCACATTGTTTCCTGGCTATATGTATTCACTGAGGTTGCTTCTACAAACACACACATCTACTGTTTCCAGGAATAAATAGCATTCTAGTACTTAATAAATAAACAAAAAACAAGCAAATACGTAATAAGGTTGATGGTCTGATGGATTAATAAAACCTAGCCCAGAGTCATAGTATGTATCTTCTTATAAAGAGGCAGGAAATATTTTTGGCTTTCCCTGAGTGTTGCTAGGGTATTTGTGTAGCATGTATAGATATTTTGACCATGACCAAATATTGTGGCAACACTACAGATTTTCACAGAAATCAGTCTTTGGAAAATGCCCAACCTCAATAACTCACACTGGGCAGGTTCCCACATCATCAGCTCAAGCACATCCTTGCTTGCACTCCTGGTGAAAGAGCTCTGTGCAGTCAATTGGGTTTGTTCTCTTTCTGCCAGAGATTCCCCTCCTAAATCTGACTCTTTGGGCTGTGTGACTCCAGCCCTATGGCTGAAGAGCAGCATCATGTGGCTGTTATCCCAGGCTCTTTTAGAAATTTGTTTCATTAGAAGAGCTAATAAGAGGAACTGAGTATTGTTGGTATTCAGCACTGCCCCATTTGAGAATATAAATCGTATGGGTCAGGGAAGCACATTGCCTGTGTCAAACAAGCCAAATGTATTGTTCACCCAGAGAGGAAAAAATGGGATTTGAATACTGTCCCATCTCAATGAAGCTGGGTAGTAATGTTCACAAAAGACTCATTTTGTTGTTAGGAATGAAAGGAGAAATAGTGCAAGCAGGAATAGAAGTTCTGGACTGAGAGCAGGCATGTGGAAGTAAAGAAAGGATTTCAAGAATTGAAAACAAAATTGAAAAACAGAAATAAATAAGGAAACAAATGAACAAACCACGGGAACCTCAGCACTGTCTTCAGTACACTGATAACTATTTGAGAGCACAGAGCTGCTGAACTCTGGTGACTGTTAATTCTGTCAAGAAAAAGGGAGCAAACAGTGTAAGTAAATTAAATTGAAGGAAATGGATGCATGCTACAAATGGTGCAATTTGTCCAAAAGACTTTTGAAAAACATTAATGAAGATTTTCTGCTGGGTAAGCTGGTATAATTGTGCTGCACTGTATATTGATTATACAAGAGAAGAAATCTAAGTTAAGACTTCATGCTGTTAATACCTTGTCAAGCTGGGCTAAATGTTGTTTCTTGGACTATTTATATTGGAAATTGAAGTACTGCTGCCATTTTTTATGCTTAGTTTCTTATTTTTTATTATTAATTTAGAATAGCAGTTAGATATAATCTGTAAACATCATCTAGGTTTCTGGTTGTTTTTACAAACAAAATTATATATCATTGTCAAGATATAGCCTTCATAGCTAGAAAGAGAAACTTAAGTTGTGTAAAATCATCAGAACTTCTATGGTAAATAAAGATGATACATCTCCACTTACTAAAAATACCTATCCAAAGCAAGTAAAAAAACTCAAGTATTTGGAGTGATGCAGATCTAAAACAGTTTAGCGTTTTTTTGTTTGAAGGTGGTTACTTCTGTTGGAATACCCTGCTTTTATGCTATATAAACAGGAAAAGAAGAATGACTGTGTTTAGAATGAAGAGGTTTGTGATCAGTGGGTGAATTACAATCTTTAAACTGATTAACCACCACTGCATCTGTTCTCAATCAAGGTGCAAGACATGTATGTTTATTCCACCTAGATGTTTAAGTGACAGAACGCAAAATCTGGTGTAAGACTTCCTACACTTAAACAAGCCAGTGAGTCAACAAAATTCTGGGTGACAGTTATGTCTCCTTAGTCAAGTGTCAGATATATTGATTTAACAAGAGGGTATTGTGTCTTCAAGGAAATAAAATAATTTTTATTGTAATGAAGATATATGGTCAGCCTATGACTTCAACAAGGAGAAACAGGATTATCCTCAGAAAAATTAAGATCTATCTGTCTTTCTGGGGCAAAATTTTCACTTTCAAGTGAAAATCAGCTTCAAAATTAAGACATTCCACTAAGATGAAATATTATGCTAGTGAAGGCTCTCTGACAGGAAGGACCTAAGAAATCAACTTGTCCAGGCAGAAGAGCATCTGGATCTGAATGAGACGTCTCCTGATCCAACAGTAGGAATGTTTAGATTAAACAAGTTTTCTCTTTTACCTTCTCACTCATTTACAAAGATGTTAATAATGTATGCAATTGATAACAGTGTTACTGCAGTAAGAGTTACATGCATGGTATTTTAACCTAAGGTAAGCATTAACTTAAATTGATGAGTAAAGATTTCCTTACCAAACACAGTGGCAAATCCAGAAACTAAGTATAAAACATCTTAAATACCCAGTTCTGCAGCATATTGCTTCATTCATTAAAAATGCTGCAGTGCAACCTTAGCTCAGTTACAGGGTCCAGAGGAGGAACTAATCTTAAAATTGTCAAGTAATAAGTGTCTTCTGGTAAAAAATAACATCCAGAAAGACTCTTTAGCATACAGTGGGAGATCAGAGTGTAAGCCTGAACTGCAAGGTCTGCCAAGATATATGCAAACTGTGCCTCTATATCTCTGGACCCCTTTATTCCATGTGCCGACTGAAAAAAAAACCACAATGAAAAAAACCACAGCAAAATTCTGCTGCTTTCCCCAATGCATTGCATGCACTCTGCATTCAGCCATTAGAAATTTTTTGCAAACTATTGTTTGGTCCAAGTTGATGAGAGGGCTCTGTATGTGGCATGAATAACAGTCTGTCAAGCACGATACTGCAGTCAATATCACAAATCAAACTGCTTCAGTTCTGCTGGCTCACTTAAGATGGAACAGACCCCTCGGTGAATTCATGAGCGCGGTTTACCTGTGACTACTCCAGTCAACTACTTGTTAGGTACATTGTATATGGGTTTTTTAGCTTAAAATATAAGCTCTTAAGCACATCTGTATATTACAGAATCACACAATCACAGAATATTCTCAGTTGGAAGGGACTCAGAAAGATCATCGAGTCCCACTTGTGGCCCTGCACAGGACCACCTCAAGAGTCACACCATGTGCCTGAGAGCATTGTCCAAACATTGGGGAGCCTGTTCCAATTCCTCAACACCTTCTGGGTGAAGAACTTTTTACTAATACCCAGCCTAAACCTCACCTGGCACAACTTCAGGCCCTTCCCTTGGGTCTTATCATTTGTCAACACAGAGAAAAGAATAGTGTTTGGTGCTCCTCTTCCCCTCACAAGGAAGTTGCAGTCTGCGATGAGGTCTCCCCTCAGTCTCCTCCAGGCTGAGCAGACCAAGTGAACTCAGCCGCTCCTCATATGGCTTCCCCTCAAGGCTCTTCACCATCTTCATTGCCCTCCTTTGGACACTCTCTTTTGGCTCAATGTCTTTTTTATATTGTGGCACCCAGAACTGCCCCCAGCACTGGAGGTGAGGCTGCCCCAGTGCAGAGCAGAGCAGGACAATCCCCTCCCTTGTCTGGCTGGCAGGACTGTGCCTGATGCACCCCAGGACATGGCTGTCCCTCCTGGCTGCCAGGGCACAGCTGACTCAAGTTCAACCCTCCTGGTTGCCATCAACCAGGAGCCCCAGGTCCCTTCTGGATAATTGCATTCCAGCATTTCATTCCCCAGTCTTTCCATACATCCAGGGTTGCTCCATCCCAGGTGCAGAATCCAGCACTTTCCCTCGTTGAACTTCATGTGGTTGGTGATTGTCCAGCCCTGTGATTTATCATGGTCTCTCTGCAGGGTCTTCGAGGGAGTCAACAGCTCCTCCCAATTTTATATCATCTGCAAACTTGCTTAGTATCCCTTCGAGTCCTGCATCTAAATTGCTTATGAAGATGTTGAAGAGCACTGGCCCGAAGATACAACTCTGTGGAACCCAAATGCTGCCCAGTTGCCAGCCTGATATTCTGAAGGTACAGCTCAGAAAACTACCAAACTGTAGGTACCTTTCAGAGTTTCCCATTGCTTCTTCTTTGGGCAATGTTACTGAATGATTACCAGGAAGAGAAAATTCTGAGATCTTTCAATAAGGACAAATGAATCTTTTTATTTCTGAAGCATGAATTTGATAGCTGCTGTCTTATTATCATTTTCCTTATGAGATGCCACATCATTCAGCCATAATAAGGGTTTTAATAAAAAACTAGATTAGAAGTTGACATTTATACAACTTGAACAGACTGTAGTGGCCAAACATAAACAGATGCAAATCAAATTGAAAGAAAAAAAAGAGAGATGTTAATTTAAATTAGCTGTGGAAAAGCAACAGGCTTTATGATGGACTGGACTGACAGCATCAGGAGAAAGCACAGAGAATTACTTTGCTATTAGTTAGACCCTAAGACAATTTCTTGGCAGAAGGCCACACCTTGATTATTAAATGCAGTTAAAACAAAACCTCTAAGACTGATTCTTAAAGTACAATAAAATTCTTAATATTTTGGAACTTAACTTGAAAATCTTCCTATAACAAACATGGTCCAGGAGGAACAGAGCAGAGATGTGAAGGAAGCAGAAGAGAATGGAAAGGTAACAATAAAAAATCATGCAGCTGGTAAAGACAGAGAAGCAATACAGAGGAGAGAAGCATGACAGGATGTCATTTTATTGATTTAAGTTACAATAAAACTGAGCAGACATGGTGTAAACCAAAAATAGAGGAGCCAACGAAACACATGACTGTAGAGTACAACATACAATAGTAACTACATGTGAGTTTTGCAGGTGAATATACACTAAATTGATCAGCGCTGAAACATGGGAAGGCAGGACTCAAAGAACAGTTTTCCATAGCATAAATATACCCTTTTACTTTTGTTCTCCTGGTGCACTAGACTAGGT
Organism: Corvus brachyrhynchos; assembly: GCF_000691975.1. Lineage (NCBI taxonomy): Eukaryota > Metazoa > Chordata > Aves > Passeriformes > Corvidae > Corvus > Corvus brachyrhynchos. Next base: position 10,207,402 of record NW_008239110.1, read on the forward strand.
TATGTAGAATACTATTAACTATGATTTCCTTAGTGATTCTTTAAGTAGAGACTAGAGAATACATATGTACTGAGGGACAGTACCAAAAAAGATATAATTCACCACAAAGGAGAGAGCTATTTTGAATCTTCATGATATAAACAAAGTATTTGTTTGTTATTTTACTTAGTTGTACTACTTAGTTTGTACTTTTAAAAAGAATAGATCGGGAATCTTCACAGATTCTGGTTCAAAAAGACAGGGAGTACAACAGTAACTTGTGGAAGGGAAGAAGACTTTTAAAGACATGAAGGAAAATATTTGAAAACTTGAAACTTACGTGGAGCAATCAATTACATTACTTCATTCCATACTGCTAAGAAGGTTTAGAATCTGTACTCTACTTTTATTCTGAACATTACTCATCTAGAAGAAACTGAAATACCAGTCTTCATGCACAAGTTGTGTCCTGATTACTGAAACGCAATCCCACATCAAGGGATGCAGCAAGCTAGGACACAGTGATTCCTCTCCCTGCAGGAGATGAAGTCCATTGCCAAGACACTTCAGAACAGCATGCTGAGGCCTGTGAATGCAATAGGACATGCAGAGGAAGCGGATGACTGAGATGAGAGAAAAGAGACACATTATGCTGATGAAGGCTCTCTGGCAGAAAGGATCTATCAGATTTAAAATAATGCATAGGGTTACTCACAAAGAGAAAGCTTTGACTGCCAGCTTGTCAGGAGAGAACAGCAAACCTCTGAGTGAGAGATTTTCTAATCCAACAGGGAGCCAGTGTTGAATTGGACTGGCAGGGTAAGGATATGACAGAACAGAGATGCTGCAATAGGGTAGACTGGACAAAAAATGTAGTGGTAAGGACTGAGGGAAAAATGAAAGTAGATCTGAACAAAGCTGAAAAAATATTGAAAAAAAACTGTAAAGTGTAATGTGTCTGCCATTACCATAAAAACCCATCTAGAATTTGCAAGGTCCATAGAAAGGCCTGCTGATAATCATCCATTGGAAAATACTATAGAGATTAAGCAACCTCAGCTGTGGCAGAGGAAAACCTGAAATGAAAAAATAAATAAAAGTAAGGCAGAAAAAAAAAGTGTTCCAGGAATTTGCGTTAAGAAATCTTCCCTGCCTGACCATTCTAGAGCCACTCTGGCAGTGACACTCGGATCACCGAGACTGTCACTGATGGGACCGAAGCCACTTAGCAGCAGGCAGCCCCAGTGAGCCCCACGGGACTCCCTCCACTTCTCACTCTCACTCAGTCAGACCAGGTTCCCCAGAGCAGAGTCCGAGACCTCTGGAACCTTAAATTCAGTCGGTGCCTCCCAGGAGGGACCCTGAGCAAAGGAATCCCTGGGCTTTTACACCCTCACAGTCTGGGGTCCCCCATCTGAGCCATCGGCTCCTGCTGTGTCTCTGAGTGTCCGGTCACCTGGCTGGGACACAGGTGCCATGTCCTTTGTTATGCAAAGTGTCCTCGGCCTCTTGCTTGGGGCTCTTGCCTAATTCCCTCCACCCTCTCAGCCTGCAGCTCGCGCTGCAGATGCACACCCAGCTCCCTGCACCAAGAGTATTCCTCAGTACTTGCTGCAGCTTTACCAAGAGCTTTAAATACTCAACTGAGGTTTTATGTTTCAAATCCTACAGCTATCCCGCAGCAATGCTGCCTGCGGCATTCTGACAGCATGCAAATTTATGGCAGCAGTGGCAGTTCTGATCGCCCAGTCACACCTAAGACCCCAGCAGGTTTCAGACCCACAAATAAAAACCAACAGGTATTATAGCCTTGCCCATTCCTGAGGCGTCAGTGTACTGCACTGAGATAATTCTCATCACGCTGTTCATACAAGGTAATACAAAATGAAAACTCTTAGTCATAAGTCGTTTCAAATGTTCACATGAAAGAAAGATGTTCAACACAGAGATTTCCTGATAGTCCAAGGTCCACTGAAGTCAATGGCAGCTTGAACTGGACTGTATGCAAAAAAAAAAAGATATACAGGATTTTGATTTTCTTCAATGATTCATTTTATGAATAAATAAGTCTCTTTTTAAAAATAAACTGTGCTTGTTAAGTAAATGCCAATTTAGTAGCAGGATATTATAAGACTCAGTCATGGCTAGATTTTCAGGTCAAACACAAATATATTGATATGTAGATAAACATAAACTACAGGCAAGCAGACACCACGATTCAGGGGCACCAGTAATTACATCAAGATTGCAGAAGTAAATCTCTCTTAGCATACTTTACTGAAAAATTAGTGGGTTTTACTTCTTTATGAACAAGACATAGTAATCAATGGTTGATCAATGGCATACAACAGAGTGATGCTGTTGCTGTTCAAAACTTAAATGTTCTCACTAAATGTCATACAGTTCTATCTCTTGTCATTTTACTTTGTCCAGAGCTCATAAATGAGATGCATACAACCTTCTATCAATACTCTCAAATATTAGCAGGTATTGAATAAATTTCGAGTATTTCCATTCATTTGTGTGTCCAATCTTTAACTAATTTAGATACTTGGGATTATATTTCTAAAGGATTAATAAAGCCAAGTGCTTGCTCTATTGCTTTTTAAAAATAGATTAGGCAAAGAAAGAATCAAAGAAAATTTTACAAAGATGATAACTTTGCTACTGTAACAGTAGCAAAAAATGTTAGGAATTTTCAAAACATATGAGTTTAAGAATATGAAACGGTCACTACAGAGAAAATGATTTGATAAATCAAGTGAGGAAAATACTATAAAAACCAAACCTGCACTTACACACCAGCAGTGTGAGAGGCAATCTAGCAATGTGTCAAGGTAGATACTGCTTTTTTCATTTTAGAACTCAAACTTATCATTATAGCCTCAGTTTGGACACATGGCTCAGTTCCAAGAAAAATCATAAAGCCAAATCCCTTGCAGGAGTTTTTAATATGATCACTGAAAAAAGATCTCAGCAAGCTGATAATATTTAGCTGAACTTTTCCAAAACACCATTCATGAAAACCACTCTCAGACCTGTAATCTCCCAGACTCCAAGGTTAACTGCCTCTCTAAGATGCAGCTGGTTTCTTCCATCAGCTGCAAAACACCTTCATGCCATCCTCTCCACTAATATCTCATAGCTTTCTACAACATATCCTGCCCTAGGCACTTCAGATAGCAAGACTAATATTTATAGCATATGCTCAGAGATATCATTCATTCTCTTCTACCAACAACTTTACTTTCAATAATGAAAATGACCTCTTGATAACAGGCACAAAACTATGCCAATTTTTTTAATATGCCGTCTTGGAGAGATTTTAAATAGTTCTCACACTGCTGCCTCTACCCAAGACACACACCAGAACCTGCACTGGAAAATTAATACTTCCAACAGCCTTGTTACTAAATTCATCTTTTCAAACAACCTCTCCAGAGTCTGATGTGCACTGAATGAATCCAGGTTGTGCCTCAAGTCATAATTTAAGCTTGCCAAAGGCCTCCACAACCACCACAAAAATAGTCCCTGCAGCAGATCCGTCAAAAGCCTCAGATTCTTTACCTCAATTTCTTGAAGAATATTGCTATATTTCATCCAGTGTACTCAGTACTGTTACTGAAATTATGTGTGTTGAAATAAACAATCATTATGCACCAAAATAAACTCATACAGACAATCAGTAAAGGATGGAATGACCCAGCTACCAGTAGGGCAAAAATGTTTCTGAGAAAATAATTTCTTGATCATCTCAGTCTACATCTTGACAAAATAGCTTACAATAATGAACTTTGGAAGTATGTTCATAATTTTATGAAATAGCAAAAATCATCAGTTCAGTAAGAATACAGGTGCTAGTATTCACTCCACCCACAAGCAGACACATAAATATGTTCATGCACAATGTGCATTGTTCTTCCCCTCTTTGGCAGATAGCTACTTGCTTCCACGTTAAGATCCCCTTTTTTCTGAAGTCATTTTGCTGATAAAATATCCAATTAAATCTAAAACTGGTTCTAAATCTAAAACTGTTCTCAAATTGTATTTATTATTAAAGTTTGCTTTTTAGAATTCAGTCCTGAAAGATCTACATGCCCAAATGATTTGCTTCATATACTGTACTATCCACTTAAATTTTTTTCCTAGTGAGAACAACTTATGTATTTTCTAAAGCTTTTCAATTTTAAAGGATCCTTATCAAAACTAAAGACAGAATCTCTCATAACTGTCGTATTTTAGGAGTCTGAGTATACTGTTACCCATTTTTCATCTGATCTGTGAAAG
>NW_008239110.1:10211813-10223625 GCF_000691975.1 Corvus brachyrhynchos
TTTATTGAGCAGTATTGTACATGAAATAGATGGCTGATTAACCATCCCTACAAAGCTCTTGAAATAAAAAAGGGGTTATCATCATTATCTAAACTGACCTCCTGCTAACAGATGACATAGTGCATTCTATCCTCATTTCTGCGAATCAAGATGTTTTCGTTTGAGCTGTACTATATTTTAGGTGCCTGTCTTGTGATGAGTTTGGTCTGTATCATCTAACTATGGCTACTTAAAAATTTGGCATGTAATCTAAATTAGTCAGGTAGGCTTCCCTCTGTCTTCTGTGGACTCTATATTCCCTGGTATTACAGACTCCTCCAGAAGGTGATTCATCCCATTCTGAAATAAGGGTCTAAGACAGGTGGGACAGATTGCTCCCACAAGACTGAGAGTTAACCACCTCTTTTGGTAACTTGTTTGAGTCATTGGTTACAGCCTCACATGACAAATACTTCACTGTATTACTGATCTGAATATTCTACTGCCAGACTTCCTGACCTTTACCAGCTTATTTTTTAAAATTTTATTAGGACGATATTTCTATGCAATATGTTGATAATACAATTTTTTTTCTTCTGTTTGGCTCCTAACCTTTGTTATGCTTGGGTATAAGATGAGTAGTCTCATTTTGATGTCTGGAAACTCAAAGTTTTACAATGACTTTTAAGCTGAGTTCATAGATTCAATGAAGTATTTAATTTTCTTCATTAAGAACACAGACCAGACGTATATATTAATGAATTTTAAAACCTTTAGAAATATTTGTACAACCTTCAGTAAATTGCAACTTAAAAAAAAAAAATGTGCTAGTCCCTTTATTAGGTAATAGCTTTATCCTGGCTATTTTCCAGTCTTTGCAGACCTGACTTTATTCAATCAATGGAAGTTTGTCAAACTGTTTTTATGGTACTTCATTCTGGCTGGAAGTATGTTGTGGGGTCCTTATCAATTAACTGCTTCTAAGATTTTGAACAATAATTACTGGTCTGCTCTACTCTGTAGACTTCCTACTTCCTCATGCTGTAAAAGTCATATTGGCAAACATCCATTTTACTAATTTGTTGGAATAGATGGAGAATAATTGTTTAACCCCTTGATAGGGGTCACATTTTTTATTATCATTCTGGATAAAAGAGCTGCATAAGGTATTGAACAGACTACTTTCCTACACTAGGGAAAATTTGTGTTTTATTAAAGCTACTGACTTAAACTAACCCATTTTAATAATGACTGCCCTACTAAACATAGTGGAACAAGAAATAGTCTCAGTTGTGCAATAGATACAGCTGCACAGAATTGTTTGTGTACAGAAGGGTTAAACAGAAAAAGTGATCAAATTTCTGCAGTAGAAGTCTTGGTTGGCACACATTCAAAACTTCAACTCTACACTGGAAATTCAGGACAAATGCTGTAAGAAATCTCAAGAGACGTTGTCCATCCATTATAAGTTTGTAATTTTTTTTCTTTATATTCTATACTCATTCCACCTCTTTTATCTATTCTTTGCTTTAAAGGTCCTGCAGAGAGCTAATGGAACCATGAGACGTAGATCTGCCACAGGCTGACAGAAATCTCTGAGCTCAGCATTTTGACACACCACCTTAGCAGATCAAAGTGTTCTTTCTATGCCTCCTTGTGTTTTGTACAAAAATTAATTTTGCTACAACTGTGTAATGAATGTTTGCAAAATATGCAGCAAGGATCTACATGAGTTTCTATACAGAACTTTTTATTAAAGCTGATCGAATTAGATGTAGTAACGAATTGAATTGTTACATGTTTATTATTTAACTGTTTGTCTGGATGCCATATGTACCTCTCTTTTTATGAGTAAAATAAACAGAGAATTTTATTTTTGACTCATTACTTTTCCAGCTAAAGGCATTTAGCTAAGCAGTAAAGCTAACAAGCCCACAGGTTTACACAGCTTTAGCCATCTCTGTTCCTTCCTGCCACTCACTCTTGGGCACAGGTGTAATTCATTTAAGTTGAGGGCATTGCCCCTGCTCCTTTATAAGATCAAGCTCAAGTATACAGTTAAGGTCTATTCTCAACCTACATTCTTACAGTATAAAGCCATTTCCCCTTGTTCTGTTACTACTTGCCCTGTCAAAAAGTTCCCCTCTGGCTTTCTTGAAGGCCCCTCTTGCAGGATGAGGGTGTGCAGGCTGTGGGGCCGGCAGCAGGGCACAGCTCCCAGCACTGAGCTAACAGCTCTCAGGAAAACATTCTGCATGACATCACTGCCTCTTTGGAAAGTTAGTTCACTGCCAACCTGCTCTCTGCCGCCATTTGACACTAACTGCTTCCCAAAACCAGGAATTGGATGTCTGAGGCTCTGCTGTGGGAAGCATAGAGCAAAGAAGTTGCTTTGACATTCTGGCTCCATACACATCCTGTTTGGCTTCCTCGCTACCTGTTTTACCCTGTGGGACCTGCAAGAACCCTTGCACCCAAGTGCAAGAATGTCACCAGCTTCTGGAGTAGAAATGGGCAGGACCCAAATCTCCCTGATGGTGTTGGTATAAGCTTTGGCATCTGAGAGGGGTTTGAGGCAGTCATGAAATGACTCCATGCCATAGGTAGAGACACCTTGCACTAGAGCACCTTGCAGCAGACACTCTCAGGAAGATGGCCAACTGTGTCCTGAGGTGCATCTAGCACAGCATTGTCCCCTCCCCCCAATAAAATTATCTTGCCAGAAAGTTGAACACATTTGAAACTCCAGCTGTACAGCCTAGTGCTCACTGCCTACTTGCTCTCCCTCAAATAAGATTCAGTGTTTCAGTATGACTGGCCAATTCAGGACACAGTGTGGCAAGTAAATCAAATGGTCTTTATGCTGACCTGCTAGATTTTGTCCCAAAATGGATGAGAAGTATTTTCAAGGTCAGGTTCAACAGAGAGATTTTATAAGAAATTCTTTTTGTGCCTTTCAGCTACTGTCTCCCAGAGCACTAATTGACTTCACTGATATCTAAATTTGCTTGTCCTCTCACTGAAGTGTTTTTCTTCACTATATCACCTTTTCTATTTTTTTATCAGAATAATAACCTAGGTAGTGACAGTTAAACTCTATAACCTTGTATTATTTCATGCTATTTACAGTGAATGGACAGTTGTAACTTTTCACATCTCTCCAGCTGTGTCCTGAGGATTCAGTTACATTTCACTGAGAGCCTTTGAGCCAGGGCTAGTCAACACTCACTGGGATCTATTAGATACTTTTACTCACGTTAGCTGTTAGAGAGCTCTGCTGGGTATTCATACCTTGATCTGCCCAGACAGATAGATATTTCATAGCTGGGATCCATGTGCTGCCTTTCTTTATGTGCTGCAGCTGCTCTCTGAGTTGTTTATTTATCTGTTTCCCTTGATTAAAAATAAAGGTCATCTGAGTCCTTGTTCAAGCCTTCCTTTTCAATCATGGGTAAAGAACCATAGAATCATTTAGGTTGGAAAAGTCTCTAAGATCATTGAGTCCAACCATTAACACTGCCAAGTCCACCTCTCAACCATGCCCGTAAGTGCCATATCCACACATTTTGGAGCACTTCCAGAGATTGTGACTCCACTGCTTCCCTGAGCAGGCTGTTACAATGATTGTATACTTTCTGTAAAAAAAAGCTTCTGTGATGAAGTTTTTCATAATAGCCAATCTAAGCCTTCCCTGGCACAGCTTGAGGCCATTTCCTCTTGTCTATCATGTATTCCTTGGGAGAAGAGACTGGCACCCACCCACTGCAAGCTTCTTTATGAGAGTTGTAGAGAGTGATAAGTTCTCCCCTAAGCCTCCTTTTCCCTGGCATCAAAGTCAGGCTGACAAGAGCCCCCTTGTTCCACCTTCTAGCCCTTCCTGTTGTTTCTACTTCCTAACTTCCAGTCAAATGGAACCTTCCCAGTAAGCCAGGAGTAGTCAGGTAAATCATTGTAAGTGGCTTGGTGAGCTCTTCTGCCAGCTCCCTCAGGACCCTTGGGTAGATCCCCTCTGGCTTCATAGACTTTTATATGTCTAAGTGGTGTAGCAAGTCTACTTGGATGATTTGGACTTTCTTTTGGCTCTTCATCCATGTCTTTCATCTCAGAGGCCTGGATACCTGGAGAACAACTGGTCTTTCTATTAAATACCAAGGAAAAGAAGGCATTAAGTACCTCAGCCTTTTCCTCTTTATCACCATTTTTCCTCCAACATAAAATAATGGACAGAAATTCTCCTTAGCGCTTCTTTTCTGGATCTATAGAAAAAAATTTATTGTCTTTTATGGAAGTAGTCAGATTAAGTTCTGAACTTGCAACAATCAAGTCTCAACTCTAGATCCACAGGCACTGATATCTTTCCTCTCCACTATCTACTCTTATAATTTCTTTCTTTTTCTTTCTTTTCCTTATATATTTTCTTAAGCGATATCTTTATATTTTTACTGTTATATTACTATATAATATAACATACTGACATAATAAGAATCAACATGGCAAAAAAATTGTTCTAAAATAGACTCTACACACATGCACACACACACGCACACATATGCATATATATAGATTTAGGTATATAAAAACACCGGTCATTCAGTGTCATTTCACTCTAGTCCTCCTGAAGGGATCTATTAACAAGAACCTCAGTTACCATCACCTTCAGGGGCAATCTTCTTTCTTACTTCTCCAAGAATTGAGAACTCTATCATTTTGTGATGGTTGTGTCCAAGATGGCTTCCAGCCATCATATCACCCACCACTCCTTCTCTGTTCACCAACATCCCTACTTGGCTCACTTATCAGCTGTGCCAGGAGGTTCTCTTTCAAACACTTTAGGAATCTCCTAGATCATTTTCTCTCTCCTATGTTTCATTTTCAGCAGACATCTGGTAAATTGAAGTCCTCCATGAGAACAAGGGTTGGCAACTGTGGGACTTCTCTCCCAGCTGCTTATAGACTACTTCATATTCTTTTTTGTCCTGGCTGGAATCCAGTTGTACAAGTCATCACACCAAGTCTCCTTTACAGCAACTATCATAGTTTTCCTGATGCACAATGTCCTCCAGCTCCTCCTGCTGCCCATTTGTTGCCTGAGTCCAGTAGTTTAGATGCACTTCACTTGGGCTATTGATCTTGCTACCTTTTTGGGGGAGAAGCCCTAATTCCTACATGACCATTCTCAGGATCTTCCATGGTTTCTAAGACATTAATAACTCTCGTGTCTTTACTGTTGCATGGATCTCCATCCCATAACTCCAGTAAGACTGCAGACCAAATGACCTTGCTTGCACACAGTCCCTCAAATATTGGCATGATGCTCTCAGGATGTCTAGCAAGCCTGGTTTCATCCCATTCCCCCTTCAAATCATCAAGTTTAGATCTCTTTCCAAGAGTACTGCTGACTCCTGCATGAAGATAACTTTCCACTTTTGAGACAGGTGTACCCCATCTGTCACCAGCAGGTCTGACGTCACATAGAGTAATTCATGATCAACAGCCCCAAAATTCTGCTGGTGACACCAGACTCAGATTCCTGTATTAATCTGCTGGACCTTCCTGTTTCTTTCCTCATCATTCCCTGCAACTGGAAGGATAGAGAAGAGCACTAAGTGTGCTTCTGATCCCTTAACTGGTCATGCCAAGGCCCAGCAGTCTCTCTTGATTGACCTCAGGCTTCTTATTGCAACTTCATCACTGCCTGCCTGAAAAATCGATAATGGATGATAACCTGAGGGTCGTACCAGGGCAGGAAGCTTTCTCTTCACATCATTAACCCAGGCCCTGGGGAGGCAGCGGACTTCCCAAAGAAGTGGGTCCACTCTGAATATTGGGGCTTCTGTTCCCTTCAGAAGGGAGTCTCCTGAGACAATGACCTGTCTTTTTTCCTTTACTGCACCAGTTCTGACACAGGGCATAGGCTGCCTCAGCTTCAGTAACACCTCCATGTTAAATGAGCCATCGCCCTCATTCCTCTTTGGTTACGCTTGCAGAACCTCATACTTACAATGTGATGCCACCTGGAGATGTGGGGCAGTAGCACAGGAGATGCACCTGCTGCTCCAGGAAGGAATTTTTCACCACTGCCCCTGTCTCTTAAGTCACTGCATTCAGACAGGCACAGACAGAAATCCTCCATATTAGGCATCCTGTCTGTCTGTTGGCCTGTTGGGCATCCCAAATGAAATGGGACATTTTCTGTCAGGGGCAGAGAGCAATGCAGGAGTGGTCATTGGTGCTAGTTTAGGTCTGCATGTACAAGAGTTGAGGGTGGTAAGTAATAGATGGGTAGGTATTTTCATATGTAACACATTCAACTCAAATATCTTCAAAAAGACCACTGATGTGGAAAAAAAACAAAAAAAACCAACAAAAAACCCAGTAAATAAACACAAAATCATTGGTAGATCACAATGCAAAGGGAACTCTTGCTTTGTTTATTCCATGAGTATAAATACATTAATATTGTTCAAAGCCAGAACACACTGGAGTGGATCAAGGTGCAGATTTTAATTATCATCCAGGAGATTATTCATATAATTAGGCTTTCCTCCATATTCAGTTTATATACTAGCTTTGTTGATGGCAGAGAAAGGCCGATGTATGTTTGGAGGGAAAAGGAAAGAAAGAAAGAAAAGGGGAAGAACAGAGAATGAGCTAATCAGGCACTAAGGAAGATCCTTGCCTCTCTCTCATCTGGGAAATAGCTGAAGGGGCCTTTCTTCATGCCACGTGGGAAGAGTATCTAAGGATACTCAGCATCTGCCTCAGGATAAAGCATGTCCTGAAGTCAGATGAGAGAGATCTACTTCTACACCCTCTTGTACTAGATTCTTTAGCTGTGCAACTACGTCACTTCAAAAGTGATTGAGGGATATGGGCAAAGGAAGGATTTCACTAATGAATGCCTGTGTAACAGAGACATTAATCAGAATTTTAGTCTTTTCCTGATCAGGGGATAAGAAAGCAAAGGTTTGAGATAAACTGCACATATGATGAGAAATATCTGACATTTTTGTCTAATAATATGATCTAATGAAAAATTAGCAGAGGTGAGCAAAGCTCAAAGGCTTTGTAGAGCCTACTTATATTTAATGGTAGTCTCCTGCCCCCCTGCTTTCAAATGAAAAGCAGGTGGAAGAGCAATAATTTATAAGCTTGTTTGAAACACTTAGCAGTGATCAACAGTTCAGGTTTAATTAAACACATGTAAAGGAGAGGAAGCAGTGAAAGACACTAGAATTTTTAGGTTGTACTTCCTACCAAAATCCACTGAAGTCAGGGTAATAGGGTTTGTTACATATTTTGACATTAAAGATATAATTCAATAAAGTAATGGAAGTAAAACTGCAATAGAGGTTGTTAAACTTTTAAGAAAATAAGGGGATATTTTTATTGAAATTCTTTAGGACAGGAAGTAGAGAAGGAATAATAACTTTTGCTGCTTGGGATGTTCACAGCGACATGTTGTTTGGTATTAACAGAGACAATGGGCATAGCAGCAAGAAAAACTCCCAAGATTGTTTTACAAGTTAGTATCTCTGAGAGATTTACTGGAGTTCACCTGTCTGCATTCAGATGGATTTTTAGACTGATCAATCATGTCTACCCTTAATAAAACTTACTACCTATACTTTAATTATGTTAGCTAAAGTAGAATAAGCCCTGCTGTTACTTTTCCTTTATTCTTGAATATTTTTATGTATATCTTAGTAGGAAAGAATACAGGTATGCTGGTAACATAAAGCAATGTCTCATGTACTGATACAGAGCTTGAAAGTGACAAATTGTAGGTGGAGCCTCAACCAAATTTGACAGTGATGAAGGTAAAAACCCCTGAAAATGGAGCTGTTGAAGTGACTGATGAACCCAAAATAAACCTGTATCCACATCTTTAGAAAGGGCTGAAGTGGGGTGCCCTATGCTAATGAACATAGTTCTTGTTAAGTATATTAGAGTTTGGGTTTTAGTTTTTTGGGGGGTTTTATTCATATTAAATATAGCTCTTTAGATTAACTGGACTTCGAGCTACTGAAAAGTAAATGTCTTTTGAAATGTCAAGATAATTGGAGAGACAAGAATTCCAGCAAGACAACAAACATGAATTCTCCCTATAACTTCCTATTGCTAAGGTACTACTCGTCTAATTACATGCAAATGTATTTGTGCTCAGTGCATCATTAGTCCTCATCATCATACAAAGGGAAAATCATCACTTAATTCTCAGCAGCCACAAATAAGGCACATGGTATTTGCCTCCTGAATCAGTACTTCAGTACATAAAATTTACCTTCTTTTTTTTTCTCTTTTAAAAAAAAAACCACTATAGGTGGGTGAATGACTCTTCAGTACAAAAAGGAAGCTTGCTCTGCATCACTGATCTTAATTTCTTATATACTAGCTAGTACAACTTTAGGAAATGGTTAAAATTCTTCAGTTTAGAAAGGAAAGTCTAATGTACACCAAAAATAGAAAAGAAAAGTAAGGCTGTAACTCATTGGAAGACTATCCTCTGTGTAATGGCCAAATTTCAGTTCTTTGTTGCACATACTTTAGGTTGCTAATTTTCTCATTCAACCCCCAGCAACAAGTTTGATGTCTTATTTCCTATTGTCTTCTGTAAAGGCAAATCTTTCTAAAGGGCAAACTACAGCCTACTAATCAGCTTAATCTCTTCTGCTTTCACCTGCTTCTCTATTGATCCAAGCTTATGTGACTGAAAGTATGGCCTCATTATTATTTTCTGTTCAGATATAATATTTCCTTCTGGTTTAGGATTCTTGAGTGGTAAAACATAATAAAGATGTCATAACAAGCCTCTATTTTTGCCCTGATTTGAGGCTACAGAAACTACATGCAAAATTCATGGGTTGTTATGCAGTTAACATCCCAATTCTGACTAACAAAAAATAGTTTACTAGAATGTGTGAATGTGGAAGAATTAAGTTCTTTGAGAGGGAATAGGTTTGTTTAAAATTTTAAGGTGACATATTGCAGGAGCATGTTCCACTCCAGGTTATCAGATCTGTTGACCTTAACATCTTCTTAGATGGTTTCCTGTTTCTATTTAACTATGATTTTTGTCCTGAAGAAAAGAGATATATGCCACTGCATGTGTTGAATGTTTCCTTGGTGCCATTCTGTGGTATTTGCAGCCCTCTTTGACATTATCAAATGGATTGACATTTCAAATATTTGCAGTGCTCAGCAGGTACTAATTCAGTGAAGGTGAACCATGAGTTGCTCACATAGTGGCACAGCAAGTGATGTGTGTCTATTTAATCACAGCTGCCGAAACGAGATCAAAAGGCACTGTGTTGTTAAACCCTTAAAGCTGCTGTCACAGCGGAGAGATCAGGAGGGGCCCACCACAGGAAGCAGAGTAAAGAATCAACTTGGACTTGCTGCTAATACAATTCTGCTGTTGGCTGTATCCTGGTGGAGAAGACTAAAGGGGGACATTCAGGAGAGTGGCTGTACAGGTGAACTGCACCTGGCCAAAACTCTCTCCCACAGAGATATGACCAGTGTCAGGAGCACCAAGAGACATTTCTTTAAATAAATTTGGGTGATCATTCTTCCCTAGGTAAACCATGTTTTTAACTTAACTTCCAGTATTATCCAATTTTATTAGTTTTCTCTCTGAAACAGAACTTGTTCAGCTTTTAGCCTGTATTCTGGACCATGAAAAGACTTCCTGTAACCCCAGAGTTCAACCACAGCAGGTACTTATTTGCCCCAGACCTGCTGAGAGCATGTATTAATTGCACAGCTGCACTGAACAGTTTCTAGCCAGGAGAGGGCAATAGCATCCACCAGCTGCTGCACAGGAGCAGGAGAAGGCTTAGAATACGTGGGGTAGAGGATGGGACAGAGGGGAAAGAGCTGATAAAGCAGCAAGTGTTGCAGATGAAGCACAGTAAGTAGGATGGCTCTTAGTTCCACTTAAATATTTGTTCAGAACTCTTTCACTGCTTCAAGCTCTATCTTGGCTCTTGCTTATTTAATATACTACCACGCGTTAACAGTTGTGTTAGCACCAGCAAACAGAAGCTCTACTAGATAATTTAACACAGAGCCCTCCACTGAATTGCATTACTTCAAATGGTCATGTTCCTTAACCTTTGCTGGAAAAAGTAGGGATAATGATACAGAGAATGAGGTAAGGTTTTCTATTTATCCAAAGCCAAATCACTTCACTTTTAAGATCAAATATTGAAAAAACCAAACTTGACAATAAAGCACCTGTGACTTATGACTCCACACTGGTTATTGGGCTCAATACAGAAAATCTCTACACAATATTTTATGATCTGTGTCACACAGAAGGTCAGAAGACATGATCTAATAGTCCCTTCTGGCTTTAAAATATTGGAATCAGGATCTAAACTAGACTGTAATGGAACTCTTTCTCTGCGTCTGTATAATCTAAATGCACAGAATGTTACCAGATTCTAGGCCTACAAGTGTACAGAAACTCTCATTTCATTCCTCACACTAGCAGCACCCTCTTTATCTCCCTGAGAAGTGATTCCCAAGTTGTAACCTTGACAGATTTTTAAAATTTCCCTTCTCCCTACCCTTGCTATGCAATGCCTTCCCTTCACTCAGTTACTCTCTGCCCTCAGCTGTGAAACAGCAGACACTGTCAGTCTCAGTGGTTTACTTGAGAGCCACTGTGGTCAGGGGTTTCCTGCTTCTATGATGACAGGACACACATGAAACTTTGAAGAATTTTCTTCTTTTTTCAGTTAATTGTTAACTATTTCTTCATCACCTACCCCCATTCAGAATGCTAGATTCAGAAACTTGGAGTTAGGCAATGTAAAATGTTTTCTGATTTTTTTGTAATCATTTCAATCGTCAATTACCTCAAGGCAAACTCTATTGGAGGTCAGATTATACCATGAAAAATCTGGCACCATTTTGGAGGGGAGAATGGAACCACTCACACAGAATCAAAACCTGTGTGTTTGCCTATGTTTGCCTTGAGCATCAGTGATGCTCAAGAATTTTATAGAGCTTTTACTCTTTTTTATTATTTTTCATAGAAAATTGTCTCACTGAGAACTTGTCTGCTTGAAGTCCCTAGTGTTTTCTGTCCTCATTCCTGGAAAACATAGCTGCAAAAGTAACTAAGAACTTTATTATTTTTCATCATCTCCTGTGAGATATTTCTCTGTCTTTTTAGTCTCCAGTGACAAACACCACCACACTGCATGTAGTATTCACTGTAAAATTAAATGAAGCATGTGTTGGAGCACCTGAGAGCAACTGAAAATAATTGAAATGAGCTGTAAACTCTCATTACTCCCTTTAAGGTTTATTTCTCATAAGAAACATTACTGGTGAATTTGATGTCAACCCTTTTGATTCCTCCTTATATGGGCTGGCACAAGAGTGGCACACAAGACATTAGAGCAGAATACAACAAAAATGGAAACTGCTGGTGTTGACGCATCACCAAGGATGAGCTAGTAAAGGAATCGGAGTGAAGCTGAGGAAGAGACATTGCTTATGTCTCTATGTGGGAGGAGACTGAGCCCTCCATTCTCTGCCTTTGCAGCAGCTGCATTATGAATTAATAAAGAGACACTTCATGAATATGCACATGAGGTCTTGCCATTAATAATTCGTGAGGCCATCAGTCAAGCAGCTGCACATTCAACACAGGAAATTGAGGTTAGGCCTGTTCTGCCCTGCTTTTTGAGTTACAATCGGAGGCACAAGGTGGAAGGGTGGAGGAAGACAAGATAAAATGTTTGTCAGGAAATGGGTGGATGGGAATGAGGCACTCTGACACCTTTTTCAAAAAGTAACTGAGAAAGCGTGTTTGAAA
>NW_008239110.1:10223656-10245981 GCF_000691975.1 Corvus brachyrhynchos
AGTATCTTGACAACTGTGGGGGAAGGGGAATGGGAAGATAAAATGCAAGTGATGTTTTATAGTTTGTCATTCAGTACATCTTTGAGGTGATCTAACAATCAGTGATGGAAAGCTCCTCTGATCCTCTGATAGTAGGAATCGTGTGTACTAGCTGCACCTTGAAGAACTGTTGAGAATGTGGAAGATTATTCATTTCTTTTCAGTAAAGGCTACATCATGCATTTTGCTTTCTAAATATTTTTTCTCTTCGTTGGAAGTTAGCTTTGAAAAAAAAATAAAGGGAGAGTGTGGAAGAAAGTCTAATCCATTCCAAACACATTTCTTCTGTAAAAACTTTATTTCTGTGAGTAAATTTATAGATAAAATAATCCATAGGTTTAAGAGACAAAATCAAAGATGATTAAGGTTATGAATCTTCCTGTGAAATAGTGGTCCATTCAAATATGAAAGTTTATTGGAATTAATGTATTGTACAACTCATACGTCTAATAAATGCCTACAATATTGTGATCTGGTTTCTCACATTTCTCAGTTCTCAGAGAATCAGATTAATAAAGGATTTAGATGAGTTTATAATAATGCCATCTTCATCTTTATCTATCTTTGAACATCTGGTCCGTCTTTTTCATGCCATCACCTTCTGCATTTCCTCTGTTTGTAGTGCTTAATTTGCAGGATGCAATGCCACATATCATAAAACATTGTGTATTGTGTTACTGCTTCGAGCATGTCATGGTTAGGGGCTAAGTGGCAGTGCATATAATGATATAGGGGTTGACATTCTGGTAAGGTCAGCTAAGGCAGCACCTCATGTGAAGCAATGAAAGTTATCTGTCAAGTGAAGAAATATGGATTTAAAGTAAAGTAATGTAAAGCATGGAAAAATACAAGATCTTCAGGTCTATTTCAAAGTTTGAACTGTAATAATAAACAACCTAGAATTTTGAATCTGGGCTTGAAACTTCTACTCAGCACAGCATTCTAACTGTGAAGGTAATTAACTATTGAAGCAACAATTGAAACACATGTGAAAACACATCTTTTGTGTTTTAAAATAATTTAGAGACTTTAAACAAACATTCTGAAAGCTGTGTACAGTACTCAGACTCAGTATATTCCGTTCAATGTAAATATATCTGTTTGAAATTCAGTTAGAACTTAAGTCCTCATGTTCTCTGGCCTTCAAAAGCTGAGTCTTCAACATGTACTTGCACTTGAAAAATTTCTGGCAGAGGATACTAGTTTGGATTGTCTGCCTACCCTTATTGTTGCTACAATAATGGTAAAGAAATGGTAGGTATTCTATGATTTTTTCCTGACAAATAATCACATGTCTCTTTTGGACAAGTAAGATTTTGGACAACTTGAATAACTGCACATCATAAAGAAGACTGCACTTCACTAAGTAAGTGTCTGTTAATACTGATGAAACTAGTGTTATATTTGCCATTTCTAGCAATTTTTTTTTCAAAATATCCGTATTTTGGGGGGGATATGTGTAAAGACAATGATGTTTCCAACTGCAAAAAACTGTGCAATTTTAAAATTGAATATTTGTATATTTTAAATAGTAGCAAGAGATATGATACAAAGCATAGTTCCTTCATTTAAGATAAATACTATAGTTCAAAAGTTACCATTAAATCTCTTTTCTAACTGTGATTTAGAAAACAGTGAATTAGAAAAAGAATTCACCCTTTGCTCTGCACCAGAACTATATGCAGATTAAAAAATCAAAATAATTTGGCACCTTCAACGAATAGTTCCAGTCTTCCCCTGTCCTGTGGCTTTGTTGGCCACACTATCCTTTATGCTTCCACTTTGAAGTAAGCAACCAAAACGGAAAAATGAGAGTGTGAGCTCTCTGCTACTGCATCAGTTTCTGTCACTATGGACATGGATCTGGAAATCACAGAAAGCAAACCGTACACCTTGATGGCTTTAAAATCCTACTTTGATTTCTTCAATATTGCTTTTTAAGCAAAGGCAAGCAACTGGAATTAGCACTCATTACCCAGTAGGGGTGAAGAGGGGAAAGTGACATTTCCTTTGTAAAACATTATAATAACTAAGTGAATGAAATAAACCTTAAATCAAAACTAAAACTGCAGGAAAACATATGCTCTCATGTTATTGCATTTGATGTTATATAGGTGTGATATGGGGAAAGGGGAGATGTAACCTCATTAAAGAGACCAGTTCTGCTGTCTCTTATGATAGTTATAATGAGCACTTAGTAAAAAGGGGTTTTTTATTTAGCAAAAGGTTTTGCATGGACACTGGGTCTTTCCCCTTTTCCTCACACTTCAAACATGACATGTTTTGACCTTTCTGGCTTCTTCCATTTAGTTCCCCTACATAAGTTCAGGACAGCTTTCTGTGTCATGGCCAGGGCAACTCCATGGGCTTGGGCATCTTGTTCTTTTTCATCCTAGCTTTTTTATGCTAACTTGTCCTAAACAACACAGCCAGAACACTCACTGCATTGATGGATTATAGCATTTCCAGAGAGAAACTGATTCCATATGCCCACATCACTACTGACAACTTTCCAATTAAACTAGCACAGAAGCTTCCAAACTGTCTCTGGTTAATGGCCCATTTCTGAAGCTTTCCCAGGTTTTCCTGGTCTTTATAGTCACATGAGAAACATTTCATTCTTCATGCATAGAGTGGCACTGACTTAGGAGGTGTATTAGTTACAGAACCACAAGGTATGCATTACTGATCTATTTGCAAAGTTGAGGGCAATTGGCTGTACTTGTGTACTTTTCATCTGCAGCTGACTGGTAAAGCCAGCAATTTTTTTTCTTTTCATTCTTATCTTTTGCAAAAATGTCTATTAAAGGTAAGCTTTTCTTTTCTTTCTACAGGACACCTTTCCTGAAAAAGCCCATAGAATCATCATCATTTTCCAGGGAGAAGAGCTGGGGCTGAGTACTACTACAATATCTCTGACATGTGAAGCTGCTGGGAGCTAATTCTCCCCACTAAACGACCTTACATGGTTCAGTAACAATCTGCTGCAGGAATCACTGACATGGATGATTATTCTTTGACTTTTAACCTCCAGGTAATAGAGATTAAGTGCCACTTGGATGGAGACAATATTTTCTAACATTGAGTTTCTAATAACTACACTATTCTACAACACACAAAAAAAATGCAGTTTACAATAGGAAGCTACTGATTCTTTTTTTCCTATGTTATAAGCTCCATTTGCCTCTGTGAGAAATTTATTCAAATACATTGTCCATTGAGTCTGCAAGTTTTTATGTGTTTCAAAGTAAGATCACTTGATACCCAGGAAGAAACACTGTTATTATCAAACACCATTTAAATTACATTCCAGAAATTTTAGTAAGGCTAGATGGTGAAAGAATTCATATTTTTTTCTTCCTTTAAGGAATACATAAAAAACACAGCTGGCAAGTTAGTCATTATATGCATTCTAAGTTGAGGGTTTTTATCAGCTAAGTAATAGCTTGTTCATATTTTAAACCCTTCTTATTAATTTTATTTTGTATTAAAGCATATATTGTTTTTCCTTTGCAAATGGTTGAATTTTTCTCTTTTTATTATTGTAATATTTTCTGAAATCCTGAATAGTCTTTACTTTGTCACACAGTAGAGCTCAGAGTTCCTCTCTTTCCATGAGTTCTGTTGTCCCCAGTGCTGCAATGAAAGGTTTCACTCTACGAGGGAAGAATGAGTTGGCTTTTTCAGGCTGATCAATCTCTCCATCTCAGATGAGAAAGGTAGATAAATACTGTACCTCATCTTGTGTGGGCTGAAATTTGTGCAGTCCATCATGAACTGATACAGCTTCTTATATCACTCCAGAGCAGCCTTCAGGAGCCAAATCCATTTAAGATCCATGATCCACATTTTTTTTACTTACACTTTATTGATCTCACGTGCAATCTGCTAGACAGAGAGAGATTACTGCGTAGCTCATGCTGTGGTGCAGTACATGTAGTTACCTCACACAGGATTTTTAACAGCACATGAGATGTGTTGTGCTGGGACGTGTCACCAACAAAGGGCCAGGGCCTGACAGCTGCTGTCCTTCATACAGTGAAAGTTCTAGGCTGACTCTGGCAGACAGCCTCACCTGCACAGGAAGTTATCCTTAGCTTTGAAAAGTCGGCTGGAGACAAAATTGCACTAATTTTCCAAGGTATAGATGCACCTGTAAATGTCTTCTTTACACTTACAGTAGCAATACCTAGAGGCCACTGTCTGCTGTCGGGGGCAGAAAAGCTTTTCACACTTAATGAGGTGCTTGCTAGCTCTAATTCATGTAAACTCAGACAATCTGAGTTACAATTATCTATCCCAAACTGGACATTCGATAAACAGCATCCACAAAAAAGCTGTTACTTCTGCATGGGCCAAAATATAACATCACGGATTCATTTAGATGGCTTGGAGAGCCTGGGTGAAAAAATAACAAAAAATATTAATGAATAATGTAAACTAGGTAGGATGAGCCTATGAAACAACTACTTGGCTCTGGCTGTGGCTCAGAGTAGCAAAAATGTTCTTTCTCAGCAAGGAAGTTTAATCTCTTTTACCTGCTCAAATGGAAGAAAAAAGTATTCTACTATCAAACTTGAATATTTAGTAGTAGCCAGTGCCTTCTAAACAGTAACCTCTAACTATACGTTAATTTATGAAGTAAACACAGACTATAAGCAGCATAAGGTTTTCTGAATTTATCCAAGTTCCTGAACTGGTGACTGATCAACTCAAACTTGCATTCAGGATAGAGGGATCTTTATGTGAAGTGCAAGTATCAGCAATTACAATAACGTTTGACCCCCCTAATGTTATGTTGCCGTCACATCTACAAATCTGTACAGGAAGGATGAAACTTAAGAGGAAATCTAAGAATTGTAAAGAAGTATCAGGTGAAATGAAGTGCCATAAAAATGCACATAATATACCAAATAAGGAAGAAAACATGCCTTTCCTCTTCTTTCTTTGTCTTTTTTAACACGTTTACACATTAGGAGTTATAAAAATTTAATGTTCTTGTTTAAAACCAAAATAGCAGATATCTGGCAGTAATTACAGTACATTTGTGGATAAGCCACTAAGGTGATGAGGACAAACATTTATGGTCAAATAGAAAAAAATATTTTTTTAACACCAGATTCCAACAAGTTTTCAGCAGATTTATCTCATTTGGAAGACGATTTTAGTGTTGGCAATGCACGAGAGAGGTACATAATACACTTAGTACTTATTTACCATATTCACTTACTGGTGAAAGAACCCTTCTTTCCATTTTTATCCTGACATCCATGGGTTTATATAGAGGAAAATAATATCAAAATCATTAACCTGCATTGTAATGATTTGAGGTGATCATGAGGCACGAGGCTTTGAGATGTAAGCTAAAATTTTAAAAAAAATTTCAATGAAATTTTCAATGAAAGTGACTTCAAGGCCAAATATCATTTCCAGAAGTATCCTAGATAATTAGCATGAGTTTTAAAAAGAAGTCAATGGGAGATAAATATCAATATTAAGTCTTACCTGCCAATGGGCCTTAAGTATTAAACTCATTTTTCAGCCTTATCATTTCTCTCATGCTTTTCCAGAAGACTACTTTGGACATAAAGTTCCTACCCATGTATAAACATCTTGATATTTCAACATATAAATACCAAATTGACTCTTTAAATCACGAGTAGATGTTTACTAATATTCATCTCTATAATTTATTATTTTCAGGAGGGGAAAACAGTGCTTAATAATTCTCAGAAAACTCAAAGCATAGGATAAAATTTATCCAAAAGGGGAAGAAAAGATCATTCTTATCAATGAATATTGCAATCTTCAAGGAGCAGGATAGATGGTTTTAAGGTCAGATAAGAGTGGAAACGACAAACAGATATATGAGCCATCATTCTAATTTTTTAACTCTCTGATTACTCTCTCTTGGGAGAAATGAAGAGGTCTGCAAAAGAAGAAAAACATTCAGAATAAGCTCATTATCCTCTCTTTACACCTCCCTTCTCCCTCCCCCGCCAATATACTGCAATATCTCATTGACACGAGAACATAAAATTTACCCTTGACTTTTCTATAATTTCTAATGATTTAAGTCCATATTCATTAATTTTTTTGTACATGTGATATTTTCCCCAAATCCCAGCAGTAAAAAAGTTAATTGTTTTTCCTACATTTTCCTCTGTCATTTCACCTTTTCCTTTTCTTCTGCTGCTAGGGACAGCCTATTGTTTCAGTCCTGCAAATGGATACCCAATATGTGCAAAAAAAAATCTTTGGAAAGCTAATATATCATGGAAAAATAAATGAAGCTGGTGTGTACTCCCTAAGGGATAACAGAGTTCTCTTACAATACACAGAAAATGATGGTACCTACTTTCAATATTAAAGTAATAATATTTTATTTTATCAAGTGGAATAGTTAACTCAAGCCAGGAAGACTTCTTGTTGCCTACATAAGATTTAAACTTTCATTTCACAATTCACATCAAAAGGACAAAGAACATTTAAGTATCTACTGAGCATAGGAAATTATTTCCATCTTTTCTTCACTTTTGATATGTCTGGAGATGGAAGCTATAAAGAGGACATAATTTCTGCCCTATGACACAAATGAGACAGGTATAAGATACCATAAACTACCTGATAAAAACTATTTTTTCAAGACAGAAATGTATAGAATTTGTAAACAGTCTGACAGATAAGGAGACATGAATCTTCACTTCATACATGAAATATCAACACTTCACACCCCTAAATCCTTTCTGTTTAGTAGTGAGTATTACTCCTTACAGTGGAGAAAAAATGTGTTTTATGAGAGCATCATTCATTTTACTCACACTGCCTTTATTCGAAATTGTTGCACATTTTCTATAAACAGCTAATATCAAGTGCACATACTGTCTTTAAATAAGAAAAAAAGATCTTAGAAATATGGAAGGATACGGATGTGTTTGCTTGTCTGTGCACTATGGAATTATAATTTTAAATATGACCACTTTATTTTATTCTTCTGCTAATTTGTTCATGCATTTGTTTGGACAGTTACCTCTAAATTGTTTCCTTCTATTGGGGACAGTCAGTCAGAGAGAGAGAAATCATTCTCCTCATTGTTTCTAACACACATTGTGCGACTAATTTTCAGAATCATCCAGTCAGTAGCCATTGATTTTCCATCTGTGCTGGAGAAGGAAAATTCCATGCTAGAGCCACAAGTTTCAGTTTGAATCCTTGTCTGGGCTAAAGTCCCCAGAAGGGACTGGAGGTCAATCTGGACAGAGATCAAGTACTTCAAACCACAGCTGTTTTCCATGGCTTTCTTACTTAGGTGATTTTCCAACACTGCCTTTTTCAGAAAAAGCAGTGTTAGTACAGCATGTCAATGAAGCTCATAAAAGGCTGTGCTGCATGTACTAGTCAGTGTCCCTGGGCAGGCCTGGTCTCTTTGAAGAGTCTTTGCAGGAAGGGACAGAAGAACAGTCTTCAAGAAGCAACATGGAGAAACAGTGCCTCTTTCTCGCCTAGTACTCCCCTGTCAGAGGGAGTTGTCAGAGAGGACACAAGTGCCACACCAGGAGTGTAAGATTCAATTCCACATTACTCTCCAGCATGACATATTTTATATAGTCTCACTCAGAAGTGGGTATATTGGTTAACCCCTTATTTCTTCCACAGAAGAACTTTACTGCCCACCAGTACTAGTGCTTTAGGCTGACTCATCAGCGTTTTCTGTATAGAGAGCCGGATAAATACCTTAAAATAATTTATGGTGAATTCACAGAAAATACAGTCTTATCTGCAATTCCTGCACTTACTTTAAAGGGGTTAATTTCATTATAATTTCTATAATTTGTTAAATAATTAGAGAGTTCTGTTACCCATAAGATTCCTTGCAATGGTTTATCAGAGAGTTGCAACTGTCCAGAACAACTGGGAATGCATTTACCTTTTTTTGAAGCATCTTCTTTAAGAAGTGTGCATTTTTTTTTTATCAAATGCACATACTAAGCAGAAAACCTCACCCACCTGGAATGAAATGGGAAAATCTTTCTTAATAGTAAATGTATTTGTGGAGGACCTGTTACTCCCCACCCCCCCACCCCTCCCGCCCTCGCTTACTAATGTATAAATATGAACAGTGATTGTGTTGGAAAGGAGAAACAATCTGATCCTTCACTGAATGTGTACCCAGAATCCTCTGTTTTTTATAAAACAACAGATAGCCTTTATTATGCCTTTTCATTTTTTATTTCCCTTTATTCTTTATGGATCATAAAATAAGACAAGGAGCCAAATAACTCTAATATGACAAGAAAAAATGTTCTCAATGTTTCTACTTGAAAAAGCTGAAAGAGTGAGAAATCATCTTTGGAACTCTCAAATGAATCTTTATTCCTTCAGCAAATGCCTGATTAAAACAGCCAATATTTCTACTTTCAACCTAAAAACCCTGAAACTGCTTTCTTTGTAAAACTGTCAACAGTTTCTTTAATTCTGTTGATTACCTTCACCAACCATAAATTAATTGTTAAGACTATTACAGATATCCTTTCCTTGATAATATCTTATTGTAAGACCATTTGAAATTGTTATATTTGGACAAAAAATATTGTTAAACCTGTTTGCTGCGAAGTGTCTTTGTACCTAAGAATGCACTATCTCATATGTCTTTTCATAAATCTGTGCAATAATATCACATAAAATTTTGTCCTTTAGTTTAGATTCATTCTAGTTTCTAAGTTAATCTTTACATTTTTTTCTAAGAAAAAGAAGATTTTATTGAATACTAGCGAAATCTTTAAAAAATGTTGCAATAAAATATTTAAATATTTAAATATTTTAATTAAATAATGAAACAGTATGTTTAGAAATATCAGCATTAGACATTCTGTTTTAAGTATCTGAACTCTAAAGCCAAAAAGTTATTAAAAATAATTAGTTCAAAATTGTTAAGAAGACAAATTTTTTCTCTGCATTTCAGTATGTTGAAAATGGGGATGGGCACAAATGTTCTCCTCAACTTGAGAAAGTAAGGTAAATATTTAGCATGAAGACAAAAACAAGGTTAAAGATTAATTGGATAAAATAATTTTCATGCAAAAAAAAGGTTATTAAAAAGTCCTCAATTGTGCTGATTTACTTATATCTAGACATTTTTACAATAAAAGTAGCCAACTGCGCACTGAAGAATTCTGTAAGTGAGAATTTTCTGACCACACTTGGTAAGTAGCTTGTCTGTTTAAAAGCTGTAAGACTCTGAAGTCTCCATTGCTTAATTCCATTTAAAAATAACATGCAAGAGAATGAAAAGATTTTGGTGTCTGGGATAAGCTTATTAGTATAGTAAATGGAAATGTGAAACAAGCACAGAAAAGATTTGTGATGCTTTCCCTGAGCCATGACTCTTTTTCAGAAGAAAATGGAATATAAAAAATAGAAAATAACATAACCTATAAAAGCATGAAAAATCCTAAGAGATGCTTTCAAGTAAGTCTAAGCTAAATCTAGTGAAGATATTTTGTGACTAAAAACTGTGGATTTAAATGTCCTGGTATGCATGAGTAACAACGAAAAATAATGTAGGAATGGAAAGTAAAAATTTTTAATCAGTTAGAGAGCTATGCAGATTGTAGATGTGTGTGATTGGGGGTGCATTTATTTAGGTTATACAGTAAAAGTTGTTCATCTACTAAAGCTAAAAGCTGATTGACTCAGTGTCCAATTTTTTTGCATAGACCTCAAAGTTAATGTAACATTCACCATGGGTTTGCTGCCCACAACCGTTATCTCTAATGTCCCTGCCATTTCAGCCATGTGCATAAAAATTCTTTGTCACTAGAGTTAGGAGTCTGAAAACATCAGGATTCTGAATCTGTGTTTCTCTATGATCAAAGAAATTAGATTTTGTTTAAATTAAGTCGCTCACCAAGCAGTGGGAAGAGCAGAGCCTCTACACAACTGGATGTGGGAAATATGAATGGTATGGTATCACACAAAACCTAGTGCTTCACATCCAAAAGTAGCTTAGATAAACTCATGCGGTACTCAAGGAAATTAATAAGTCTATGTCAAGCGAACTTTCCTGTCTGACCATTCTGGAGCCACTCTGGCAGTGGTGACCCTCCCACCACCCAAGATTGTCACGTCTGGGACCAAAGCCCATTCAAAGAGGGCGCCTTCAGGGAGTCCCTTGGCACTCCCTGAACACCCCGCTCCATGCAGTCATGCCAGGCTTCCTGAAGCAACAGCACAACAATTTGAGCTGGGTGCCTCTGAGGGACCCCAAACAAAGGAATCCCTGGCCTTGTACACCCTCACAGTCTATGTGCATGATAGTCTGGGGTCTCCCATCTAAGCCATTGGCTCCTGCTGTGTCTCTGAGTATCTGGTCACCTGGCTGGGGCACAGGTCCCATGCCCTCAATGTCACACAAAGGGTCGGTGCTCTTGCCTGGGGTTCTCATCATTTCCCACTCCTGCTAGACCTGCAGCTCCCACTGAAGCTGTACACCCAGCTATAAATGCATTCCTCAACATCTCTATTATCTCTGCCATCCCAAACCAATCTGAATGTCTTAGTAGTATTTCTGCTATGGGTTTGGATACAAAATTTAGGTACTGCTATGCCCTGAACCAGTAAGAATTGAAGAACTGAACCAGGCTTTTGAAGGGTAGCTGAGTTAATAGATGTAGGTTACACCTATTTTGTCTCACAGTTGTTTGATTCACTAAGGAAATAGTTGAAATGTATCTTCAGCGTAATCTAAAGTTCGAACTTTAGATTACTTTCCTGATGGGATACACCCAGGAATTCAGAGGAAGCTGAGAGATGTAATTTGCCAAGAAAATCTCAATTATCTTTGAAAGGTCATTGTGAATGGGAGAGGTTCCTGAGGACTTGAGAGAAGCAAATATCACTCCTATCATCATGAAAAACAAGAGGAAGTTTCAAGAAACTAAAAGCCTTTCAGCATCACCTTGGTCACAAGAGGTGGAGGAAATAATCCTAGAAACTGTTTCCAAACACAGGAAGGACAAGGTGATTTAGACTAGTCAGCAAAGGGGAAATCATGCATTACCAGCCTTGTTGATAGATACCTATAATGAGCTAACTAGCTTGGTGAATGATCTGGGATCTCTACTGGGGCTACTACTGTTTCCTATCTTTATTAATGACGTGGATAATGGGACAGAGGACATTCTCAGAATATTTCAGATTATATAAAACTGGAAGGAGTGGCTGGCACACCAAATATCCAGGTGGCTTTTAAATATCTCTAGGAATGGAACATTCACAACCTCTCTGAACAATGCATTTCAGTATTTTGTTACCCTCACAGGAATAAAAGGAAAATTGCTGTACCTCGGGTGTTGATACTGCAGGCAGTACTGCTTTGGTTGTGTTGCTACTGCAGGCAGTACTGCTTTGGTTGTGTTGCTATTCACAGGAACCTCCACAGGCTGAAGAAATAGACTGACAGGAACCTCATGAAGTTCAACAAGGGGAAGTACAAAGTTCTGCTCCCAGGAAGGAATAACTCCATACATCAGATGGGCTGGAGGCACACTGGAAATCAGCCTTGCAAAAAAGGCCCTGGGGATCCTGCTGGGCACCAAGTTAAATATAAGCTGTTGAGTGTGCCCCTCTAGGAAAGAAAGCCAACAGCCTCCTGAGCTGCACTGGAAGCACTGCCAGCAGGTCAAGGAAGGTGACCCTTCCCTAGGAACAGGCTGCCCAGTGTAGTTTTGGAATTTTTATCCTTGGAAATATTCAAAATCCAGTTGGAGATCTTGAGCAACCTGCTGCAGCTGACCCTGTTTAAGTGGGTCACTCAGAGTGGGTGATACCCATAAGGACCTCCCCACCTCAACTACTCACTGAGTCTGTGGTTCTGGAATTCCTAACTGCCAAGAGTTTCCTTTAAAAGCATAGATGGAAGAAAGTACACAAAGAGACAGGGTGAAGGTCAAAACGGGTCACCCTCTGTCCTTCATCTTAGAACTGTTCCATTGTACCAAAGGAATGCAAACTAATAGACCATTGAAACAGTAAATAAAGGGAATCAGAACTGTGCTGCTTGTCATCCAGTTAGAGGACCCATCAAGGACAGGAGTCACCGTGGCTTCATTCCTAGAAAGAAGCCTGAAGAGTTAAAAAATGTAATTTTTTGTATATTTGCCCTGACACAATTTAATGGTACGAGTCAGAAATCTGACCATGAAAATGTAGAATTCAACAGAGAGTATAAAATCAGGAAACAGTAATGAAACAACTTCTGAAGTACAACGTGCAGAATCACTGTACAGTATGTCTGCAAATTGATAAAACACAAATTATATATAGGCTGCTTGAGTTTAAGGTTATACATAATGTCATTGTTAGGCAGGAAACATAAGGAAACATTTGAATTTCCCTTAGGTATGGAATTCAAAGTTCTAAGACATATAAAAATCTGTATACTCCCAAGAGCACAAAGCTTAGAAAGCTTTGTGTGCATTGTATGATCTCTAAGACAGCAAAATCCTGTGTGTAGAACTAAGTACAGGATAATAAAGCAAAACCAGACAAGAAAAATATTTCCAGTAGCTAACACTAGATCAATACACAGAAAAACTGCCAGGAGGGGAAATGGCAAGTGTGCATTTCCACTGTTTGAATTTACTACTTTCCCTCTTCATGGCAATGAATGTAGCTCATTGAAGACATAGCATTCATAGGTCTCAATATTATTTTAGCTGCAATTAATTTTTACACTACTGACCTGATTTATTTTCCATCCCTCATTTTCACTCCTGGTTTATGTTTTAAAACTAGTACATGTCAATAGCTAAAATTAGCACTCTTCCTCTGGCTTTTTTCTGCCTGTCTGTGTTGTAGTTCTCCAATGCTATAAAAAAGAAAATATCTTGGTAATTTATATGTGCTTATAAACTAATCTTGGGAAAACTATAATGTGCCAATGTTAGCAACTCCTGCTATTAACAGAGGCTTTCAATAGGAAACTTCTCTTCGCCATTATGAAGAGAATGTGTAAATTTCAAAGACTGCTTGAGTCTGCTGGGAAATATCACATGGAGTAACTCGGCATCAGATTCAGAAAAGAAGGCCTTAATAAGTATCCATACACACAGGAGAATGGAAAGAAAAAGCTGAAAACAGTATTGCTGGATTTCTGAGAGAGTGTCCGAAAACAACGCCGCTTTGTGTGGTTATGTAGTCTGCCTTTCTGAGGACTGTGGTCCAGGGAGATGGTTCCGCCTATTCAATTTCCTTAGATTCTGTCCTCTTGTTATATTGCCTGTGGACAAGACACTAGGACAGTGATGGGGTTTTTGAATGCATTGATATTTTCATTTTTAACATATATTTTTCTCTGTTTTTTTCTGGTTTTCTGTTTCTTGCTTTTGTTTTGTTTTGTTCTGTTCTAAATTACTCTTCCAAAGCTTATATGTATAAAGAATGCATGCTTAGCTGGAAGCAATTCCAGCTAAAAATTAGTTCCTTCTGCCTCATTATCCTACTATTTCATGCATCTCTGAAACTCTGCATTATACTCTATAAAGCTTCCTACAGGAGATTGGTTGCCGTAAGGCATCAATCAACATAACTTGTGATTAACCTCATGCCACAGAATAAAAGTATATCAAAACCTTCTCGTGTAAATGGCTTGATGTGTACAGCACAGAGATTTACCATGCCAGATTCCATGTATATTTATATTGATCTGTTAGCTGTCCTGGCATTCTGAGTGGAGGAAAAAACCCTACAAAGATAGATTTCACTGAATACAATACAACAGATTGTGGTAAGTGTAAAAAACCAAACCACAATCTCTTGGTGCAGCAATTTCGTATTGCCTGGAGTAGCTACTTCTGCAGCATTATATTGCTGTGTTTGGACACATCTGGGCAGGTGGCTTTCAGAGAAAAGACAAAGCCACAGTGAAGGAAACAGAGGACCCTAACTGTAGGCAGGCAGATTGCTACATGAAGAAATGTGATTCCTATCAAGAAGTCAACAGAAAGAGGAAGAAAATTCCTAAGACCTGAAGAAATCATGCATGGAAGAGAAAATGAAAAAGAAGTAGATTAGTAAAATGTTGTAAATCATTTTCCAGAGCCTCGGGATAAATGAACTAATCCTTCTCATCTCAATGCCAGACATGCATAATTTGAAAAGAAGAAGAATAACTTGCTTAAAGCATTTTTAGACATTTATTGAGTATCAGATGAAAAATATGGCAGCTATAGCTAGGTGCTCTTTAAACTGTGCATTTCCACAAAGTATTTCATTTACTTGAACACCTTCGATAAGGTCTCACAGGAGACTGATGCTTAACAGACCTGGGGTGAAAGGTAAATGCTAGTATAATTTAAAACTAGGTAAGTGAAAAAAAAAAGAAATCAAGAGGAGGTATACTACACTGTTAAGTTAAACAAGGAAGAAATCAAACAGTGAATTGCTGCAGAATATAGCCACAGTCACTGTTGCTTACAGCATTTATTGATGGTGGGAAGGACTCACCCAGTCAGTCAGTTTGACTGATATAAACAGTCTTTGCTCTGTTCCCTGTTTCTGCTCTTTGGCCTTCCTTTATCAAATGGCATGCCAATTTGGCTTTGATTTCATCAATGTTTTAGTTTTACATCTGAAAAACCTCCTCCTATGTAACTGTGACAAAGCCAGATTTGTGCTGTGGAAGCAACTGAACAAATTTCCTCTTCTGATATCAGAAGAGATAGGTCCTACTGAAGTGACAGCCATCTTTTAATCAGTGATAGGTTACACGGTGGAGGAATGAATATGGGTTCCTGGTTTTGTTCATCACATGAATCACTGAGAAACATAGATACACATAACATTAGAACTTGTTGAAAAAGAAATGCTAGACTTCCAAAGAAACTTGCAGTTTCAAACAGATTTCGTTTCATGAGTATGGAGAGCACTTTAAAGATGGCACTAAAATTTGATATCGGGTAATAATCATGATCTTGTTCCTCACTTTTTTCTTACACTCTGGGCCTTTCTCTCCTTTTTTCTTCCTGGGTATTCTTAACAGATAGTCAAATTTTGTCAAGGACTATGTCTTCTTACTTACATAGCTAAGACTTATGCATTCTAAAAATATATGTATACAAAACCAAAACTAACCAACCAAACAAAAAAAAAAAATTCTCAAGCACTTCCAGCCTGAGAAACATTTGCATTCAGTGTTTTCAGATGCTTTTCAACTATGTGCAAATTCTTGATCAACCTACAGACAAATCATTAATAGTGAAAAGCATTTAAGCCAGTAACCCAATTGTTTGATGCAGATACCTCTTCCAGCCCTAGGCACAAGAATAACTGACAAATTAGACATTATGCATAATGCAGACATAAAGATGAACAGTAATTCAGCTGCTGCTCAATTCTATATTATATATTACAAACTGTCAAGAATTAAATCAAATTTCTAAGCAACATGGCTTTAATAGATGCATGTCTTTTGTTTTGCTCATGCTAATGCATTATTACTGAACATAATTTTATCTTCTAGTGTGTTTTTTTTCCCCTTTGGTGACAATTTCTCTTGTAAAGTCATAGTCCTTGCTAAAAATTTTGCTTCTGCTGCTCAAAATCTTAGGTGAACCCCTCACATAAAGACTTACAGTTCTCGATTTTGAGACAACTACTCTATAATATATCATATTATTTAAAATCTGTTCCTTAAGAAATCAGTAATATTTTAACTGATTTTAGTGGGTAAAAGCACAGTGATGGAAATCCAGTGTAAATTGTCACCTTAGTTTTTTTCATATTCATAATCCACCTTCTAAATATGTGCCAATTCTAAATTTCTTAATTTAAAGGTACGTTTCTTGCTTCAACATGAAGAATTTGTAGATTTTTCTACTATTTCGTCTATGTGAATTGTCCTCCATGTCAGCATATATCTGGTCCTTCACTGTGTGCTTGATTTTTTTTTAAAGGCAGAAAAATCAGCTAGGACTAGTTTACCACCAGTATGCATATTTTCACGGATTTGTATAAATATTACACATTATGCAACATTTAAGAGATAAATTCATCATCCGACTCTTCAGGGAGTGTAAACAAAAAAAGGTGTGAATTAAAAATAAATTTGTTAGGACGATTTTTGTGAACTACTTAGGTATATATGTTGCTGTTCTTTGATAGCTCTAATCTGTACTCACTGAGATGTGTTTAATTACTCCTGATTCTGGTTTCAGTTCAGGCTACAGGATGCTACTTCACTTAACTCTCCATGCTCTTCTTTCCTTCCAGAAGAAGGAAAAGGGAGCAGTGGAAAAAGAACTGGTAAGAAAGGGTTGTTGTTCTCCTTGCCTGATGAGGAAGGCTCCACAGGCTGAAGAAATAGACTGACAGGAACCTCATGAAGTTCAACAAGGGGAAGTACAAAGTTCTGCTCCCAGGAAGGAATAACTCCATACATCAGATGGGCTGGAGGCACACTGGAAATCAGCCTTGCAAAAAAGGCCCTGGGGATCCTGCTGGGCACCAAGTTAAATATAAGCTGTTGAGTGTGCCCCTCTAGGAAAGAAAGCCAACAGCCTCCTGAGCTGCACTGGAAGCACTGCCAGCAGGTCAAGGAAGGTGACCCTTCCCTAGGAACAGGCTGCCCAGTGTAGTTTTGGAATTTTTATCCTTGGAAATATTCAAAATCCAGTTGGAGATCTTGAGCAACCTGCTGCAGCTGACCCTGTTTATCACCCCTTTAGAGTGGGTGATACCCATAAGGACCTCCCCACCTCAACTACTCACTGAGTCTGTGGTTCTGGAATTCCTAACTGCCAAGAGTTTCCTTTAAAAGCATAGATGGAAGAAAGTACACAAAGAGACAGGGTGAAGGTCAAAACGGGTCACCCTCTGTCCTTCATCTTAGAACTGTTCCATTGTACCAAAGGAATGCAAACTAATAGACCATTGAAACAGTAAATAAAGGGAATCAGAACTGTGCTGCTTGTCATCCAGTTAGAGGACCCATCAAGGACAGGAGTCACCGTGGCTTCATTCCTAGAAAGAAGCCTGAAGAGTTAAAAAATGTAATTTTTTGTATATTTGCCCTGACACAATTTAATGGTACGAGTCAGAAATCTGACCATGAAAATGTAGAATTCAACAGAGAGTATAAAATCAGGAAACAGTAATGAAACAACTTCTGAAGTACAACGTGCAGAATCACTGTACAGTATGTCTGCAAATTGATAAAACACAAATTATATATAGGCTGCTTGAGTTTAAGGTTATACATAATGTCATTGTTAGGCAGGAAACATAAGGAAACATTTGAATTTCCCTTAGGTATGGAATTCAAAGTTCTAAGACATATAAAAATCTGTATACTCCCAAGAGCACAAAGCTTAGAAAGCTTTGTGTGCATTGTATGATCTCTAAGACAGCAAAATCCTGTGTGTAGAACTAAGTACAGGATAATAAAGCAAAACCAGACAAGAAAAATATTTCCAGTAGCTAACACTAGATCAATACACAGAAAAACTGCCAGGAGGGGAAATGGCAAGTGTGCATTTCCACTGTTTGAATTTACTACTTTCCCTCTTCATGGCAATGAATGTAGCTCATTGAAGACATAGCATTCATAGGTCTCAATATTATTTTAGCTGCAATTAATTTTTACACTACTGACCTGATTTATTTTCCATCCCTCATTTTCACTCCTGGTTTATGTTTTAAAACTAGTACATGTCAATAGCTAAAATTAGCACTCTTCCTCTGGCTTTTTTCTGCCTGTCTGTGTTGTAGTTCTCCAATGCTATAAAAAAGAAAATATCTTGGTAATTTATATGTGCTTATAAACTAATCTTGGGAAAACTATAATGTGCCAATGTTAGCAACTCCTGCTATTAACAGAGGCTTTCAATAGGAAACTTCTCTTCGCCATTATGAAGAGAATGTGTAAATTTCAAAGACTGCTTGAGTCTGCTGGGAAATATCACATGGAGTAACTCGGCATCAGATTCAGAAAAGAAGGCCTTAATAAGTATCCATACACACAGGAGAATGGAAAGAAAAAGCTGAAAACAGTATTGCTGGATTTCTGAGAGAGTGTCCGAAAACAACGCCGCTTTGTGTGGTTATGTAGTCTGCCTTTCTGAGGACTGTGGTCCAGGGAGATGGTTCCGCCTATTCAATTTCCTTAGATTCTGTCCTCTTGTTATATTGCCTGTGGACAAGACACTAGGACAGTGATGGGGTTTTTGAATGCATTGATATTTTCATTTTTAACATATATTTTTCTCTGTTTTTTTCTGGTTTTCTGTTTCTTGCTTTTGTTTTGTTTTGTTCTGTTCTAAATTACTCTTCCAAAGCTTATATGTATAAAGAATGCATGCTTAGCTGGAAGCAATTCCAGCTAAAAATTAGTTCCTTCTGCCTCATTATCCTACTATTTCATGCATCTCTGAAACTCTGCATTATACTCTATAAAGCTTCCTACAGGAGATTGGTTGCCGTAAGGCATCAATCAACATAACTTGTGATTAACCTCATGCCACAGAATAAAAGTATATCAAAACCTTCTCGTGTAAATGGCTTGATGTGTACAGCACAGAGATTTACCATGCCAGATTCCATGTATATTTATATTGATCTGTTAGCTGTCCTGGCATTCTGAGTGGAGGAAAAAACCCTACAAAGATAGATTTCACTGAATACAATACAACAGATTGTGGTAAGTGTAAAAAACCAAACCACAATCTCTTGGTGCAGCAATTTCGTATTGCCTGGAGTAGCTACTTCTGCAGCATTATATTGCTGTGTTTGGACACATCTGGGCAGGTGGCTTTCAGAGAAAAGACAAAGCCACAGTGAAGGAAACAGAGGACCCTAACTGTAGGCAGGCAGATTGCTACATGAAGAAATGTGATTCCTATCAAGAAGTCAACAGAAAGAGGAAGAAAATTCCTAAGACCTGAAGAAATCATGCATGGAAGAGAAAATGAAAAAGAAGTAGATTAGTAAAATGTTGTAAATCATTTTCCAGAGCCTCGGGATAAATGAACTAATCCTTCTCATCTCAATGCCAGACATGCATAATTTGAAAAGAAGAAGAATAACTTGCTTAAAGCATTTTTAGACATTTATTGAGTATCAGATGAAAAATATGGCAGCTATAGCTAGGTGCTCTTTAAACTGTGCATTTCCACAAAGTATTTCATTTACTTGAACACCTTCGATAAGGTCTCACAGGAGACTGATGCTTAACAGACCTGGGGTGAAAGGTAAATGCTAGTATAATTTAAAACTAGGTAAGTGAAAAAAAAAAGAAATCAAGAGGAGGTATACTACACTGTTAAGTTAAACAAGGAAGAAATCAAACAGTGAATTGCTGCAGAATATAGCCACAGTCACTGTTGCTTACAGCATTTATTGATGGTGGGAAGGACTCACCCAGTCAGTCAGTTTGACTGATATAAACAGTCTTTGCTCTGTTCCCTGTTTCTGCTCTTTGGCCTTCCTTTATCAAATGGCATGCCAATTTGGCTTTGATTTCATCAATGTTTTAGTTTTACATCTGAAAAACCTCCTCCTATGTAACTGTGACAAAGCCAGATTTGTGCTGTGGAAGCAACTGAACAAATTTCCTCTTCTGATATCAGAAGAGATAGGTCCTACTGAAGTGACAGCCATCTTTTAATCAGTGATAGGTTACACGGTGGAGGAATGAATATGGGTTCCTGGTTTTGTTCATCACATGAATCACTGAGAAACATAGATACACATAACATTAGAACTTGTTGAAAAAGAAATGCTAGACTTCCAAAGAAACTTGCAGTTTCAAACAGATTTCGTTTCATGAGTATGGAGAGCACTTTAAAGATGGCACTAAAATTTGATATCGGGTAATAATCATGATCTTGTTCCTCACTTTTTTCTTACACTCTGGGCCTTTCTCTCCTTTTTTCTTCCTGGGTATTCTTAACAGATAGTCAAATTTTGTCAAGGACTATGTCTTCTTACTTACATAGCTAAGACTTATGCATTCTAAAAATATATGTATACAAAACCAAAACTAACCAACCAAACAAAAAAAAAAAATTCTCAAGCACTTCCAGCCTGAGAAACATTTGCATTCAGTGTTTTCAGATGCTTTTCAACTATGTGCAAATTCTTGATCAACCTACAGACAAATCATTAATAGTGAAAAGCATTTAAGCCAGTAACCCAATTGTTTGATGCAGATACCTCTTCCAGCCCTAGGCACAAGAATAACTGACAAATTAGACATTATGCATAATGCAGACATAAAGATGAACAGTAATTCAGCTGCTGCTCAATTCTATATTATATATTACAAACTGTCAAGAATTAAATCAAATTTCTAAGCAACATGGCTTTAATAGATGCATGTCTTTTGTTTTGCTCATGCTAATGCATTATTACTGAACATAATTTTATCTTCTAGTGTGTTTTTTTTCCCCTTTGGTGACAATTTCTCTTGTAAAGTCATAGTCCTTGCTAAAAATTTTGCTTCTGCTGCTCAAAATCTTAGGTGAACCCCTCACATAAAGACTTACAGTTCTCGATTTTGAGACAACTACTCTATAATATATCATATTATTTAAAATCTGTTCCTTAAGAAATCAGTAATATTTTAACTGATTTTAGTGGGTAAAAGCACAGTGATGGAAATCCAGTGTAAATTGTCACCTTAGTTTTTTTCATATTCATAATCCACCTTCTAAATATGTGCCAATTCTAAATTTCTTAATTTAAAGGTACGTTTCTTGCTTCAACATGAAGAATTTGTAGATTTTTCTACTATTTCGTCTATGTGAATTGTCCTCCATGTCAGCATATATCTGGTCCTTCACTGTGTGCTTGATTTTTTTTTAAAGGCAGAAAAATCAGCTAGGACTAGTTTACCACCAGTATGCATATTTTCACGGATTTGTATAAATATTACACATTATGCAACATTTAAGAGATAAATTCATCATCCGACTCTTCAGGGAGTGTAAACAAAAAAAGGTGTGAATTAAAAATAAATTTGTTAGGACGATTTTTGTGAACTACTTAGGTATATATGTTGCTGTTCTTTGATAGCTCTAATCTGTACTCACTGAGATGTGTTTAATTACTCCTGATTCTGGTTTCAGTTCAGGCTACAGGATGCTACTTCACTTAACTCTCCATGCTCTTCTTTCCTTCCAGAAGAAGGAAAAGGGAGCAGTGGAAAAAGAACTGGTAAGAAAGGGTTGTTGTTCTCCTTGCCTGATGAGGAAGGTGCAACAAAATCATGATCTTGGGCTACAGGAATGGGAAGCTAACAACTTCTGGCTTAGTGTCTCTAAAATCAGGATAACCCTTGTGTGTTTTCTGCAAGTAGATGAAGCTGAAATTCCCACTAACTCATACACAGAGAACTAGTGTACCCCTTTGAAAATGCTGTATTTCTTTCAGCTTTGTTGTTGCTGTGTATCTGGCCTCTTTGATCTTTTTTTTCTCCTTCACTGTAAAGCTTCCTCTCTTGACTTCACAAAAGTCAAAGAAATCAACAGGAGGCTTTCAGATTTAATTTGAAACATTTCTCATTTTGAGTTTCATTGGTCAAATCCTCTGATCTGATTTTCTCATCCCTTAAGACTCTTCACGATCTCAAAGGAAAACAGCTCTCAGGCCACAGGACTACATCTATAAATCTTCAAAATCCTGTATCTAGGGCTGTTTCATCTGTTGTAAACCTGCAGCTTTGCACAGGTGAGTGATCATCTCTGCCCTAATAAAGTTGGTAATGCAGTTTGAAATGAAATTTGATTCCTCCTTTTTTGGAAGAAGCAGTGCTATTTGAAAATGAAATACACTCCATTATATTATAGCCAGCCTTCCAGTACTCATACAAAAAGCAAGATGTGAAATAGTGATATTTTTTAAAAAAATATCACTTGGTAATTGCACAAGAAAATGGCAAGCCTAATATTTTTATGTGATTTTAGTAAGCAGATTCTTCCTGAGAAATAGCTTTTCTGACAAAACCAAGTTCTACTGTTGCATTTCATATGGGTCTTCAGGAGATGGTTACACAAGCTGTAGAGCAACTACATATTTAATGCCTCACTTCAAGCTGATATTGCACAATACAGACCCTTATAAATGAACTTTTATTCATGGAACAGTATTTGAATATATAATGAAGTCATGAAAATACCTACATCTACCCAAAATGCCTTTAATGCATTTGTTAACTAGCAAGGTTTCATTGCTTTGCCATTAAACAACTTCAAGGGAAAGGGTTTAGAAAAAAACAATCTTTTTTCTTGTAC
>NW_008239110.1:10246004-10306256 GCF_000691975.1 Corvus brachyrhynchos
TCCCTACAAAGACCTCTGTAAGAAAATGTTCTGACTCTGTTTTTGGTTCTGCTAATGAAATTTATTTATAATGTGTTTCAGGGAAGATTACCATTCAGTATAAATTTAATAAACTCCATTGACACAGGTGGAGTTTTGCTGTTTATACAAACTGACACTGTGGGTCTATATACATGCAAGGGTTGAACTTGATGACCTTGGAGGTCTTTTCCAACCGTAATGATTCTATGATGCTACGCTGTACTGTTTTCCATTTGAACATGATTGACATTCACTATTTAAT
Organism: Corvus brachyrhynchos; assembly: GCF_000691975.1. Taxonomy (NCBI): domain Eukaryota; kingdom Metazoa; phylum Chordata; class Aves; order Passeriformes; family Corvidae; genus Corvus; species Corvus brachyrhynchos. The sequence goes on from NW_008239110.1 coordinate 10,246,288, forward strand.
TTTCTGAGCTAAAAGAAAATATTCAAGTCTCTTGAAATTATTCAGCAAAAGTCCTTTTTTATTTTATTATGTGCTTCCTGTATTTTCTTTCGACAGTTTCAACAATGGACTTTTAAAAGTATTTTAGATAGGCTACTGCCTGAAAGACCCATGCAATAGATTTTCCCCCTTCCCTGTGTTTCCATCCTAACAGAAAAGCTGTTAAAGCAGGCAGAAATCTGATTGCAGTCTCTGTTTTCAAGCATTCTGGAAATTGGTAAATTTTTCTTTCTGTGATGGTGAGAAAAAATATTAGGGTCTATATAAAATATTAAAGTGTACATAAAATGAATTAAGTTTTATGGTTTTTCTCTTTCAAGAAATATATTCGTGCAAGTGGTCTGACTGGGAAAAAGAAATCATTTATTGCCCTTTCAGTTACTTCCTCTTGCTATTTCATTTTCTCCCGTCTGTTTACTTATTTTCACCATCCCTCTCCAAAATACTTAAACATTGAGCTACCTTCTCAAGTTTCCTCTTATGTTATTTTTTGTTTAGATGAACCAAGTAGAAACAAGCTGAAACATTGCCCTACAGCTGTTGGTACCCAAATGCAGACAATGAACATGATTCAAATACCTGACAAGGAATGAAACCCAAATATAAAGTTTGATTAATAATAAACTTGAATATTTAAATTAATCATGGACAGCCTGTGATTTTGGAAAATAACCCAAATGACCTGAGTATATTTTTTGCTCACTGAATTAATTTGCCAGCATCAGTTACAAAGGCATGCAAATGGTGTCTCTTACTGAAACCTGAACACTTGTTTGTGAGATACATGGCTATTCCAACAGTACTGAATGCACAGTTTTGCTTCAAGAAATATATAACATATTCAATGCACTCTTAAAATGCATTAATATTAATCATACTTACAGGTACATTACCAGAAAAGGAGACTCATCTCATTTTTAAGGCTCCTTCAATATATTCTAGAATATGTATTCAGAGTTGGTCTAATATGATAAAGATGCCTGAAGACATGCAGGCAGGCTTTTGAATACTGCATCATCTGATTAACATTTAAGATCTAAAGAAAATTGATAAGGCAGCTGCAAAAAAGTGGCGTCAAATATAGGAAACATTTCCTTCCCTGGAGGACTTCTGACCATTGCAGCTCTGTGCAATTTCTTACCAAATGTAAATATTTCACATTCTTTTAAGGTAGTTTTGCAGCAAGCATTCAACTGTGTGTGATGTGCAGCTGCTGGGGAAATTTGGATTTCATCATATTTTGCTTACCATTTCTAAATAGTTTCATAGTTTTCCTCATTTAAAGAAACTTCCCATGATACTCAATTTGTGGTAGTATCTAAAATGGTCATGTTAGTATTGAACAGCTGTTCACCCAAAGAGTAATGCAATAAGAAGCTGTGTGGTTCAGAGATAATAAAGACAAACTACAGGTATAGAGTTCAGTCACCTTGTAATCCAGCCCATGTATTGAGGTTCATAGTGCAGATTTTAGGACAGGCCAAGGAATTTAAGAAACCAGTTACTCAAATAAGATTTATCTAAAATGTTTTACGATGATCTTGTCTTGAGAAATTTCAAGTCATGGATGTAAACATCAACAATTATTTCTAAGGTTTCAGTACATGTACTATTTTCAATCCATGTTGGTATAAAAGAATATTTAATACATTCATTTAGCATTGTAGTCTTGCAAAACCCTATACAGAAATGAAATTTGTTTTGTAAATATTTTAATACATTTATGTCTTTCCTGCACAAATATGTGGAATGGTAAGAGTAATAGTAATTTAGTAAAAGTTATAGTGATAATATGTTTAAACATTTTTCTTCATCTGTTTGGAATTGCATACTATTAAAACTTCTTCCTTTGAGAGAAATTAGTGGAGATACTTAGAAACCCTCAAAGAATGCTATGGAAAGATTTTGTAAATGTCTTCTGTAATTTCCTCATTTTTCTGATTATTGGCTTTCTATAAATGTTTTCCAGTGTTCCTTGGATAGACTCCTTATTCACATTTATAAAGGGTTTTTATTTTTCCCTGTGTGAACAGTTTTAAGTATTGGAGATCTTTACCTTTTGGATGCAGAATAGCCTAGAGAGTATGTGAACATGGCAAGTTTTTGGGTCAATGTCTGTCTTTGGGTCTCTGTAGTGGTTTTGCCATAATGAGGCTGCAAGCTGAAGGAACTGTGGTGATGAATCATCCTCACCAGTACAGGAACATGGATAGGTGGCATGAATCACCCCCTGGAGATGCTCGTCTCTCTTCATTAAATGAGGGCTAGGGGAGAGGTGACAGCATGGACCAGACAGCAAACTTTCTGAATGTCAATGCTAAATGCAAAAATTTAAGCAAATTTTACATAAGTGCTCAGAATCTTTTTTATTTTCTCTGTCATTGGATACTTGAAGAATGTTATTTCTGTCAACAGTATGCATTTACGACCTAGAAAGCACTCTTCATTAGCCCAGAATTATTCACATTAAAATTTAAAAAAAATATCTATGGCTGTCAGAAAAGTTAGGTTTATATCAATGTGTGAAATATTTACACATGAAGTCATAATTTATCTGGCCTGAAATCAGCATTTCACTGAGAGGCTTAGGCTCCATTGGCTGTCAAATGGCAGAGAAAGGCACCTAACACAGACAGTTCATCCCACTGCAAGCTCAGTGAAGGTATCCCACACACCTGATACTTGAATGATTTGAAACTGAGTGTTCTGAGTCCTGCCCTCCATCACAGTAAATCAGGTCAGCAAGCCTCTCTCTCTTATTTGCAGATTATAAAAGGAAGCTAAAATAAATAAGGTTGTCCAAATAATAATTTAAACCAAATACTTAAAACGCTTATGTAGTTTACACTTTTAATGGTCTCTTTGTCAAATGTGAAAGCCAGAGTGAAGAATTTTGGACAGACAGAGAGTTACACAAGTATTTCTGGGGGGATACCCATCTTCCTGCAGGTACATTTCCTTGTGTTTGGTACTGTGATGCTTACATGTCAACTTCTTTTTCTGGAAACTGCTCTTTTGGGTAGTTGTTTTGCAGGGTACCATTATTCACACAGATTTTTCTTGTGAGATATCATGTCTTAGTCTCTGGAAACCCACAGGAAATAATCTGAGTGAAAGAATTGTGGTAAGTACCATCTAAATACACATACAGTGAGTGACATACCTATTTGCCTGGGGGATATTTTTGCAAATGTGGGAAGCATGTGGTAAAATAATCATTCTGCAAAAGATGACCACATGAATTAGCAGAGAGTAATGCATTAGATATAAACATAAATCCTAAATTTCTTTCTTTACTTGATTTTTTCTCCTTTATTGCCTTGTCATTCCCCACCTCCCTCTGGTGGGATGGGGAGTAGAATAGGGAAAAAGTAAAACCCATGGGTTGAGATAAGAGCAGTTTAAGATTGAAATAAAGTTAATAATAATAATAATAATAATAATCAACAACAACAACAATAATTACAATGAAATGGAGAGGGAAAAAGTAGAACTGAACCCCAGAAGAACAAGTGATCCACAATCCAATGGTTTGCTGAGTGTTGGCCTACCCTATTGGAGTGATAAAAATCTTTTCCTCATGAAAATGTTTGTTGTACCAGACTTGCACACTGAGCAGAGAGGTGTGCTTGAAGGGTGATTCAGGTGAATGTAATGCCATACACTCAATGATATACTGCTCAAATACTCTTTCTCTTATCTGCATAGTGAACTCAAAGAAGGTATGTCCCAAATTCCTGTGGGATTGAATATATCCCCTTTATAAATGCTAACAGGATATGAGCCTATGCAGGTATAAATTAGTGTTCAACTTACATGAGTTTTAACACTTGAGACACTAAACCCCCTAGAGAAGTGACTTATAAATTAGTAGAATACCACTGAAAGCAATGGAAAGATGCTGAGATACATCACACCAGGTTTTGGCTTTGACTGCTTGAAAAGATTATTTTTATTGTAATCCATACATAATAGGAATTTGACTCAGCTCTTAAGTATGATGTTGACAATTCCAAACATCTAGTCTTAGTAAATGTATGATTTTTCTTAACGCTTTTACAGAAAGGAAACAAAAGTATATGTCTATTAAATCAGGGAAGAAACTGGCTAGAGAGCACAGTTAGGGTACAAAATTCAGTGCTGATCCTGTATTTCAGCAACTTAATGCACTTCTTTTGCTGATTTGATTGTTCCAAATACAACCTTTTTTAGGTAATTCTCTAAGATTTAGATTATGAAAGCACAAAATCTGAACAATTTAAGGAATGTTAAATTTGTAAATGGATGCATTTTATGCTTCTTTAACACTTTTAAACCTTTCATTTTCAGATGAAAAGATTCTATAATGGGAAAAGAAGAATATAAAGTAAAAGCAAATTCACTAACCCAACATTTTTTATGAGTAACTCTTTCTTTTAATGGTACATTTAGCTAATACTGAATTACAGATGAGTTCTGACAGAAGTGCATATGATGTCTGCATTAATATCAAATTAATACTTTATGATCAATGCTATTGTCATGAAAACAAGACAAATTAATTAAACAAGTCACATAAAATAAAGTTTTTATGCAGCTTTTTAATCCTGGTTACTCATTTTCTTGAAATCAGAATATCCATTTGTTTCCATTCATCTTCATCCCTTAAAGGGGGACTTGAACTGCAATATACTTCCATGAAGGGGAATACATTGTATGGTGGTCAGCAAAAATGAGAAGTTATCAATTATTAGCCACTCTTACAGGTAGTGAAACATTATGCACTCCTCAAAATCAGCACCTAATACCCAAAGAAAATTAACTGATAATCCAGTCTTTTTATTGATGTTACTTGGCTTGTTCTGAGATCTTGGAGCAGATGGAAAGAATACTTTACTATGCTAAAAACTGCAGGATGTACGACTTATCTACTTGCTCATATGTTGGGGCATGGGGCCACATATCAGAGACCAGAGGTAATCTCTAAGGAGCTTTGAAGCTGGCCACCTCTCTGAGAATGCCTAGCATGTTTTCCCATGTGCTACCTCACAGAAATCAGGTAGTACAAATCACCGAAATACAGTGAACAATGATAGCAATGTCAGACACTGGCTTCAAGTTGCAGATCCATCGCCGCGTTAAAGAAAGATCCTGCTGAGCTGCTTCTAAGAGCAAGAAATGTCCATTGATCTAAAAATCACACAGTTCTGTAAAACTCACTGGACATAATAACCTCTTGTCTTTGAAAGATGAGGCTAACTAATATGACTTGCAGCCAGAGCAATTTTGATATTCCTAATTTGTTTCATTAAGTTGTTGTGAGGTTAACAGAAGGCCAGAGGACAAGTACTGAATTCCATGTCATTCATCAAGGTATAAGAATGTGATTTTGCATTGTAATGAAAATTTAAAATATTTTTTGCTGTTGCTGGGCCCTTGTTTCAAGATTTTCCATTCTCCCCCTTTTTTAAAAAGGAATCATACCTAAATAAGTAACTTCAAAAGTAAATTTACATCTCTCCATAGGAGTAAGCTTTCAGATCACAGCTTCTCTAATTACAAGAACTTGGGGTTTTTTTTCAGTGGAGGTACCAGCTTGGGCCTTGGCACATCTCTGTCGAAATTGATATTAGGCTTCAAGGTATATTTGAGGTTATATGTCCCTAATTCAACAGTTAAGAGCTTTAAACATAGATGTACCTCATAGATGTACTCATATCATCAAACACAGAACCTGTGACAAGAGAGAGTCAAATCAGTATCAAATCCTTCTAAGTTTTAATAAAACTTGAAGACCCATTAAATAACAATTACCAGTGTTTTAGTGAAATGCTTTTTCAGCTGCAACATGTTACAACACTGACTTATTTAAATCAAAATTGAAATATTTTTGAGGTGTTTCAGCCAAATATAATTAATATGTAATATCTTCATTTTATTTTCATGAAAGAAAATACATAATAACAGATGGTTATGCAAGTGTGTATCAAGTCTGATCGTGAGAAAGAGGTAATGGGTTATATGGTAATGGCTATAGTAGAGATACAGTCTTTAATAAATACATCTTATTGTCTTAGTGAAGTTATGATATTCCACTCTTTAGCCTAGCCTGAAATAGCTTTACTTTTTCTCTTACCACACTGCTAATGACACACAAGTGCCTAAGGATTCCCCTTGTGACAAAATATTGTTATAAATGACAATGAATGTAAAAACAGCTCTGTAAAGTACCAGAATATATTTCTAGCATAGCTGAACAATCTATTTTATTAAATAGATTTAAGGAAGCATTTAAACCTGTGTTATATGAATTAGAATGGTGGGTATCATTCCAGACTTTCCTAAGTCCATCTAATTATACTGCTTTTGTGGGAGAAAAGTTATATTTGTTTGGTTAATTTCTCCAGTGGATGTTTCTTTGACTTTAGAAGTCCCAGAATACTAAAATTCCCCAAAGGTTCCTGATATTGCCCATTACTGTGTCTTTCCTTGGAGGAACAGTTACTTCATCACAGATTATAGCTTAAACTCAGTTTTCCAAAACATGATAGTTTATAAAATTATAGTACGGGCTATAACATTTGTTGTTGATCCATGCCCAGCCTGAGGCAGAAATTCTGCTGCCTTGCAGGAGAAAATTATGTTTCCTTGAATGAGAAGGGTATATGACAACTGTAAAGGCAGGCACTAGCAGTTTGATTTTAAAAAATAAATTGTTTGCTGTTATCTGAATATTCTGCAGATCATGAAGCTAGAGGGCTATTCGTAGTATTCAGTTTAATATTCTGTGGTACCTTCATACAGAGCAGTAGCATCACCATCCCATTTGCTGCAGTATGTGCACAAACAGTAAATACTGGATTACATACTGGTCTCATATACACCAGTGTCATTCCAGAATAACTGTTTGAATCACTGAAGCAATTTCCCTGGAATTAATCAGGCTGAATCCATTTGTGAGGGCAGAGAATTTAGCTCTACCATGGCCTTTCTCCACATTCTTTCAGCTCCAGAGTCCTGCTACTGGTTTTGTACATGGAAAGAGGACATAAAAGGAAAGTACGAACATAGAATTAAGCCTTAAATAAGCCCTGAAGAGTGGATAAGGTTACATTAGCTTTATCATCTTCACAGACTCAAAAGTTTTTAGGAAGCTATCAGAGCTTTTTGTATGCATGCTGCTATGTGAGAAATAATGTAGTATGGAAATGTTCAAGCTTCTTCAATCATCTTGTCTTCTTTACAGGCTGAGAAATTGAGGGTCTAAGATACACATTAGACAACTTCTAAAATGAATATGGATCTCATCCTAAGATTTAAGCTAAAATATGAATGTTTGAAAGAACTAAGGCTGACTGTAGGAATTTTCCTAAATTTAGCAACCAGAGAAGGATTCATCCAGTGCAAGTGTCAAGAAATCTCTTCAAATGCTCCAGGGTATCAGAGACATATCAAAGGGCTGACAGATGGGACCTGGGACATATGAAAGACTAATGCTGCTGTAAAGAATCAGCTGAGATAGAAGGAAAATATCCCAGAGTATCTAAACTGCTATTAATTGCCTATATATAGGCAACTGAAACCTTACCTCTGTTAAGCAAGTTTTAGACATTTGATATTTCTAAGCAGAGGCAATTTTGGTTTGATTTTTGACATGGTAATGTTCAAAGTTTGGCTTTACTGAAATCACCTTGTTTCTATGACAAGATAATATTCTTGGGTAATTACTTCTAAGGCATAAAAGAAGGTGATATTAGAAAGTTAAAGGCTACATTTCACTTTGCATATTAGATTCAAAGATATTTGAGAAAGCTCGGGTTATCTGAAATACCACACTTCCTTTGTTTTCATATTTTCCATAGTAGCTTTATAAATATAAACTCTCTGACAGCTTGGACAGAAATCTCATAGGAATAATTCAGACATCTTAGTGTCATAAACTATAACATTTATAGTGATTTTAAAATCCATCTCCTAGTCTGAATTTAACCTTTTGGATTTGAGCACTGTCTTTTTAGATCTCATCTAGACTGTGAAGTGAAATTACTCTCTCTGCATAGCCTATTTGAACAATCGTGGTTTACATTGTTTCCACCTTTAAGTATGAATTTGAATAATGCATGACACAAAATTACAAGATGGGCAATTTAAATTGAGTTAGCACTGCATACCATCATATTTTGAATCTCCTGACTTGCGTATGCTTGATTACTCAGACTCAATGTTACATTAATGTTTCTTTATTTCTATTTAATATTAGAGAGAATGTCCTACAAATCCTGTAATGGTATCTTTATAGACAAAGTAAAGCTGGCAAATATTGGACAGTATATTAGTGCAAATATAAATAAATTCATTGAAATTGTGTATGGGCTAAATTCCAGATGTTGAAAGTAGCTATCAGAGCAGTAGGTACATCTCTGCCTACTCAAATAATGTCTTTGGTTTGAAAGTTTGGTGTAGGAAGCTTAGACGGAAAAAAAAAAGTGGTATTTATTATAATCAAGGGAAATTAGCTTTAAGAAGCAGCTCAGTCTGAACATTTCTCACTTCTCCACACATGCATGCAAGGCACATGTTTCTTGTACTCAAAAACAGATTTCTCGCAACCTCTTGGGGAAAACTTAGAACATTCTTTGTAGCTCTGTAAGCCTTTATAGTCTAGGTTCAGGGGCTATTTCAGGACTCTTTCAGAACTTTTCAGAGTTGCAAATAAGAAGTATAGATTTTTTTTTTTTAACTTTTCTTCTCTTTTTGCAATTTTTATAGTGTCTCTTTGCAGTCAGGAACTGTGATGCAAAACTTCCTCTAAAGAATGAAAAGAAGTAATAAAGCAATAGATGGGTTTTGCTAGCCATAAAGGCAGAAAAATAGGTAGCTGAACACATTCTAATTGTCATCTTGTAAATTGAATCTATCAGCTGAAGGAGTTAGGACTTTTCTCCCTGGAGAAGGGAAGGATTATCACAGGAGAGACCACATCAGTTTTCCAGTATTTAAAGATGGCTGCAAAGAGAATGGAGGCTCTGTCTTCATGAGGAGCCACATGGAGAAGACAAGAAGCAAAAGCTACAAGCTCCACTGGTAGAGGTTTCATTTATGTATAAGAAAGACATTTCCTTACAGAAAGAATAAGCATTCACTTGAACAACCTACTCAGGGACATGGTGGTGGTGTCCCTATCCACTGGAAGATTTCAAGATGCAACTAGACACTGTGTTAGATGACTTCATCTGGCTCCTGTTCCTATGAAAGATGGGACAAAGTGAACTTTTGAGATCCCTTCACACTTGGGCTGTTCCATGATTCTGTGAATAGACATATTCAGAAAGCATTTTGAAGCAAGAAAAATGAACTTTGATGGGAAAATTAGTAGGTAAACGGTTGCAAAGTCCTGCAGAGAAGAAGATTGTGTCTTGTGAGGAGATTAAAATGTATTGGTTTATCTAGTCTAGAAAGAGGCCTAAATGAGCTATAGCTGCTGTTTTTAAACAGTGTAAGTACTGGAGGTGTGATATTTAAGCAAACAGGTAACTGTGGTGCAAAAACAAATAAACATAGACAACACTATGGATACATTTAAGCTTAAAGCTTTAAGAGGTTTTTAGCTGTAGAATGAATTATGTTCTTTACGTTCCAACAGCAGCCAGAAGAGTAGATACATTTACAGGTGAACAGTAACAGCAGTAAAGGAAAATTAAGAATATAGAGAGTATAGCTATTTTTAGAGCTCAGGCAAATACAAATATTATAACTTGATCCTTGTAAATATGTAAGTATATAAGGCAACAAAACCATAAAAAAAAATACCAGCATAAAACTTGTTTTGCCTCCTTCTTCCATCTTACAATTCTGAAAAAAAACCCAATTTCTAACATGTTCTTTTTTTTTTTCTCATAGTGCTTGTTATTTTTACTCCCTGAAGGTCATCATGAGGCAGAACTTCGTGCCAGGTTGGCTTGTCACACAATAATGATGCCTAAGGTGGCCACCTAAAACACAGAGACTAGACAAGAATAAGAGAATAAAAGGAGGTATTTATTTGAAGGGCCTTCAAGGTACACCTTGGGCAGTCAAAAGGCTACACCCAAGATGGACCCTGGGTCATGCGTTCTTCACACTTTTGTAAGTTTGATTACAAAAATGTAAGTTTGATATGTTTATCAAACATTGATATTTTGTAAGTTTACATATCAGGGTTAATTGTCCAATTATAACCTCAGTTCATTATGTAATTACCCCATGTTTTCCCCCTTCAGAGGCTTTTAGTTTACATATTTTGGGGCCTGGTATCCTTGAGGTGGCAACCTAGCGAGGCTTGTTATATCTAACCAGCATGAGAGAACAGCAGCTAACAGGCCACAAGAAACTTCAGAGTTACACACTAGACAGTACAGGATTTGAAAAATATAAAAGTTAAAACCTAAGGCATTGCTAAAGGGATGCATTTCCATATTTGCAGCACTGCTACATGACCACTTATTTTCTGGATGGAGAAATGAATGGTGTGCCTGTAAACATCCCAAGGGTAGAACTTCACAGAGATGTCTGGGGAGTGGAACGGTGTAGCCCAGGATATATGATGGAGCTGCTATGGAGAGGAAGTCTGGGAAGAACGGACAGTTCTTTCCTCAGGAATTGCCCTGATCAGTTCCTCTACCAGCATAAAACTTGTTCTTTAACAAGAGCTGGTGACATCATATTATTACAGACTGTTTTAAACTTGCAAGTGTCTTTGTACCCTGGGAGTCAAGAAAAGAAAAAGCCTTCAAGCATAGAAGGGTCTCGATGCCATAAAAATTCATTAAAGAAACTCTCAGGATACCATGAGGTTCCCATTTTAAAATACCAAAAAACAATGCAGGCAGTTTGAATGTTAACCTGCAGATAAAATATGCTTTCTTTATATTCCCAATGATGCCAGTTTTGACCTTCCACTCATCATTCCATATTTGCAGATAGTGGAGAACAGAGCCTCCAGGGCTAGGAGGGTGAGAGAATAGGGGCATTCAAGGGAAAGCACCTTTCATTGTACGTAACAGGCAAAGAAAATGCTCCCTTTTACTGAAGTTACATTTCAATAGATCACAGTCTTTGTTTATCAAATGCAATATTTTTGTGTTCCTATTACACATTTGAGTTTAGACTTCCTTTCTGCAGAAATGACAACTCCGAATATTATCTGGGAAAAAAGAAGGCGATGTTAATCTAAATTCTGTCTGCACAAAGCTCTTTTCATTACAAACCCAGAAGCCAAGCACAACATATCTACAACATTTGATTAAGATCCACTGAGTATTAAGTATAAATTTACGCACAGAAGTTTGCTCCTGCAGTGCTGCTGCTAAGATATTGAATGCAGTTTTTTTTCCCTTTGTCTCTTTTCCCAAAGACGCTTCTGTCTCTCTGGTATCCTGTACTGAAAAGTAAGTTCTTTTTCATGTAAAAAACCTAAAACCAGCATAAGGAACTCTGCTGAACAAACTTGCTGCAATACATTAGCAAGAAAAATCCACTGAGAGAGGAATGGTAGAGAGGTAACCTAGAGGAGTAGGAGTCACACAGTCGGTCAACATTTAAAGCCTTTACAGATGGAAAACTAGCAGAGGTCTGAGTAAGGTGGTTAAGACTATTGTGAAGTTCACAGAGATGAGCAGGAAATATGAGCATTGAAAGAGATGTGAATTCTGAACAACTAGGAAATTCTATTTTTCTTTTAAAATACTTTTTATTATTTCACAGTTCAGAAGGAAAATGTCAAGTTATATTGCCAATTAATAAGAAGTGAAATTGCCTGCTTAGCTTAGGGAAATTTAAAATATAGAAAGACATATTACAAGTAGGCATTTTAGTAGTTAGAGGTGGGGGCAGCTGGAGCAATTGTTTTGGTTTTCATCAGCTCATTTTAGATCTAATACCTCTGTGACTGTGGAGCCAGTGGGACATACTGCAGCAGGATAAGATAACAGCTATTTTTCATTAATATTTAAGGATCTACTGTATCATTTCTGCTGTGTACTGAGCCACCAATGTATGTGCAATAGGGGGCTTTAACAGAAGTGAAATTAGGCTACCTAGTCTTTACCATATGCATATATGTGCATGCCATATGCACATTTAAAGTCCATTTGCATAGGGTCTGTTTCAGGTTGTTGCCTTCAATTTTGTAGTCATAAATTAAGATCTAGTCATTAATGATATCCATTCTAAACAACCATTAATCTTTTCTTACTTTCAGTCAATATGAATGAGAGGTGGCAAGTACATGCAAGTAGCCATTGCTTGTGCAAATTTTAGATTCAAATTACAAGGAGCTGAAAATGCTGAAAAAGATGTCTTTTAATGTATAATACTAGTAATAGAATTTTGGGGGTTATCTTTGCAGGACAAGGGATAATGATTTCATACCAAAAGAAGACAGGTTTAGACTAGATGTAAGGAAGTAATTTTTTTGCAATGAGGTAAAACACTGCCACAAGCTGCCCAGAGAGATGGTGGATGCCCCAACCCTGGAAACATTCAAGGTCAGGGTGGACAGGACTATGAGCAACCTGTTCTATCTGAAGATGTTCCTGTTTATTGCAAGGGCATTGGGCTAAATTATTTTTAAAGGTCCCTTCCAGCCCAAACCATTCTATTATTCTATGATTCTATGATTATTTCTTTTTCTAGCTTTATTTATTTATAAATTCATAAGATTCATTATTTTGGGAAAAAAACCCCACAGTTTTGTGTGGATTTGGAGTTTTATCATAGACATTAGCACTGTTTGCATTTTACATGATAATAGTTGTTTAAAGATTTGTAAATTATTCAGGAAAGACTCTTGTCTCCTAGTTTTGTTTTGTTGGGTTTTTTTAATTAGGCAAATATCAGTTTTAGTTAGAAGTGTTTTTACAGTTTGCCAAAATTCTATTTAATATTTATTTGTGAAGGTTAAATGAACTTTCACAAAATGCTTAGTCAGACATGTCTTGTAGAAAGTAATTTTCAGAGATCATGTTTAAGAAAACATTCATTTCCATCACAACATGTGGAGTAAACTAGCTTCATTCTCTTACAGATACTTTAAAAAAGTTCCTCTGGATGTGGAATAAAACAATGAAGAATAAAATAAAAGGTTCTATGAGCCTCTCTGAGTTTCTGTGCCCTAGTCATTAAAGCAGTCATCTGTCTCTACCTGATTAAAGCAGCTGTCTCTGCACTCTAGGTGACGTTTGGATTGTATAACACCTGTAAATAAATCTGTCAGGTGCAGACACCAACTCAGAGAGGTTACAGAGTTTCCCATTTTTAAGTTAACAGGGGCTTGAGTGGTCTTATCTACATCCACAGAAGTATATCTTAAGTCTACAGCCATAAAGTCACTGCACTTGCAAAGATGAAGAGCAGACAAGATTTGACTGCGTGGCTCAGCACATGGATGTGATGCTCCTTGCAAACTTGTCCTTCCTTTTTCTGATCCAGTGGGGAAGACAGTCTTCCAAGGACTGTTTGCACAGTGTGATATCTCTCTCTGCAAAAGTACTTGATCTATTCACTCATTATAAATTTGACCCTTATAACTTAACTGCCAAATCAAGGCTGTGATGTCTGTGTCCATATGACAAAATTCCACAAGGTTGGGTGGATGTATTTTTCTCCAGGCTTGACAGGAACGTGCAGCATATGAGCAACTCTATTTGATGACCAATAAATGTAATACCTATGAAACTGCCTCACTCAACTGGTCAAAGACGTGCAAAACCCACTAATAACCCTCCCAAAAAACCCCAACACAACCAACAAATATACATGTTTTAAGTCTGATCTACTCTTTATATATATATTTTTATTCTTGTGGTGCCCTTTAAAGCTTTTCTAACCATTCCTGTGGTTGTAGATACACTAGAAATCTCCTAGGTAAAATAAGCTAAGTTCTTATCAGAAATTACAGTAATAGCCAGCTAGCCAAAATACTAATCTCCCAATGGGCAGCTTAAGCTTTGTATCTGAAATCAATCATATTTGCAAGCAGCCTGTGATGTTATGCATACTGCATACTGCAGCCTAGTGTTAAATACCCTCCTATATCTAGCTTTTGAATTTGAATCCCAGGACTCACTGTCATATTCAGCAGAATTTCACCCTGCAAACAGCCCCACAGATTTCCACAGAATATATGCTGTAGTTTTGCATGTGTCACCTGAAACAACTCTGCCTTTGGACGTTATAGTATCACTCACAACACAAGTATTACAGTATTTTTAGTGTTAACCATATGGCCTCTTTGTTACATCCTTAAAGACTGTGCTCCATCAAAGACGACTTGAACATAGATTTCATGCAAAGGGAGGACAGTCAATCTAATGTTAATACTTGTGTTCAAACTCTATGCCTTACATTAACGCTATCTTGCTCCTTTTCACTTTATTGTTTCATAAGCAACAGTTCCCATAGCTTACTTCAACAGCTTCTGTAGCTGTAGAAGTGTAAGGCTACTCCTATTTTCACAGTGAGATTTAGCATCTTTGGAGTAGGATAAAGGCTATTGGACTTGATAAAGTGTCATTGGTTGTGGAAAATGGTGAGTTGTGTTTTATGTGTTTTGTTTTGCTTTTCATTTTGTCTGCAACAAAAAAAAACAGAGGCAATGACTGTTTGTTAGTGAAATCTGTTCTAGTTTGCTTTAATTTCCTTTCTAAACAGTTAGGTTAATAGGAGAAATCTCCACTCCAAAGTACGCAGAGTGGAAAAATCCCAGGGGTACATTTTAGATTCTACATGGAATGCAGAAACTGTAAGGACTGTAAGCATTGCTTCTAAAGCTCTCGTGTGGAGAGAAATCATGGGGCTTGCTGAATCTCACAGCAAAACCTGCTGTCTCAGCAACAATTACTGTAGATGTGCTTACAAACTGACACCAGTGATAATGTCAGCTTGCAGCTGGGATCTTAAATGGAACCTGCTGCTCCACACCAGCTTATTCAAGCAGATTCATGGGCAGAGAAAAAGCAGGCAGAGGGGCAGAGAAGATGCCAGCGTATTTGTGTGTGCGTATTATAGATATATGAAAATGCAGTCATGCATTTAGAAATGAATTGTATAAAAAGCTGAAGACAGTGAAAGAATACCAACTGCCACTCAGCAAGGGATTCAGGGCATCAGGAAAGCAGCGAGATGCCAGCAGGTGAACAGGGCAGCAGGAGCCTGGTAACTGGCAGCCAACATGTGGCCAGGAGAGCAGGCAGCAAACACCTGGAAGCTTCTTTGTGAACCAGCCAGCAGGAGCCTGGTACAGAGCAGAGAGCAGGTGGATGGGGTGGCAGCCAGGCTGGATACCTGGCAGCTGCTCAGGGTCAGCTTGTCAGAGAGCTCGCTACACAGAGCCATAAAAAGGGCTGTTTGCTTTTTCTCTGTTGCCTTATGATTGTTCACATATTTTAATGGGAAAGATGAAACACAGCTTCTCCAAAGTGCCTTTTGTGGGGAAGGGGAAGCCTGTGTCATAGTTTAAGCATTTTTTCAGTAGTCATTTTCAAAGAGCTGTCTCAGTTTCAGCAAGTTTCTCTTGAGCAAGACTGTAATGAAATTCCTTTACATTGGTCAGTCATTTAACAGTTCTGGTTTTAAGTACCATGACCCATATTTATAGCTCCAAAGAAAGTTTACACATTAACAGTTTAAAACTAGCCACAGCAGCAATATCATTGCAAACCTCTTCCAGTGAGCACTACAGCAATGAGATCATTTTTCTGATCTCTAGAGGAAAAAATAGAGATTATGGAAGAGCTGATAGCATTCATTACAGCTCCACATACTTTAAGGCACTACACTGACTGTCACTGCCTAGAAACTGGCTTTGTGTGTCCATCCTGTCCCTGATGAGCCCAGAAGAGCATGGCAGCCAGAGAATAACAAGTGCTATTCCTGCAATGTCAACCCCCTGGTTGTGAAGGGGACTAACTGGAACCAGGGTGCAAATCAAAGAGCTTTTAAAATTTGAGGTTGCACAGCTCATTAAGGTCTTTTAATGAAAATTATATTTTTCCTATGCACTTTACAGACTTTAATCTTTCCCCAAAGAATTAACCATACAGCTGACCTATTCAATTAAAAAATCTTTCACCAATTTGAGTCATCTGGGATCAAACTTGATATACATGAAATTAAATCAGAATCCTTCCTTTGGAGAGAACAGACAAAACCACTATACTGATCAGAATGTGGTTTTGTGGTTTTTCTCTTTCTTTCTCTTTTCTTTGCTGATACATCATTCTCTGTAGAGTGTATTTGCAGCAGGAGGGTAACCTCTTTGCTCCCTGGCAATGACATGCTGCCTGGTATAGCATGTTCCTTGAGTGTATAAGCAGATGGATATAATGTAGGAAAAAAAGAGGTGGCATTACCTCTGACCATAACATTGACAGAATCACACAGCTAAATCTGTGAATAAATAGTTAAAGAAAAAAGATTTGTGAATATAACCCAGTTCAGTGCTTTAATGGAGATATATAAAGTCCTAAGAGGAAGAAAACTCACAGAAAAGAAAAACAAATCACAGAAAAAACCAACAAAACTAGCTACATTGAAAGAAAAGTGCTAACAGTTACATTGCTAATGGTATTTGTTCCAGAAACAGCTGCTGAAATGCTAAAATAATGCATTCCTGTCAAAGTTATGTTGCCTAAATGCCTAAACAAAAATAGCTTATTCAATGGATAGCCCATTATCAGAAGACTTAAATATACAACCTGGAGGAACATGTGAAATACTCTGAGAAGCAATCTGCAGGTAAAGGGCTATAATATATATTCATAAAGGGCAAGAGTTAAAATTGTGCAAGCAAACTCGGCTGTTAATTTCTTGACTGCAGTGCTTACCTTTGCAACCTCTGCATTTTTTTCATTAAGACATCCTAAGTAATTGATCATTTTTATAGTGTTCAGAGGCTCAGATACCATGGAAACAGGTTGAAACTAGGGGAGAGGTTGTAGTATTAGAATAATTAGCAGAGAGTTGTGGAACAAAGTTGCTGATCAATGCTTATTCTTCCCAGTTCAGCCTCAGAAAGTGACTTGGCATTATTTGTGTTGTGATTTTTGTCTGTGTTCTTATGTTCTTCTGTACATGTTCACATCTGCCAGTATGCCTGTGTATGTTTTTCCCATGCAGTATAATACATACTTACTCTCAAAAAGCATGCTCTCTGATGTAAATGTACTATACTACTTACTGAAATCACATTGCCAACAAACTGTTTCTCATTAGAGTGGTTTGCTTTGTTCCAGAGGAAATCCAATAGTTACATGCACTAGTTTATCAGCACAGTTCCTCCTTTTTGATGTTATGGCTATTTTCATAACATGGTCTAATGTTCCAGATCTGCAGCTCAACATTGTGATATATTATTAAGATACCTTCCTTGCTATGAAATTCTCTGTGAAACTGAGAATCAATATTTGTTGGAACTTTTGGAAGAGGATGGAGGAAGGTTTCAGTGTTCAGGAGTTTGTTGTCCTGGAAATCCTCAGGTTTTAGTTCAAACAAGAAAATCATTTCAACCAACTATATTTGCTCCAGAACGATCTACAAATTCTGTGTGGTGCAGTTATGCTCAAGGTGCATTGGGTAAATCATAAACTTTTACAATAATTTAGGTTTGAAAAGATCTTTAATATCTTCAAGTCCAACCATGAACCCAACACTGCCAAGACCACCACAAAACCGTGTCCCCGAAGTCCCACATCTACATGTCTTTTAAATACCTCCAGGGAGGTATGAACCACTCCCTTGGGCAGCCTGTTCCAGTGCTTCTGATGCAGAAAGCACCATTTTGTTTATATTTTTGAAGTGGCAAGGGTGTTAGAATTTCTTCTTAGAACCTGGGAGATAAGAAAATAACAAAAATTATAATTTTAACATTCAAAGAATCCGTAATATTACAGATCTGAAAGCTAAATAACAATGCTACACAAGTTTGTCTGAAACTAGTTTGACAGTTCAAGTTTCTAATTGAATTTGTACTGTAACTAAGGAACAGCAGGCAGGTGTTATTTTGATTTATTCTGATTTTGCCCAGAGTGTTGTTGTCAACAGAGTCTTGTTGTCAAGTGGGTAAAGACAAATTTTTTGCAATACGATCGCCTTTAACAATAGATACTTGTTTTCCAATTAAATCTTTTACAGCACTTCATCCATCTTGCACTACAAAGTATGTTCTTACTGAGACTATTCAACAATAATTGATCTGAATAAATATATCTAACCCTAAAACCTTCTCTTAGCTTTTCATTCAATGAAAAGAGTTAAAATTTTGGCAAACTGAAGTGACTTATGTATTATAAGAATTTGGATAAGAAACTGAGGCTTATTTTCTGTTCTTCTAACATAAGACTCAGCAGACTGCAATTCATTTAAAGAAAATGAGAAAGGGGATACCTTTTTTCTTAGACCTGTCTCATACACATGTGTATGTTACACACACCTTCCATGATAGACAGACACTCTGTTTTTATTTATGACATCCCAGTCAGTTTAGCCAAAATGAAACAAAATGAAACAAAACCCAAACAACACAAAACAGCTAAGTAATAGCCAGTCTGTGTTTATAATATGCATGCAGAATGCAACATGGCATCTCTGCTGATAGAATGATTTCCTTCTACCATGGGATATATTCCAGGAAACATGATGTAAGCCAAAGGGCAGTTGGATAACACTGATTTTACGTGAAACTTCAAGGCAAATGCCTAGGCAGATATTTGGCTTGTGAGAGGTGTTTGAGGGTTTTTGGTAGGTTTGCTTTGTCTTGTTAAAAAAAACAAAACACTTCAGTCTCCAGAATCCTCTCTGAAATACAAACCAAAATTCCTTTATTTCTGTAAAAAATATATACCAAAGTTGGTCCCATCCATACTAAAGTATTGTGAATGCAAAACTAATCTATTTGAAAGCATCAGGAAGATATTTGATCAATCCCTATTAACATTTAAGCTCTGCTCATAGTAACAGACATTAGCAGTGTTTTCAAACAGAGCGAGACACCATTTGGAGATGAAAAACATAATTTTAAGGTATTCTAGGTATCATTATGAGAGTTTTTTCTTAACACTGAATATTCATGATGCATCATAAAACTAATGATAAACATAAAAACTGATGTGAACGTTTGACTAATCTGTTCTTATTTGTTTGGAAGAGCTGTAGTAATTGCCTGGTTTGTAAATTAAACATCTGCTATGGGAATAAACAAAAACATAACTGAGCATATTCAAATAAATTGAATTCACCTTAGTTCCATAAATTGTATTATATGGGCTCATCGGTTTTATTGTACCTGAGTGCTGCAATGCTATAGAAGTCAGTACGTAATTTTCTTTTAGCTACCCTATTTGTAACAATAAATGTTTTCTGGTTCTAATAAGCTATTGCTCTTATTAAAGGTTTTGGTTTGTCTGTTTCTTTTTTTCTTTAAAAGACGGTTGATAAAATGGATGACTTAAGTAAATTTGGCTACTGTGTTTGTTTATTGCTAAACTGTTGTCCAGGACCAACAGAATGTCAAAAATAGTTTCTATTTACATACCAGCCCATTTCAGACATGATGCCACAATTTTTTTACATATACCTAAGAAATTAATTTTGCATTTACAGTTGCCCTGTTTTGCTACCTGCCAAGTTTCCAGTAGTGAAAGATTGGGATAAAAGCCAAACAAAAAGACATTAAAAAAAAAGACAGAGATTAAGGGTTTTTGGTTTGTTTTTTTTTGTTTTTTTGGGGTTTTTTTGTTTTTTTTTGGGTTTTTTTTGGTTTTTTTGTTGGTTTGGTTTGGTTTGGTTTGGGTTTTTTTGTTTTCTTTCAAATAAAAAGAGAAGAAGCTCTTTTGGACCAATATGTTTTTCAACATTAAGCTGTTAAAAGTACTATAAAATAAGTAGTTAGTTTAGAATTGCAACTATTATTATTCAGTGCATGGGCACCAGAGGTAGAAGACCTGCTTCCTTGATTCTTAGTCTTGTTATCAATTCCAGAGTAGAAAGTCATGATGGCTTCCTCTTGCATAACTCCACTGATAAAGTATGGTATCCTGCAACTCTGACTGTTAGGATTGCAGAAAAAAAGTTCGAAGGATTCCTATGCAAACACTGAAAATGCAGCGTTTACTTCTCCCCCGAAGCCAGAACTACAACACCATAGGAAATGTAGTATAAGAGTAAATAGCTGAAGATGTCTGGATTTTTGCTCTCCATAAGGTTATGAAACTCCATAAACCTGAACTTAAATCAAGAATCTCAGAAAACCTTCTGTTCCTCTGCTTCAGAAGTGTTTTCCACCTTGTTTATGACTGTACTTGAGTGCCTTACCCCTTAGATGTGATGTAATGTAATTTTGGCACATTGCTACTTCAGCTTTTGCTTCCCGGTGAGAAAATGTTTGACCAAATTTTATTTACAACAAAGAGATGCCAAAATTCACCAAAATTACCTTCAGAAAGGAGGACTTGGAACACAGCACAGAAGTTGCTAATCACAGACTGAAATCCGAAAAGAAGTTCCACTAAAGAAATGAGCTGGAATTGTCATCATTCCAGGTGATCTCAATCAGGGGCATCATATCCTGGAGCTAAGCATATTAATTTGCAATCAAACACAGTTCAGTCTTTCCTCCTGTCAAGTCATTCAGTCTTGCAGGAACAAGTGGGCCAAACAGGTGGATTCTGCCTAATGTTCCATGCTGTGCTGTGAAACTGTGTCATGATGTTCAGGGAGGCACTCAACAACATTCACTAGAGTAGCAGTAAAAATTGTGATGCTTAGGAATTTATGGAAAAACTGCCATTGGTTTCAGAAACCAAACCACATATTCTGTTCCTGGTGTTTTGTTAATGAACGTTAATTGTATATCATATGAAATAAGGATCTGAGCCTACTGAGTCCAAATTAGTTGTAATCTAGGAAATAAAATGGCTGATTTAGCTTTTCACATGAATCAGAGAGGAGCTGATTGGGGTTTTTTTGTGAAATATTAGGAAAGAAGCAAAACTCCAGCAAAAGAATCATTCCTTATGAAGCCTGACAAATTAACAAAAACACTGTTGTACATAAGAAATTTCATACAGATGCAGGTGCCTGTTAATGTTAAAATCCTCCTTGTCAAGTGTGAACCTTAAGTGTCAGCAATTCAAATAACTATGCTCCTTTTAGAGAGTGTTAATCAATACCTAGGTGATCAGTACTTCCATATATCCAACATGCCGCACTTCAGAAGCCAAGTTGTCTCCATAAGCAGTATATAAAATCTTGCATTGTGATTTTACAGATGTATTTAAACATTAAATGAGCTTTGAGAATAAAGGAAGGAGTGGAATGTCAAGATAAATCTGTGTAATTCATGAATAGACACCTGTACCTAACGTAAAGGCGCTTGAATTCCACTCACAGGTAGTGAGACATAAATTACAAGTCAGAGGCTTGGACAGTAAGGTATGCAGTTTTCCAAAGCATAGTAATGTGGCAGATATTGAAAAAAAAATCAGGGTTTGTTTGAAAACATGAAAGTCAGTCCTAAGTCATTTGAAGAGACAAAGTGATCATATTACATTATCATTCTAGACCTTTACATTGCTCTGGGGTTTTAAGTTTAATAGCAACCATTACCTTCAGAGAGGGAATATTTCTTGTTTTCATTCCACTATCCAGAACAGCTTTCTTAATAGTGTAGCCTGTGACAGTAGCAGAAAAAATTAGAAATAAATTTTTCTCGTCACTTCTGGGGGAAGCAAAAATGCACTCTGTATCTCACAACAATTTTTAGTCTGAACACACCAAGAAAATAGAGTTGTTTATTGACTTGAAGTATAGAAATATACTATATACTTTTCTAATGAAATCTGCCACACACAAAGTAGTAAAGGAAAAAATGAAAGGCTAATTCTAACTCTGGAACAGGTTTCTAGTACTATGTATCTATCTCTGCATAGTACCTTACTGCTCACTCTCTCCTGCTTCCTAGACTTCTGGTCTTTTGCTTCATAGGAAAACACACTCTACATCAAAGTAGTAATCTTCTTCACTAGATACACTCTCAAATGACCTCTGCTGGATGAAGTAATAAATTTTGATGCATAAAGGCATTAGGAAAATAGCCCTTTTGCTCCAGCCTTCCCCAAGTTTTTTACTGGTAAGCCAAAATAGTTTTCTGTTTAATACCCAAAGCTTCTCTTCCCTTCTCTCCTACTGGGACTCATTTGTGTGTTTAGAAATTCATATGTAGGACCATGGACTTTATCTTTGACACAGATGTTGGCCTGAAGCTGCACATTTTTAGGAAGTCTTCACCCTCTTCTACAAAATTCAGTACATGCAAAGAAATGCAGAAGTATTTTCCGTAAGAACAGCACTGAAGAGCCAGTCTTACTCAGTCAGGGTCAATTACCATCCTGAGTTTCCAAGGGCCCTGAAAAGACTAAGCCCCCTCTCTCACTTCAGTCTATTATACACTCTCAAAAGCTGTTGACCACATTTCACCCACCCCAACAAAGAAATAGGGAGTGTGAATGGGTTAGTATCTGAAGCAAGGATTTCCAGCCCCAGACTGATGTCTGTCCTCCTTGGCCCTGCAGCTTTGGAACGCCAAGCGAGCGCAGGCACGCCCACCACGCGCACCTGTGCGCGCACCCTCAGGTGCGCTGCCGTGCTGCAGGCTCTGCGCTCTTAGGAGCCTGGGGCTCCACAGCATGTAAGTATAGGCTTGGCTTTTATAATAGCTTGGAAGTAGAATATTATATGCTGTAATTCTCTGCAGTTTTTCCACATTGTTGATTGCCTGCTTTGATTTCTCTTGTTATCTTCACAAAGGTAGTGTCCTGAATGCTGATGGCAGAAAACTTGGCACTCCCTGAGGCTGTAATTCTATGGTAGCAAATATTGGAGACGGTCTGTAATTTGTGATATACAATAACTGCAATAATGGTACAATGCCTGTGGGTAAAGCAGTGGAGGGAACATAATGCAGCTAATAACTATTCACTTGATGGGTTTTTAATTTGGTGGGGTTTTTTTTCTGAATGTATCTTGTGTGCGATATTTTAACCATTTCACAACATTTTTGTGAAGATAGTTGTTTATAATTATGCATTTATATCATCTGCCACACTCAGCTTCCTAAAAGGCACATATAATTTTCCAAAGTTTTTCTCAATCTTCTTTTTTTTCTCTATTGATAACATTTTCTATTTTGAGGCACTTATTCTATACTGATAAGAGATAAAGGTTATGTACATATTCTTTTGGCCAGATTAACTCTTTGATATTTTAAAACTAGTTGTTTAAGAACACTGTGGTTTATTTCTACATTTCTTTTTTATAAGTCTTTTATACTGATAGTTTATGTGAGGAATTCTGTAGCCTTTCTCTGTACAATAAAAATATCTCTTATGTTCTATTAGAGGGCAGTAGTAGCCCAGAGAATACTAACCAGAGAGGAAGAGAGAGTTTCTTAAAGTGTTTGCTGAAACTCTTATCTGCAACTAATAGTACAGGACAGCTGTAACTCCCTTAGCAGTACTGTGCTTCTGGTACTAAAACTGTTGCCTGACACAGATTGATAATTTATGCCTGTGAACAGCCACTGGGATGTTTCTAGCACATAACTGATGGACAGTAATAACTGAGGATTTGTATCTGGAGCATTACGAGATATCCATGGTTTGAAGGCTTTCAAGTGCTTTATACAGCCCATCAGGGTAAAGTGATGTAAAGTAGGTCAGGTGCTGGGAGGAGGGAAGTGAGATGGGAAATCATCAGTTGTGCAGACATTAGCACATTGTGATCTCATCTGCTGCTGTGAGGCTGTAACACAGACTTGATAAAGTCTGCCAAAAATATTTTTCTTCATGTACCTGTCAGTGACTCTGTCTCTTCCCTACAGTTGTTATGTCTGACTGCAGCATGTTCTAAATAATAATATGCCATTTGGGAAAGTGCTAAGGCAATTTGTGTATGAATACTAAGTAGCACATTTTGTAGTTTTCCACCATGCTGTGATCTCCCTGTGTTTTTTTATGATCTCTGAGCTTTGATGTTCTCTGTCCCAAGACAGGGAGCTCAAGCATGTATACGAGAGTGCCTCCAATTCTCTAAAAACACCTGCACTATCTCTACCCAGAAATTCTACTTCTCAAAACAGACAGAGAATAAACAGCAATAGGCATAATATAAGGGGTTTCCCACACTGTTATTTTCCAGGCCTTGGCATTCCCAGCTGCAAGGTCACTTGAATGAATCTACCATCCTCATCTCCATTCTTACTGTTTTAACTCTTTTCTCCAAACAGTTGATAAATTCAGCTCAACAGGGGACAGTTAGTTCCTAAATACACTTATGCATGTTGCTACTTACATTTGCCTACACATACGTATCAGACAAAACAAGAATCTTAACAGGAAAAAAGAAAATTTAAATTTACCTGACAATTTCAGGCATACAACTGACTTAAATTTAGGTAATCTTGACATTTTAAAATGTATTGCCCTTCCCACAGTGATCCTTTCAGACTGCTCCACAAGGTGTACAGAGGAAGATATAAAGTGCAACAGATAAAAACATCATTTTACACCAAGTTAGTGTTTTTACTGTTTGTTCCTGACTGAGCAGAATTTCATGTGTTTAATGTGCAGAAGTCAGCATGCTGAAGCATGAGGCATCTTGCTACCTAGGTATAGCCCTGACATGAATTCATCCAAAGCAAGAAGCTGTGGGAGATGATCAATTAAAAAAGCCAAAACAACTGTGCCAATAATTGTCTATAGCTAAAATCACCTTTAAATACCATTTATAATGGTTCCTTTAATACAGGATGTAAAATATCATTGTCTCCCCTAGTCTGAGTATTCCACTGTTCTGACAATTTCATTAAACCCTTAATAATCCTTTAAAATGAGCAGTGATTAATCTATTCATTTGTAAACCTTGTTGTGGAAAGCAGTGATAGACATCATGTTCTTTCACTGTTAACAAGTGCCAATTCTTGGGCATTGTGACAAGTTTCATTTGTCAGTGTTCCTGCAATTTTTCACAGAGTTACTACTCTTTCAGTCAGGGCATCCACATTTGGACTAAGCATTTTTGCCAAAGAAATCCCACACAGTTTTCCACAACTTCTTAATAAAAATAGCCTGTGTTAATACTTTGTGCTATCAAGGTGTGTAAAAATGACTCCACATTATGTTTGAAAGGAAAAGAGAGGTAAAAAAATTACAGATGAATTTGGACATCTACTTAACAACATATGTCTCAACTGTTCAGAAAGCCATTACAATATTCTCTGAAACAAAAATAATGGTTTGATGAAATGGGGAAGGAAACTGGTTGCTAGAGAAGCAAATAAATATTATTATTTTTGCATTAATAAATTCTGCAAAGTAGTGAAATTAGGCAAAATATTTAAAGAAAGACTAATAATTTCCTTCTCCTGGCTCCTAAAAGCTAATATTTAGAGATGCAGTCTCACCTAAAAACATCTGTACTATTGCTTGTGTCTTTTCAGATTTCATTTATACAAAAGAAAAGAAAGGAATCATAGGACAATTTTCTGGAGGAAGAACCAGGTCTCCAGCCAGGTCTCCCCATACCTTGGCTTTACTTCTGGCAATGCCACTGGCTGCTTCAACTCTTGCAGATCAATTGCAGGTTGCTTCTCCTCTGAATCATCTTCTACTCTGTTAGCTTTCAGAAGTCACTTGAGCCTGGTGAAATGAAGAGGCCTGAAGAGAAAGCTTCTACAGACATACTAATATGTCTACATCAGTCACTTTCCCAGAAGTGGAGATAAGGACCCCAATGCCTCTTCTTCATCAAAAACTTCAGTGAATTTTTAAAGCAGAGCAGAAGAGTGACATACCACACATTTGTAGAGCAGAGCAGAAGAGCAATGTACTCCATGGTTGGACAATACATCAAAAATATGATATAGAAAGTCTTAAGCTGTAGTGCCACTATGAAGGCCCTTTTGGATCTCACACCCAATGTGCTTCTGGTATCAAAATGAAAAGAAGAAACAATGAAGTGGGGTAAGTGTTCTTGCATATCCTACTGAATATTTTTGTGCAGCTGAAAGATTTGCAACTCATGGCTGAAGTGTGAGATACCTGGTGCCAAATAACATGTGTACTTCTGGTTCTCATCTTGTCCTGAGTTCATCTCTTGAGAATTAGTTGTTCCTCTGATTAGTTCTGTAAGTTTAGTGGGGCTGTGATAATTTCTCAGGCTTGGTGAACTGGGAAGAGTCTTAGTCATAGAAGCATAACATTTCTTTCCTTTGCCTGGCTAGCTCTTTTCATGAAATATTTAATTTCCTCAGAGATCTCTACTCCTGACTGATATTGGCCATATCTCAAAGTTAAGGGAGGAAAGAAAGATCTATATAAGTACAGATATTGATCAGAGGTATGATTGTATGAGCCCAACTTTCCCGAGGAGTCAGGCTAAAAGTCATATAATGGCAAGGTTTCTGAGCTTATGGATTGTTTTGTAACAGTAATGATGGCTAAAATGTTTTTAATTTCAGACTTGCCATGTCCCATCAGGGCTGTGCAGTGCCCTGACACGTTGATGTTGTTCTCACAAACTATATATAAATGTCCTGAAGCCCTAAGGTTGGTTATTGTGCTTCTACATGAGCAGGCTCTTGCTGGTCAGACTCACAGACCACATATGACATGAATTTTGTTCCTGTAACTTTTTATAACTTCATTTGAAATTTTCAAATCACTTTGTTGATGCTAGTTAAACCTTAAGAGCCTTCTGAATTAAGTGCTGTATTTGCAGCTTTGAAATGTGAAATTAAAAACAAAAAGAAAAGGGAAAGTAAACCCATCATCAAAAATTCTGCTGGTTATATTTAAACTGGAGCAAACAATTGCTTGTCACATGTTCAAGATTTCTCAGGCCTCAGATATGCAAAAAAACCTGCACAAGTAGCACCTAGCCTAGTTCTGTCCAAGTAATCACAATACCTTACTTATATTAATAGGGCTTCCTAAGCTGTATTATTTTGATGGGACTGGATTTATGGCATAATTACATGGACAGTTACTCCAGAATAGCTGAGGGGAAGGTAACCTCTGAAAGGGAGTCAATGTTAAACCCTTGTAGGTGGAAATGGAATCTTAGCGTCTTAAATTGCCTGAGTTGC
Source organism: Corvus brachyrhynchos (assembly GCF_000691975.1). Classification (NCBI taxonomy): domain Eukaryota; kingdom Metazoa; phylum Chordata; class Aves; order Passeriformes; family Corvidae; genus Corvus; species Corvus brachyrhynchos. The sequence goes on from NW_008239110.1 coordinate 10,273,481, forward strand.
AATGGCACACTGTGCCTGACTACAGCCTCACTCCCTGAGAGCAGTAATCCAAAGGGCCATGATTTAGGTGCACTGATAGATTAACTGGGTATGCTGTTCATTTGATATACACAAATATAGAACAGAATCATAGAAACACAGAATAATTAAGATTGAAAAAGTCTTCCAAGATCACTGAGCCCAGCCTTTAATCAAATACCACCATGTGAACTAAACCATAGCACTAAGTATTACATCCCATCATTTCCTGAACACTTCCTGGGATGCTAACTCCACCATTTCCCTGGGCAGCCAGGTTGTTGCTTGACAACACTTTCAGTAAAGAAATTTTTCCTGATGTCCAACCCAAACCTCTCCTAGCACAGCTCAAGGTCATTCCCTCTTGTCCTGTCACTAGTTATATACAGGAGATGAGACCAATCCCCATGTCTCTACAAACTCCTTTCAGGTGGTTGTAAAGAGCAATAAGGTCACCAGCCTTCTTTTCTCCAGACTAGACAACCCCAGCTCCCTGAGACACCTCTCATAAGTGGTCCAGAATTATCACTGACTACTTCATCCTGGATGCTCCCCATCCCTGTCTACCAGCTCAGTGTCTAGTTGCCCTGAGGATAACTGGTCTTTCTGTTAAAGACTGAGGCAAAAGTGGCATTAAATACCTCAGCCTTTTCCTCACCCTTTCTCACAATGTTCCCCTTCACATCCAATAAAGGGTGAAGATTTTCTTTATTCCTTCTTTTGTTATTAATGTATTTATAAAAACAATTTCTAATAGCATTAGCAGAGTTTGCCATATTGAGTTCTAGCTGAGCTTTCACCTTTCTAATTTTCTCTTCACATGACGTAATGACATTCTTGTACTCTTCCTGAGATGCCTCCCCCTTCTTCCAAAGGTATTTTTTCTCCCTGAGTTCCAGTGAAATCTCACCATTTATCCAGGCTTGTTTTCTTCCCCCACAGCTTACCTTTTGGCACATACCCTGCTCCTGCAGATTTCCTTTCCTTTAATACACCTTTCAAGTGTGTTTCTGCTTCTTGTGTACATACACACTTGAATGGACACACTTGAATGGACAATTCATTTTTTAATTGAAGCCATGTCTGGAAAGGAAGGAAGGATTCTGGGGGATCTAGTATAATCTCTAGCACCTCCAAAAATCCCACTCCCCTTAAGCTGAAGAATAGCATGGAATGAAAAAGGAAGCCATGCTACTAGCAGTTTTAGTTTAAATAAGTGTTTCACAAAATAGCAGTTTCAAAATCTAAGTCATCATAAGATACTCTAAAATCTTTTTGTATAACTGATAGCATAGCATACAAACACACATAGTAATTGCTACTGCTTTAAGCTGGTAACCAAAATAAATTCCCACAGTAACACAATTTGAACTTGTCATGACATAAAACTGGTAAAGACAATCAGGCATTTATAAGAAAAACTATTTAGTTATCTTTGAGTTTCACTGTAAAGACTGCGAAATTTAGGCCATGTTATGATCCAGTTAGTCATGCTGATTAATATCATTCTGTGAGCATAATTAACTAGAATGACTCACTGAATAAAGTCCTACTCAGAATAAGCAATAAAGCAGCATCTGACCCCTTTGGAAAACAGTCTTCTACTTCAAGAGCTCAAAGGGATATCCTCTTTGGGGCTGATATCACCAAGTTGCTGCTGGCCTGCCATGCATATACACTGGCTGTATAAAAGGGATATAGATTTGTTTAATTATTTTTTCAATTTAATATCTGAGCCTTGGAGAAAGAGAAACTGCAGCTAAAGCAAGGATTTTTTAATATTTCAATAAAGTAAGCATACAAGTAATACTTGGAACAGTAAGTACACAATTGAAACAAATAAACCAACCAAAACTCAGTAAAAGACAGGAAACTAAGAGTTAATATCTCATCTATGGACTTTTTAAAAGGTAATATATTCACAAAATAATTGGTTTAAAAGAAATAATTTCCTAAAGGAACATAGGGGGGAAAATCCCTATTTTAAAAAATCTGGCTTTATTTACAGATTTTGTGAAACAGTATGATTATTCACTGAGCCCTAAAATGCTACATTTCAGGAAACTGCTTATTTCTTTTCCTGTTGGTTTCCGAATGAAAATCTGACACACATAGTGAAATATTTGTTTAAAACTTCAATTTATTTGCTCCATAGGCTTCCTTGTGCTTATCTATCTCTAATTATTCTTCTGCTGAAGTTGCTGCATTATCATAATGGAAAACCCATTAGTTACTTGTGTAGTATTATCTTCCTGTAATCTGTCTCCTCCTGAGTTTCCATATACCTTGGTCTTTATTTCTCTGTGGAACTCACAATAGGATTTTCCTGCGATACTTCACAGGCTGAAGATAGAGAATATTATTATTTTGTGGACACTATCATACTTCAGCAATGAATAACAATGCTGTCTCTGGCTCTTCAGTGCATGTCAGCTTGAGACTTTTTCCATATGCTGTCCCAACATGTGTGCTGAGACTAGAGCTAACCATACAGTTGTACCCTAGATCCTTTAACAGTGATGTGCAGACTGTCAGTGCTTCCTTCAGTGGTGGGTTCTTGTGTGTGGGAATGTGCATGTCAGCATTCCCCAGACCGACGCTTCAAGCACCAGAGCTGCAGTCATTCCCTATTGTGCTCACTCACCAGAAATATTCCATTAGTAAGAAACAGGAGATATAATGCTAGTATTATTTTCTAGTACTTTTTTTCCTATCAACTTAAGCCCTGCCATGTGAGTTGTGCACTCACACCTGATTCACTGTACATGCAACCTTCCCTCATATGCATGGAACTGCAGTATTCCCACCATGATGCCAGCCCTGCAGTTTGTGAGTCATGTGCCATAAACCAGAGAACATCAAACATGTAATGGATTACTCAAAGTTTGTTTCCTGGACAGCTATGTCATCCTCGAAGCTGGCAGCAGGCTATCACTGTCATTCATAAGGGCAGGTGGTCATATGCCTTTGGCTGACCAAGTTGCAGGACTTTTCCTGGAGCAAGGTCTTGGCAGTCCCAGGGGCATGCTAAAGCAGAGCTTCACTGCTGTTGTTTCTGCTCCAGTGCAGATCTTTTTTTTTTTTTTTTTGCTGTCAGATTTCTACCAGAGTCAGGAGGTTTTGGATCATGACTTTGCAAACTGTTCACCAATTCTGCCCCTCTTGTGGTATCCAGATAAAATTTGGAAACAGACAATAACAAATATTAGTGTGTTTAAACAACTGTCAAAGATTAAAAATATGCACTTCCAGTGAGCCTCACAAGACCTGCAGATTGATATTTAATAGTAGGAGTCCCATGTTGCTCATACAAGAAATGTAAGTTAAAAGGAGAGCCTTTCTATTATATTTAGATGGCAATTTCTTCCACTAAAACATGGGGACTGAAATAGGGGCTTGCCTCAGTTCCGAGTTCCATTTCACCTTGCTGCGTGTGGGCAGTGGTGCCTCTCTGTTATGTGGGAGCTGGGTGGTTGGCACACTAACTCAGGCAAATCCATCCCCACTGCTGCAGAAGAGCAGGGACATAAGCTAGCTTATTAGACTAGAGAGAAGATATCTACAGGATTTCAAAGCTGTCTTAAAGATGTCTTTTATCATAAATACACTTTTTTGGTTTTAGAAGAGAAGATTGAAAGAAAACACACATTTTGTCAGTAACTTTTCTTCTGTTGTGTTTTCCGCAGAATAGGTATATTATGTGTTTCTCCAACTTTATCAAGGTGACATAGTAAATTACTAATTGAGACAAAGCTAATTCTCCATTATTTGGCTAAGATTTCTGTCTCTTCACAGATTAATGTTAGCATACCAAATTACAATCAGAGAACACGAAAAAAAAGACTCTTTCATTCTATCTTGAGTTTATTCATTATATTGTGGACATTTCTTTTAGTGATAATGATTAGCCTTCAAGGTGTAAAGCGTATGCATTTCAAAGACAATTAATTTTGATTCAGTACTGCTCAACTAGGTAAAGTGAAGGATATGTGCTGAAGAGTGGATTTTTTATGTTATGGAAAACTCTAACTCCAAAGGGTTTTATTTAGCTTCAGTAGTTTAAGTTCATCAATGTCACTTCAATGACTAAACATGCATCTGACTTAGAGACTTCCAAATAGAATTAGGAAATGTTTAGCTGCTTTGCTGGCTATTAAAGGCAGATGTCTTCTCTTCTCTTTATGTGTCCAGACTGTGAATATGAAAAAAAAAAATTAAACCATCAAAATATTGCTTAATTTTTAAAATTATATATAGGACCATTTCTGCCATCTTAAATACTAAATCTTCTTAAATATATTATATTTTGAGAGGGAAATTTATTCTGTATTCTAAATAGAGACAACATAAACCTCTAGGCAACTCCTCTAAAAGTGTGTTTCCCTCAGACTTTAGGTCTTAAAAGTGCTACTTTACTCCACACTTGAAGTCATTTTCAGAATTTTTAACTAGGCATAATTATGCCAATTTTTCTTCAAAATCTTTGAACAACATTGTTTACTGAAAAAAGTTACTGAATTTTGAGTGTATTTTGTTTGAATTAAAAATCTGTTTGAAAATCTTGATTCAGATTAATATTATTTTTATTTATGTATTCAGAGACATAAAAAATGCATTAAAATAGATCACGCTTTTGCTTCTTTACACATTTTTCTATGGCTGAAATTAATACCTCTTCTTGAAGGAGTGTTATTGTATAGACTGATGACATGAAAAAGCACATCTGGAAAGAAATTCTAATCAAAAGGGAAATCATTGCCTTTAATGTTAAGTCTGTACAGTCTCTAAATACATATTAAGGAGCTTACTTATAGGAAAAAAAATACTTTCCAAATTTGTGTAGCTTAACTTTTGAAAGGATTTATAGCTGCTTATATTTCTGAAAAAAAAAAAAAATCAAGACATTTCTGTGTATGTGCTTAAATACAGCTTGAGGAATTTAACTTTACTAAGTCAGATTTAAAATATTTCAATCTAATATTTCACATCTTCTCTGTGGGTTTTAATTCATATTTCAATTTTCCATCTACAATTCCATCTCCTTAGCCTTTGGAAGTGAAGTCCTACCAAAACATTCCTAAATCATGGTGGGATGTGTTGTTAGGAGGTAGTCTCAGTGATAGAAAATGAGAAGCTGGACAGCAAAGGAAAGTATAAGGATGCTCTGCAAACTGCAACATAGAAATACGTGCTCTTGTTGGACATTCCCAAAGCTGCAAAAAACCAGACTACACTGAAGTTTCAATTCAATGTCAGGACTAGGAATTTACTGTCATAAAATAAAAAAAAAACAAAAACAAAAACAAAAAACAAAACAAAACAAAGCAAAAAAAAACCAAAAAAAAAAACAAAAAAAAAAAAACCAAAAAAACCACAAAACCACGAACCAAGAAAACCAAGCCAAACCAACAAAACCAAAACCCAGAAAACAACAACAAAAAAATCCAAATTCAACCAAATTAAACAGGACCATTTCAAGCCTTTGCAGCACTGCATGCTGATGGTAGATCTTGAAAGGAACTAGGTGCCGAAAAATATCAAGTATTTTGAAATCTTACAGCTCTAACTGACTCTTCCCAGAACCCCTGGCAAAAGTTTGCGTTTAACCTTGACTATTACATACAGTTTGTAAATGCTTTATACTTTGCAAGTTGTGAGAAATTAATTACTTTGACTGAAAATTATTTCCCAGTTCCAGCAGAGGACTTGCAGTAGCATCACTGGATAAGATCAAATTGTTCATTGAGTAATCTAAATTCAGTAGTGCCTGAGCAGTATGATCTAGCTCGCTTTAATTAATTAACCCCTCAAAAATTGCAGCATTGAACATCCAGTTGAGAGAGCAATTAATGTCTACAACAAATTATGCCAACATTCTCTTATGTTTTATTCATATACAACTTCACCTAATGTAATTAGAGACTAAGGGCTTCTAATTCTGCCGTTATTTACACCCTGCACATTGCACACTTCATTGACTAATTTGAACCAAAAAAATGAAGATATAAGACTTTCTGATTTCAATTACCTTAAGTTGATGTTCTGCTGCCTACAGCTTATCTGTACATATGAGAAGAAGTGTCAGACACCTCGCAGCATGATGGCATGTTGAATAAAAATCAGAGAAAACACAAGAGAGGTTAACTTGCCGTGAAATAGAAACACACCAGTTTTTATAAACTGGAAACAGTCAAAGGAAAAAAACATGAGAGAAAATTAAAAGCTTCTTTTTTAAAATTGAAATTATGAGATGCAATTCAGTTTTCCAGTTTTCTTAACCTTATGGTCTTTTCCATTTGGACCCAACCAGTAAAATGACCATTTTATACACTAAACAAGGAACCAAACAGAGATTTCAAGCTGAAAGCTTGACAGGTTTTGCCATTCCTTAACTAGTGCTGACAATTCCTCATTGGTAATAATCATTATTAGTATGAATAATACAGCATTTCCTGTGAACTTCATCCAAAATTTCCATTATATGAAGAACTCTTAACAGTAGTTAAGCATCAAATCCAACTCTTTTCCCCAGGGCTTGGAGGATAACAGGTCAAGATCTTTAGAGCAAATAAATAGTACTCCTGTAATGAAGAATGCTCTTATTAAATGTACTAAATGTTTTGCCAAAGATCATACTGTGAACTCACACATTTTTCTTGATCATTCTGGTGAGAACTAGCATGTTTAACAGTGTTCTCAAGTACAAGTCACCTTTGTGAAACACTCTATCAACATGAAAAATCCTGACTTTGTTTACATTTGCATTTCTATTTTTTTTTTGCACAGTCTTTGAAGTGTGTACTTTGTTTTAAATGTGATTGATCTTAGCCAAAGGATTTATCTCTTGGATTCAGGAGATGGGTAGACAAGAAGGACAAATGTTCATAAGCACATATTCAGACTAATTACAGAAAATATGCTGTCTCAACAAACTGGAATAAACCCCAGAAAAAGTAAATGTAGTTAAATACTGCTTTTAATTCAAATTGGTGATGTAGTATCTCCCACAGACTTTGTTAAGAAGTTACAGACAGTTTACTCTATGCAGCATACTTCCACTATCCTAGTATTCACAATAGAAATAACAAATGCAGAATACCCTATTATTTTCTTTGTAGCATTCAAACACATGTAGGGTGTAGATTTCCACCCTCTCCCATTAAGATTACATGTGGTTCTATGGTGCACAATTATTTTATGAAAAGCTGCTGTAACAGCTTTTAAATGGGTATTTGTTAAGTGGTCTTTTGAAAATTGTGCCATGCACATTTCAAATATAGAAGAATTTGAATGCAAAAAGTAAAAATCCTGATACAAATACTGAAAAAAATTATGTCCTGTAAGTAGTAACATGAAAAAAATCTTTACTGTAGACTAGCTTTACTCTGTGTTTTCTCTCCATGTGTTCAACTCTTTCATATTTTTTTCAAGATGATTAGTAATCTGATTTTTCTCCCAAATTCAAATTAAATTCCCTCCCTACCTTCTGTTTAACAGAACTTCATCTTTGTTGTGACTTTCAAAGCCACAGGATAGTTCTAAAGTAATTGAAATTTTTGTTTCTGCTGTTAGAGAAGAAAAAAATCTGCTCTGCTTTGAACTCTAACTTGGGCTTTATGTTCTTTATGCTCCAGAAATCAACAACCTGGACTTCTCTGATTTGAACTACATTTCCAAATGTCACTGACTATCCCACATTATGTAAATAACTTTATAAAGTACAAGGTCTACTACACAAAAAACCCCAAAATCCAGAAACCAAGTGAAAAGAAAAAAAACACAAAACCAAAAAAAACCAAGAAAAAAAACATCAACCAACCAAAAAAACCCAAAACCACAGCCAACAGAAATGTAACTCTTTCACTGATTGCATTTTCCCCAAGAGAGTTTGATAGGGGGTTCTGAGAGATTTCAAATCACAGTTAAAATCAAAGATACCCTTCTATCTACAGTGTGTATTAGCACAGAAACTCCATTTGCCTTATTTTCTCCAAAGTCATTTATTCATTCTTTCAGGATTGTCCTAGTTTCAGGGATGGAGTTAATTTTCTTCCTAGTAGCAGGTACAGTGCTGTGTTTTGGATTTAGGCTGAGAATAATGAGATAAACACTAATGCTTTAGTTGATGCTCAGTAGCGCTTACCCAAGTCAACGACTTCTCATTTTCTTTTTTCAGCTTCCTTCCTGATGCCCAAGAAGCCGAGCAGGAGCATAGCCAGGACAGGTGACCTGAACTGGCCAAAAGGATATTCCATACCAGAGGAAGTCAATCTCAGTATAAAAATTAGGGGATTTGGCCAGGAGGGGTGGGCGATGTGGTTTAGGGGTTTTGGGATTACAGTGCTGGGTTGACAGTTGGACTTGGTGATATTAAAGGTCTCTTCCAACCTTGATGGTTCTATGATTCTATGAGCCTAAGCTAAGAGTTAAGGAAATAAGAGAAATATGAGGCAAAAAATATGGGACTTTTCTTCCCATAAGTATAGTCACAACCTATCAGTTACTTACCCTATTTATAGACATTATAGGAGAGATTTTTAACTTGACATCTGAAGATGATTAATGCACTGACAGAGCAGAGTCTTAGAAGCAGTTGCTCTGGTATATCAGTTGTAGCATGGAAGAAAGCACACAGAAGGAAAATTGGCTCGATGGGTTATGCAGACTGGCATTTCCCAGCACATTCAACTTGATGACTCAGTGACAAATAAAAGATGGGAGATTGGGTGGGTTTATAATTAAGGGCTTTAAGAGAGAAGACCAGTAGTTTATAATTACATTTGACTGTACTATTTGTTTTTTCTGAATAGTAATTGAACTTTAAAATTTGCTTTCTACAAACAAGCTGGTGCAATTTCATTCCCTAAATATCTGTGTGAAGCAGGCAAATGAGCATTGCAAGTACGGCCAAAGCAAATTTGTTGAAATATGTCTTATACAGAAAATGGTTGTACTACATTTTCAGGTCTTGATTTGAAGCTGTACATTAATCTCTTGCTATTTTATAATTATTTTCTGGCTCCACAGACAGTTTTTCTCCTAAAGTGAAGTAAAAATTAGTAGATTCTGGATCATGTCATATTTTGTCACCTTCTTCCTGCAGCCCTAAAGCATCCAGAGCCTATAATCTATTCTTTTTAGGATGTTTCAGAGGAAATATCTTCTTTGTTTGTGTCATATCCACTGTAGCCCAGTCCAACACAGAGGTAATTACAATGCAGTAAGAAACCTTGATAGATACATGGATGCCTGATAAATACTTTGTGAACCCATGGAAAACAAAAGCAGCATTTTCAACTTGCTTACCATTCCTTAAGGAGATTGATAATCTGATTAAAAAAAAAAAATCAAAATTAAATCTCCTACCTTCTGTCTAAGAGAACTTAATCTTTATAGTGACTTTCAAAGCTGTGGGATAGTCTTTGTAAATGAATTTTCTTGTTACATGATAAAAATTACACTGCAGTTCTAAAACCTAATTTAGAGTGTATGGACTTTAAGCTCCATTAATCATTGGCATGTCCTTCAGCTGAAGTGTGCTCACCACCTCTCACAGGCTGTAATATATTAGGTAACCACATAAAATATAAACTGCAGTAATAGACTCTGTTACAAAGATAAAATGCAAGACAAAGCTTATGTATAAATATTGAAATCCATTTTTTTGGGATACTACCATGGTGCAACCCTTGAAATTGAATTAAAATTGCCTATGCTTTCAGATCTTCTTCAGAGATTGAGTTCAATTAACATGAGAAGGACTTATTAACCTACATGAATGCCACAGTATATGAATGCAATCCTTGGAAAATGCTTTATTTCAACTCTTCCTGATAACACTCATTATCTCTTGTCTACATTAATATTCCATTTCAAAACTGGGGTGCAATAGAACCAAAAGTACTGATCATTTTTCATGATTTATAAATATTAACATCCTTTTACAGGATTGCCCTCACGGAGAAGAGCAAAAGGTACATTTGAAGAAGTACTTTTCCTCAGTGCCTTACCACTGAGGCATTAACACGCTGATGTCCAGTTTCAGGAAAGTGTATCTGAATAAAGAATGTACACTCTGCAGTATGCACAGTAGTGAGCTACCTGCAACTCATTATCTATCTATCAAGTAAAATGGCTCTCCTAAACGGTGTGCTTCTTTCTTAGCTTCTCATTCATTTGTGCAATGTAACTTTTAGAAAAAATGGTAAGCCCTAGGCTTGCAGTGTGAAAATCAGGTCCAATATCTGCTTTTTCAATATCTACCCCTTCCTTACAGTTTCTTTGTTCTTGTGTTTATCCTCCTGTGCTACAGAGTCAATATTTCATTGCTTCTTTTATTCTGTTATTTTCAGCTTGGGGCTTTTTCCTTTTTTCTTTTTTCCTTTTTTTTTTTTTTCCTGTTAGACTGCTGGAATCCCTTGGATTAATTTGTAAGCTTTTTTAAAGCATTTATGACCAAAAGGTAACTAAAAGTTAATTTCTGCAGGTACACAAATTGAAGTTCTATGTTGTCAACAGAGTTCATTTGCCTGGGACCCTGCATCATCCTAGATGATCGTCTCTGCTGTTATTTGGAGAAATGCCTGAGTGCACTTGGAATATGCTCAGGATCTCAAATGAGAACATGCATCTTGAAATTGGATAAAAACTAGCCAGTAAGCTTTGAGATGCATGCCAGATGGAGGAATCACAATGGTTGGGGGGCAATATCTATTTAATGTAGCAATAAAAAGTGATAAGAAAACTTGTAGACCTGCAAAATGCAGATACCACCAAGCTAATGCCAACTGAGCCTTGGCATGCCAGGGCAAAGATCATCCTGGAGTGATAAGCCTCTTGGAGCTCAGCTTTAAATTCACCAAATGCAGTCATCTCAAATCCAGAGGCAAATTAGACTCTCTTCATGCCACTATGGTGTGTGAGAGTACCAGGATCTCTGGAGTCCAGCGTAGTATATGCATGCCCAATGCATATTTAGACTGGTTTCATTTGTAGACTTTCTCTAGCAGTATCATTTTACTTAAGTAAACACTACTACCCTTTTTGTTGTTGTTGTTGCACTTAATGACTCATCACAGTCCCAAGAATGAATTCTACTATGAATGAATTCCAAATATGAGTACACATTTTGGAAAATACAGTCCATGGAATGCATCTAAAAATGGGAGAAATTTAAAATTGTTGCACTCATAGAAGAGAAACCCTTTTATTTTATTAAGTACTTGTAGGGAAGCAAAAAGAACATTCTCTAGAGCTATGTGCTATATGATCTAACTGCATAATCATTATGCTTGGAGTAGATGCCTTGTCCCATCAATATGTTTTTATTTCCAGCAATATTGCAGACTAGTGCAATAGTCGGCAAACAAAAATTTTCCTATATACAGTGTTCTCAGTTAATCGCTCTGTGCCCATCTCTTGTTACTTCTGTGTGCTAAGATAGAAGCATAATGTAATTTAGGTATTCAAAATTCCTTTGCAGTTAATGGAGGGAGACAAGCACTTTAGAAGGACATTTCATCCCATTCCCAAAATCAGAATCCTACTCTGCAATTCAGAGAGATAGAATAGACTTTCTTTGACCAGAAGCTGGAATCTATGTTGTAGATAGAATCATAGAATCGCACAGCACATCTGAATCTAGTTGTCTGAATTCTCTGCGTTATTTGTGGTAAAAAATAGTATATTCCATTCATGCCAAAGTAGATTCCAAATAGGATAGATGAGTTCATTGTTAAAGACACCCTTCCTCTCACTTGACTGTTAAGGGAGATGCTGGACATCTGCCTGAGGTGTAGAAGTCAAAGATATCTAACAACAGTATCTTCTATCTCAATTACTAAGACTGCTTTCTTTCTTAATTGACCCTAAGCTCCTATCCTTGACATTTCAACTAAGTTAAATCCAAAATGAAGGTAAGATGAATCCTGAGTGCTTCCCCATCCATGCCCTGTATTTGCAGATGTTTATCTACTTAATTACATCCCCCTGATTCCTGTTAAGCACCTGTTTGATCCCTATGTTGAAATTTTGTGTTCATTTAAAAGTTCTGAGAAATAAAGGCCTTTACAATAATTTAGGTAACAGTCAAATTTCCAGCTATGTATGTGCATTACGAAGTACAGGGATCTCTTTTCTTTTCTTTACACCGGCGTGATTTAGCAACTGGTTGTGATTCATCCTCCCTCTGCCAGGGAGGTTTTCATAACTCTTTTCAAACCATAACAGGTTTTAACAACCTTTTCATTTCTTTCCATTAGTCAGAAAGGGTGTCTTTCATAAATACTTGTGTGGCATATGTATTCCTTCTGAACTGTATAGTACTGGAGAAAAAAATCACAGTTCTCTTTCTTCTTCCTTAGATAGTGTTAATTAATGAATCTCTCATGGCTTACATCATTACCATCTTTTTTGGTTCCCTTATAATGTTTGTAGAGTGTATAAACAATGAAATCAAATGCAGAACATCCAGTAATGGATCACCTAATGTAAGATGGGAGGGTGTTGGGGGCAGGGAGAGAAGACATGTTTTATTGCAGCAGCTCTTGTTTTATATTGCAGACCCATCTGCCTGTGCTGGACCTTTGGATGACATCCGACAGTACAAGCTAAAACAATGATCACTCGGAAAACACTTCAGCATATCAGCCAAATAATCAGACTCAAACCAGCTGGTGCTGCAAAAACAAGCATCTTTTTCTCTGGAAGTTTGCAGAGAAAACTTTAAGAATAATTACTCTTATAATGATGACAAAAAATTTCATACAAACCTTTTGTAATATTATAGGCAAACTCTCCCACTGCCAGGTGAGGGAATAGGCCATTTTACCTTTTTTTTTTTAATTAAATGTGGTTTGTTCCGACTGCCTTTGCTAAGTCACTTTTTCATGAGGTAACATTTTCAGTATAGGATAATCATGTCAATATTAGGAAAGATTTTTTTTATTTAAGATCACACACTGAAAAGCACACTCTGCACATACTCATGCATGTCCACACCTCCTATGGTGATAACTAACAAAGACCTTTTTTACTTGGTGTATATGCATACTACTACAGTGTTTATATTCTGAGATATAAGTATTTCAGATTCTTTTTATAGAGAGTTTAATTTACCTTCCAGTTCAAATTAGCAAAGCCAGTGATTTTCCCCAAGTATATATCAACTACAGAACCATCTGCACTAAGTAACTGTGGGTTGATTTACTGAGCTATCATTTTCCTCTTCTATTTCTTGTACTTCATAAATTTTCTATTCTGCTATTTTCCCTACCTTTGTTGTCAATTTCTCATACGTATAGAAAGGTGGTAATTATTTAGCACCAAATATGTTTAGCCCATTTTATGTGATAATCAGACATAAAGTTAGTATATTCTCTTCAATCTAAGAACAAAGAGAGACTTTTTTTCCCCAAATTCTTCTTGATAGATCAGTCCACTAAATATACAAATAAATAGCTCTTCATGCTTACTTACTATCAAGAAACAGAAAATTTATCAAAGTTGAGTTATCAGATATGGTTTCATCATTTTGGAGTATTATTACTTTTCGACTCAGCAATTTGGCAGTGTTAAAATATGATGATCATTCCCAGCCTTCTTGCCAGGAGTTCAAGACAGGTATGAAATTTAAGGCCTAATTTTGTTCCCTCCCTATACTGGCATAAATCAGGAAAAATGGCATTTCATTCAGTTGATATACCTCAGTGTAAAATTAGATGTTGGTCCTGATGTCAACTATCACTTCAAAAACACTACCAATAATACTGCTTTATTATTATTGTTGCACTTGATATTGGTATTCTGATATTTCCCCAAAAGCAATGACAGGATTGAGGTACTGGTGCACAAACCATGTGTTGCTAGTATACCATAGTCCTCACCTTTTGGAAAATGTACTGTCTCCTGTCAGTAATGCTTTGGTTATCTGTCTTGCCAGCATGCAATTCCAGTTCTGAAGGATAGTTCATAGGCAGTACATTACTTGAATAGACAACTCTCTAACAAGATCTAAATCCTTATTTATGGTCAGTTACCACATGAGAAAACAAATGGGGAGGAGGGAAAAAAATAGGCAAATATAGCAGTAATGTGATCTAGTACAGTTTAGTAGTGAGAATGACTTGATCATTCTGAATAATTGAAGCTTTCCGATGTAAATAAAACATTATCAGCAGTCTCCATCTGCCCTCTACATGCTTTACTAATTACTAGAAGGGAAATTTTGTGTGACAAGGTGGGGTTTTTTTACCAACAGAAAATAAAGTTTTTTATCTCATCTCCTTTGACCAATTGTTGAAATTTGTTAGTCCTTGCTAAAATGTGACAAGAGTAATGTCTTTTGTATTTTACTCTTTCGTTTTCTTTCCTCAATCTTCTCTCCTTCAGCAGCCTGAAAGATCTTTAATATTATTCTGTCCTTTGCATGCAATACTGTGAACAGATTGGTGTTGTCAGGGAATTACATCCAATCTGTGTTGAGCTTTGAAGAGGAATTGTTTATGATTAGGCGATTTACAGTTGAAGTGGGCAGAAGATAGCAAGGCCTATAATTAGAAGGAGGGAAATTTATCTCCCAACAGCATGTTCCTCCCTCTGAGCAGAGCCCTAGAGTGAGAAAAGGGCAGATGTAAACACACTTCTCCTCCAAGCTGGCTGATTCTGCACCTGGGTTTGATTGAGTCTGGGTTGTTGCTGCCAGAAACAACAGTTGGACTTCATCCTGGTTAGGAAAGGCAAATTCTGTCACCACTGCCTTCTTTGCTTAGCTTATCTGTTGTGTTTTCTAAAGCGTTTTGTTGAAACACATCTGCCTCTTCTGACCCAGCTGGGCAAATGCGCATGTACAAGCTGTGGCACATTACCTGCTCTTGGGTTTGAGCAGTCACAGGTCACTTGAAGAGTTGAAAAGGAATCAAAAAGTCCCAGAGTAGCCATGCTAAGGAACATCTGTCTGAATATGAACAAAGAGACATTTTCAATGTCCCAGCTCTTTTGCTTAAATCTGTGTAGCTGTATCCTTTCTCTGTTCTCCTGCCTGTAACTGTGCATCAGGGATGTGGCCCTGCCATTGGGGCTGTGTCAGTCCCCAGTAGGGACAGTGGCTACAAACTCCTTCACAGATATTGCACCCGTGTTTACCAGTCTAAGGAATGTGTTGGGTGGCATGGCAAAGGACTCATGATTCCCACTCCCCCCATCAGCTTGCTATCTGACTGTCTTACAGACATGTTTGGTTACCTTATGATTTTCTTTGGGTTTGTTAAGTTGGCTTCTTTTGTACACAAACATCACCCACCCAACTCCCATGGTCTACTCTGCCATTCCCAAGAGTCTCCTAGAGAGAAAACATCAAAAGAGCTTCTGATTAGGAGTATATCAAATAATCCAACTCTACGTTTCTTCTGGAGCAGTCCAACTACTCCAGAGATTATTTTTATTGTCCATTTTAAAAGCCTGTGTAGCAATTTGTAAAACGCAGAGTTTGGATTGGCTATAGTTTTGAAGTGATAAAGTTGTCTTTTGGCTGTAAAATCATGTCTATCTAAATGTATTCTTTTTTTAAACAGGATAGTAAATAATAAATCATAAAATCATAGAATATGCTGAGTTGGAAGGCATTCATCAGGATGATTGAGTGCAATTCTTGGCCCTGTGCAGGAATCCACCACGTACCTGAAAGTGTTGTCCAAACACTTCTTGAACTCAGGCAGACTTGGGTAATAGAATCACAGAATAATAATGGCAACATAGAATAATAAATGGCAACTTAGGTTTTCCAAATTTTATTTTGGCTTTCCCATTCAGGAACCTCTTTCTTCTTCAGCTTTTTTCCTTCTCCCTCACTCTAAACTTGAGAAAAATAAAAATTTTTAAATGTATTAAGAGATATTTGAAAATTAACAGATTCTGCTTCAAGACTAAAGTTCCATGTCTAAAAAAATACCACTCAATCCTGAATACTTCTCGTCTATATGAATTTCCAGCCAAGACAAGCTACAGACATTTCTACTATCCACAAAGCTGTTAAGGAAGCAGAGAGAAAAGTTACATGGTAATTTGTTTTTAACTCATCACTTTATGTACATCTGGAAAACAGGTTTTTATGCAGTAATGTTTGGTGGTTTTTTGCAGCCCCCTTTTAACCTGTTGTTTCATTGTTCTCTCTCCCCCAATTTCTCACAGAAAAGAGATATTGCAATTAGTTTCTATAGCTCATAAAGGATTTTCTGCAGGATGCATTATAGCCATAAAAGGAGATGATCATATTCCACTGTGAACTCTCAGAGAACACAGCACAATTATTTACAGAGTCTTCAATCTCCCTGTGCTCTGCAGTAGGAAAGAGGTCCCGGGAGTTAGCTGACCTCTATATGTGACCAGTAGTTCAAGTTGGGGAGTGCTGCTAGTGCTCATTGAGTCTGAAGAAACAAAAGAAATGGTTTTACAGAGGCTAACAGCTTCAATAAGCCAAGAGAAAAACAGGTTTATTAAATATGTACCTGTAGGAAAGGATGCTGTTATTCTTTCTATGTAATGGGCAGATAGAGACTGAAAAAGGAAGAAATACAGTTAATATAGTGATAAGTCAACAAGAATGGAACAAAAATAGTATATAGCTCAGGAACACAGGTGAGGAGAAACTAGAGGGGAAGAAATATAACTGTTTTGAAAAAGATTGGACTGAGGATTTGATTGTATTCCCCAAATTCCTCCACTGATAAAAAGGCAACAAAAAAAACCCAAAAAAACACTAAGAAATGAAAAATTCAGAGATTTCTGTGTATAAGATTGTGCTGTGCAAAAGTCACGGAACAGTATATTACACCAGAAATTATTGTAACTATGAAGTAGCTAGAAGTTTGGAAAAATCAATCTTTCATAAAACCTTGCAAAAAATGTTTTTTAAAGCATCTGTGACATCTGAACTTTAAAGCAGGTTTCAAATACATTTCATGTTCAATAACAAAAGTGGATTTCAGGATAAAGAACATACTAGTTCTGCTGATAGGAATTTAGGTGCCATGTTGCTTTTCATACTCAGTCAAGTTATCAAAATCTTCTAGGAAAGGCTTAGTTTCATAAGCCTTAAAATTAGACTTCTGCTAACAGCAAAATTGTTTAAGCATCCTAGCTTTCATAGCCTCCTGCTATTGGATTAAGAGACATGGCAGAGCCAGATTTTTTCAGGTATGTAAGAAAAGGGATTTCAGAAGTAGGACATGTCTAGCTTCCACTAAATCCCATCTGCCCATTTAGATCACTATATTTCTCTGAGCTCTAAGGGACCTCTTGCATGAGTGACAAACAATAGAGCTTCAGGTCAAATCTGAACTAATACAGAGTGAGAAGTCCTGGATGTCACCAGAGTATTTTAATTTTTTTTGTCGTTGCTATTTGATGCTTATGAGCAACACGGGTTCAGCTGATTTCTGCTGTGCTGCAGAAAACTGTACACAAGCTCCTAATCACTCTGTACTCTTGTGTGAAAATTAGTTCTCTGATATTAAATTCAATTATTTAGAAGAGAATTTTGTAATTTGAAGGAAGAATGCAGCCATGACATAAATGGTGACTAGAGCCCCACTGCAGGTATTGTGACCTGCTGTCTCATCCTCCCCTGGAGCCCAGGCTGTGCCCCATAGCCCCAGTTACAATGGGGTATTGCTCCAGGGGGAGTTAACCTGCAGCTGGCAGAAACACAGTACCCACAGCCCTTCCAGCTTTCAGGCTGCTCTGTCCCCCTCTTCTCTTCTGCCACAGTGTTGGCACCATTTCGACTCCCAGTACAGTACCAGAGATTCTCTGCAGAGCCAGAAAATGCAGGGATGTGCTGAGTGGATCGAGTGATGCCAGCACCACGGCAGGGGAGATGGGACTAGCATGAAAGCAGAAACCTTTATGGCTTGCCCTGCAAATCTATGCTTGGCATTACATATTCAGCATCCAAATGCCTGGTGAATCACAGGTCACATTCATTAATTTAAGCTTCACTTCAGCTAGTGATTAAATACATAAAACAAATGAATATTTCCCTTGATTTCAATTAGACCATTCAATTTAAACCTAGGCAAATGCTAATCTTTTCTGAACTAGGGCCATTGCTGTTCCATAATAAAATCTGTTACTTCTTTTGAAGGGACAAAAAAGCATAGAGAAGTCTGTCTGCTATAATGAAGGAGAAAAGACATGCTCAAACCCAGGAATGATCTCTTGTGTTTATTCTCTGTAGCATGCAAACACAACCTGAGCTGCAAAAATGACAAAATCAAAGGTAGCATTTGTGGGGTAAGACACTCGTCTGTCATCTGATTATTGTAGCTCTTCCCGTGGGAGCTGAGAAAAAATCACACTGGCCAAAATAAAAACAAATAGTCACTCTGGATGTGTCATCCACCTGTGGATGAAAGGACTTGATTTGGCATTTGCCAGCATCCTCAGTTGTGGACCACTCACAGCTGCCAAAGAGTTACAGTTGGATGCTGAATATTCTGCTATCCTGAATTTCAAACTGACCTACCAAAGCTAGGAGCCTCCTGACTTCAGTGAGTCCTTCTTGGACTCAAATGCCCATTTGTGAATTGACAGTCTAACATTTGGTTTATTTGTATGGTTGCCACGAAAATACATTAATCAGTGCTTTTGGAATGCATACTGTACTGCTGAGGACCATAGAAATGCCTGTAGAAAATTTTTTTTAAAAAACTAATTGTCATCATTCTCTTCACATATGTTCTTAGAGCTCTTAAAAGCCCTTTCTGACCCCTTCATATTCAGTCATTTGTCTTGTAAAATCATCTGCAAATCCATCTTGCAAACAGGCTCCATAATAAGGTTTATTTCTCCCAAGGAAGAGTGAATTCTTGAGTACAGATGAGAAACAGAAGAGTACATTTAAACAATAATTAAATCTACTTTTTAATGGAATGCTCTTTGCAACAACAAATTAATGTGTGCATAAAGGAGAACAGGCTTCTGAGAGCCATGTCCAGTGGGGATTTGAACATCTCTAAAAATGGAAACTCCATAATTTCTCTAAGCAACTTGTTCCAGTGTTTGACTGCCCATAAAATTTAAAAAAAAAAAATTATTTAAAGGGAATTTTGTATTTCCTTTTTTGCCTATTATGTCTGTTCCTTTCACTGGTTACCACCAAGAACATCCTGGCTCAATCCTTTTTACTTTCTCCGATGTGGTATTTATAAATATCAGTCAGATGTCTGTGCGTTTCATCTCCAGGCTCAATGGTCCCAGCTCTCACAGCCTCTGCTCATACGAGATGCTTCAATGCCTTTGTCATCTCTGTGAGCCTTTCCTGGGCTCAGTCCAGTTTGTCCACGACTCTTGCACTGGAAGTCCAGGACTTGGCACAGCAGTCAGGGTGCGTCTCATCAGTGCTGTGTAGAGAGGACCACCACCCCTGACCTTCTAAAAACGCTCTTCCAAATATGTTTTAAAACAAGGAGTATATGCCATGGGGAAGAAGGAGGCCAGATTAAAACAGATGTTCATTTGCCATGCTTGTACAAGGGAAACATCACACCCAGACGTCATCATTCTAACCTTGGCCGCTAAGACTTCACCACTAAACCTCAAGTTGCTTCTTATATCTTTAATATTTAGTGCTTATTGCCTTCACCTACAAAACTTCTCTTGAGAATACTACAAGCACATGTATAGAATGTGAGAAGCAAGTATTCAAAATATCTCTCTGATAGAAGTTTTTTGTCTCCCTTCTTAGGAAAATGTCCAATAAATTTTTCTGAGTCACTCTTAGCCTGCTTTGTTTAAGTTATTCATGCACATGTAAGCATTACTTGTTCATTGGTCTTGAAATCAAGTGTAGGCCAGTAATTAGAGAGACAGTATCTCACTCATTTCCATAGTTACCAGCTGAGTATCTTACTTAAAACAGAAAAACTTTAAAAAGTGATATTGAAAAGATGCTCTTCCTCCAAACCTCCATTCTTTAACACTCCACTAACATTTAGTGTACAGTATTTTCCAACGAGTATCCTCAGAGGATGTAGTTGAATACTGAATGTCAACTTTGACTTGATTCTCCAGTGCTCTGACCTTTCCAAGCAAAGGTTCTTAGCTACAGCTCATTACTTCATAGTATGAATCAAGTTCTTTAGATGAGATATGTAAACTATGAATCCCCACTTGAATATATGTGTGAAATGTGCCTCAGTGGATGTAATATGGAAATATTTGAATTTGACTAAATTGTAGACTTAAGCATCAAAAGTATCACTTGTACACTTCCTGTGACACTTGTTGCTTCAAATTAACACTTTTGGGATATGAACAAAGACTAGAAGGAACATAAATATTCTATTATTATTTTGTGTCTAGTGAGGGTAAAAATTCACTCTGTAAGTAACTTCTGAATTTAGTTCTGTGTTTCCCATAGGAGAAGATCACAGTATAGTTATGTATGTTAATTATTCTGAATCCAAATATTTATATAACCTTAGAGGGTAATGAGAGGGATTTCACTGGGACTACACTAAAGGCTAGATTCTTTGTTGTGTTACTTGTTAGTTTCACATCAGAAAAGTTTCTCCTACAATGCTTTCAATAAATAAGGGGGGAAGAGGACTCTAATAAAATTTCATTATAAATTACTTCAAAAGCATGATTGGAATAGGGAACAAAAAGACACTAAGATTATTCAGTGTACAGCATTTGCCCTTCAGATACCAAAGCAGAAAAATACAAGTCTTCTAAAGACAGTGTTAAATCTGTCAGTCTCATGTAGATGTCTCAGATCCTGAGTGGCATGTCAAATGGCACTAGATGTCTACATTTGAAGAACCGAGTTGTGCATAAGACCTGAGAATCAGTAAGAGAGTAAGATGTCTATATTAAGATGTTCATTTGCTAAGAATCACATTATAGTATATGGGAACTACAGAAATGCTCATTTAACCAAAATTGTCTTCTGTTAGACATTGAAGTGATTAGGTGTGAAGACTCAATGAACCTGATTGATTAGAATTCTGTTTGACTGCTGGGTCCAACTCCCATTTAGACTCCCATATGAAGGGGGCACTTAGATTGCTGAAATTAAATTTTCAGTAGTCTGGACAGCATCATGATTTTCAAGTAAAAGTGACGATTTTCAGCAAGATTCATTGAAGCACTTTTCTAGAACAGAGATCATTGCAATCCTGAGCAGAATAAAGAGCCTGCAAGGGGTGACTAGAAGAGGCCCCCAGAACAGCAACCTGGGTTCTAGGGGACTAGGAAGTGTCTACACTGCTTGGAGTACATCTCAAGTTTAATACACAAAGGAATAAAAAACTCCAGGGATGTTAAACTCAATTCCTCTTTTCCACTAGTAATATTTCTTTCATTACATGCATTTTGAAAAGGAAAAGGATGTAAACTGTCCTGTCCTGTTTCTGCTTATTCAGGATGTTAGACTAAAAGTGCAGTAATCCTTCCCTAGCTAATTGCAATTACTTGCACACTCAATTCAAGGAGGCTCTTTCTCAATATCCTGCAATTTCCTGCACTGTATGTCAGGGGTATACCACACCACAATGAAAAAAATTTAACTGAACAGTTCTTAATCTGAGATAAAACTATAGGAAGAAAAGAAAGTAAAAATCTTTAAATGTCAAAATGGAAACAAAGAGGTAGAGAATGTTTAATCATTTCCTCCAAATTTACAGCTACAACTCCAGGTTTTGGAAGCTATTTTACATTACGTATTTTATATCTATTAGCTGAAGACCAATAAATATACACATTAGATTTATGAGAATGTGGCAGTTTATGGTGACATAGTTCTGCCTTTTCATCTTCCAGCTCTTTGATTATTTGAAAACAGTGTTGAAATTAGTATCTATGATGAATGATGGTTTTCCAAAGACATGATTGCCACATGATTGAAATAAATCAGATTCAGCATCACCAGACTGAAATTTGTTATGGAAAAGCAGCTATAATTTAGCTAATCCCTGCCATTCCTATAAACAAATTCTGTAGTTTAAATCACACAGAAACAGAATGAACCTTTACTAAAGTTTATTTTAAAGACTAAGTAACAAAAAGGTAAAATTAATAGAGTACACTAACCATCCTAGTAGAAATGTCAATATTCTGAAGCAGTAAGAACATAAGATCATACTCTTAGAATATTCATTTATTCTGAATTAGGAAAAGTCTCAGCTGTTCAGTCTTTACAGCACAGGAAAGCCCTTGTTAGTGTACTACACAGGAAGGAGTGACGCATCCTTCCTTGCCTCTAAACTGGAGAGACATGCATTTTACGGATGGACCATTCAATGGATAAGGAATTGGCTGAATGGTTGCACTCAAAGAGTTGAAGTTAACGGCTCAATGTCCAAGTGGTGACCAGTGACAAGTGGCATTCCTCAGGGCTTAATACTGGGACCAGTGCTGTTTAAGGTCTTTGTCAGTGACACGGACAGTGGGATTAAGTCAACCCCGAGCAACTTTGCCAACAACACCAAGATGTGTGGTGTAGTCTACATGCTGGAGGGAAGGGGATGTCATCCAGAGGGACCTGGACAAGCTTGAGAAGTGGACTGTGTGAACCTCCTGAAGTTCAACAACACCAACTGCAAGGTCCTGTACCTCAGTCAGGGCAATTCCAAGCTCAGATACAGGCTGGGCAGTCAATGGATTGAGAGAAACCCTGAGGAGAGCGACTTGGGGGTGTTGAAGGATGAGAGGCTGGACATAGCCCAGCAATGCATACTTAGAGACCGGAAAGTCAATTTTGTCCTGGGCTGCATCCAAAGCAATGTGGCTAGTACAGTGAGTGAGAGGATTCTTTCCTTCTACTCTGCTCTGGTACCCCACCTGGGGTACTGTGTCCAGCTCTGGGGCCTCCAACATAATAAGGACATTGATCTGTTGAAGCAAGTCTAGAGGAGGACCATGAAGATGATCAGAGGGCTGGAGCACCTCTCCCATGGAGACAGGCTGAGAAACTTGGTTTTGTTCACTCTGGAGAAGAGAAGGATCCAAGCAGACCTTTTAGTATCCTCCCAGTACCTAAAAGAGGCCTACTGGAGAGCTGGAGAGGAACTTTTCACCAAAGTGTAGTGACAGGGCAAAGGGGAATGGCTCTAAACTGAGAGTGGGTAGATTTAGATCAGATGTTAGGAAGAAATTCTTTACTGGGAGTGTGATGACCCACTGGAACAGATTACCCAGAGAAACAGTGGATGCCCCATCCGTGGCAGTGTTCAAGGCTAGGTTGGATGGAGCTTTGAGCAACCTGGTCTAGTGGAAGGTGTCCCTTCCCATTGCAGAGGGGTTGGAACAAGATGATGTTTAAAGTCTCCTCCAACACAAACTGTTCTATGATTTTATGATTATCTCTGGCAATACAGAATGAAAACTTTAATTAACTGGAAAAACATACTTTCTCCCCACCATATGCCTTCCTCTTTATTGGTTTTTGTAGTTC
This sequence comes from Corvus brachyrhynchos, assembly GCF_000691975.1. Lineage (NCBI taxonomy): Eukaryota > Metazoa > Chordata > Aves > Passeriformes > Corvidae > Corvus > Corvus brachyrhynchos. Next base: position 10,296,951 of record NW_008239110.1, read on the forward strand.
CGTTCGAGAGTTACATTTCTCTTTAATTGAAAACGAACACATTTTTAAATGTAGAGCTAGGATTTCAGCACACCCACTACCTGCTCTGAAAACATGCTTCTACTTGCTAAAAGTAAGGAAAGTTTGCAATAGGTACACTTTTCAGCAACAATAAAAATATTTCTCAGGTTTTAACATTAAGTGTTTTGAATCTTTTATGTCATCAGATTGATCCCTTGCTTAGAATAAAAAATGAAGGTAAAATCATTTGGGGCTCTTTAACCAAAAACATTAGTCTCTGGTCTTTTTTTCACCTCTTGTCACTGAGCAAAGGATTTCAAGCAAAGGTCAGCCAAGTGTATGTTTGACAAAAGATTTCTAGAGATCACTGATTGTTCAGATCATACCTAGTGTCTATCTAGTATAATTTAAAGGATATTTTTACAGCTATTTCCTATAAATCCTCAATCCTGGATTTCCTTCCTTTTTCTCCATATTGTCACTGAGACCTCAGGAGCGAGTTATTCTGCCTACACAAGTCAGGAACTGAGAAATAGGTGGGTGTTAATCTACAGTGAAGGTGTGTACTTCTACCTATTTTGTTTTCTCTTCTTGTACCTATATGTTGTATCCAAATGCAATATAATATTTAAGTAAGTATTTATATCATAATTAAGCATTGTAGCTCACGTGTGGACAAATGAAGAAGGTAAGCTGCCACTTCCTGAAGAGGATTTGATTCTAAGGAGACCTTGTGAAAACCCCAATTAAAGACAGCCTTTCAAAGCTTGATCTATGTACTGAAACTATGTATATAATTTCTTTTAATCATCTCCCAGCCTTGAATTTACAATGGAGATTCGACAGGTCAGAGCCACTGGAGAACACTCCATACCCTGATTCCTCATTAGTCATCATATTCTGACCAGTGCAATGGTATATACAGTTAAAGCAGAAAGGATAATCAAAGTTATGACCTCCATGCCATAAAATGGTAAAAAAAGTCATAAATAAGAGAATTTGTTTTGAACCTTCCTTACTACCCTGTTCTTCTTCTCACCACTCTAGAGACTGGGATACAGTTTTCCTTCTTTTAAAGAAAAAAATCAAGCAGTATTTTTTAGAAATGCTCAAATTTCAAACTTTTGGAAAACATTACAACATTGGAACATCGTAATGGAAAATGAGATCCAACATTCATCTGAATAGTAAACATTCAGTTTTCTATTGTGCTGGATCCAAAAAGTGAGTAGAAATGTCAATAAATGGATGTTAACCAGATTTCAAAGTTATAAGGACTGAATTTTGATATTTTTAAAGGAAAATGCTCTGATTTGGGAAGGCTGAAATTATATTTCTTCTAATAAATGTGTTAAATATGTTAAAAAATTATGCAAGGTAAAAGAATAAATTAAAGGGTGGGTATTTCAGCTTTTTCATATAAATTAAAGCCTTTGCATTTGAAAAATTTTTGGTTTGGTTTGGATTTTTTAACTCCAACAAGTCAGGAAGTTTGGAATATTCTTCTAATTCCGTGTATATTTGTTCAGGGAATTCTTTATTGTTCTGAGGGGGTTGAAAGAGGAACTTTTGGTATGTTAATTGGTTCCATGTCTTGCCAGGTTTGGAAGGTAGTTGGTTTTTTGGTTTTTTTTTGTTTAGCTCTCAAGTCTAAATAACCTTTGTTGACATTTCTTTGGGAAGTGTAAGGGGATAATATTTTCTCCTGTAAATTTCATACTGGAAATGCATAACTTAGAGTATATACTGCTTCCTTTAGATTCATTCTTTGTGAAGCCTCAGGAAAACTAATTTATTACATTTTTTCCCTGCTCTTACCTACTAGTCCTCCTGTTTTTCAATTAACTCAGTTCTCACTGCTTCTTTATAATCATACCTATGATTGGTTTTCCCTTAGGAGTAATGACAGCTGCTTTCTGGTGAATGTTAAATAGTGCAATTATTTCCTCAAATACCATAAATGTCTACTTAATTCCCTAAATTGTCAATACTGTTTGTAAAGGATAAGTGAAAAGAAAAATATTTGCCCTCATGGTTTATTTAGAATGCAAGCTGCTACTGTTGGCTGTCTGTGTGTATGTGGGTAGTGGCAGGGACAAAAATCTCATAAAATGCTATGCAATTATTGGTGCTATGAACTTAATTTTAAAAATCTAAAACATTTTTGAGTGCACAAGGGATTATGAGTGATAAATTTCAAGTCTTAATTTTGGAAAATTGCAGTTTGATGCATGGAAAGACAGGAATCCTTGACACACTTTCAGTACTAAAAGCTTCAAAAGTATGTTTCTTTTTAAATAACAATTAAAATTTAATAATTTTTTCATCAAAATATTTCTTCTAGAATTTTGTCTAGATCTGTTCAATATGGATGTCTGCACTGTGGTTGAAATGTTCTATTTCTACTGATTCCATCAAGTGTAATATGATTTTAGTTTCCCCAGGTTCATGACAAAATTATTATATACTACTTGGGACCACTGAAAGATGTTTTAAAGGTGCTTTCAAAAGTTATGGAAAATATTTGCTTTATCCTGAAATATTTCAAATACAAGAGATTATAAACATTTGAATAGATTTTTTCCATAGGAATAATGAATTATATGCAAAAGAAACAGGAATTAACAAATTCAGAATTAAAATCAAATGTGCTATCCTTACACTGAAAGAAGTCACCTGGTAAGAAACAGGCAGAGAAACTTGAGAGAGACGTTCTGAAACTTTGGAATATATGTCAACTTAACATATTTTAATCATCTCCCATATTTTCATGTGAAAATATTTCCCCTTTTTAAGAGAAGTATTAAATTTGGCTTTTAGCAGGACTAATTTCTTAGAGACAATGAGAACCCTAATTAAACACTTAAACCTTGATGATTCTGGAAAGGTCAAATGGCTAATATCAAATGTATTGCAAAGTGATCCTTGTCAAAAGTAATTTTTGAGAAGCTTGGGTGAGAACAGAAAAGTCCATTGCAAAATCACTTGCTGTTAAGAAAGTGGGAAAAATGCTGCTACATCACTGAAGGCCTCAGCTCTTGGATCCCATGACAGTAATGGGATCTAATTTTAATGCATTAGAAAACATTTACAGGTTAAGAAATGCAGACAAAGGTATTTCCTAAAATAAAGAAATAGCAGATTAATATGGATGAAGTATATCCTTATTTATTAATCTCATCTATAATGTAAAACCCATTTTGAACAGAAATTTCATTTCATTTTGCCATCAACACTTATCCTACAGGCTTTTTCTGCAGTGGAAGTGTGTGCTGTCTTTTTTCACAATGAACTTGTGTGCCAGGGTCTAAACTTATGGGTTTTGCTGTGAACTTATCTAGGATCAATTTAGTAATACTTCACCTTATTTCAAATAAATTATAAGTCAAAATTGTAAGGAAAAACATTATAGCACAGATCTGCAGGGAAAAAAATTCTAACGTTAGAAAAGTAAACAAAATCATGGAGGAACTGGGATTTTATCTTTCTATTTCTCTTGGAAAGTACTGTTTCAGTACAAGTTTCCCCACTTGCAATTACACTTTCCAAAACATGATCACTTTTTTCTTACAAGAAATAATTGTTATTCAATATTAAACACAAATTAAAGAACTGAAAAGGAAAGGATATTAGTACAGTGTATTCCTGGTGATTTTAATCCGCAGATGTTCTAAATGCTTTGTTAGTTGTGCATAAAAGCAGAGATTAATATGTCTTAAAATTAAATTATGGCTATGTTTTATTAATAATTTACCTCAAAAATTTTATGCTACATAAATTAAAATTTTAAAAGATTTTTTTGAAATAGATTGAAAAAAAACATTTTCCTTTATTCAAATGCTTTTTAAAAATGTATATTCATTTTGAAATGTTATTACCCTTGCCACATTCTGTGAATATTTCACATTTGATTAGCACTTTACAACTGATTCTTCACAAAATGTCTGAATCATTCTACATAAAAGATTTGTGTCTGATACTGGTGGGACACGAAATAGTTGTACTGCAGCAGCATTCACACAGCAGATTTGGAAAGAACAACTTGTATTATACACATCTCTGTAATTTTAAAGAAGTAATAAATAATAGATGGATTGATGACCTTGTTACCTCTGCCTGCACAGCAAGTGAAGTTGGTTATAATCTCTTTCTTGGGTTATTTTTTGGGTGGTGCTTTTTGTTTTTGTTCTTTTGTTACTTGGGAAGTGCCTGTTTTGCTCATAACAGAGGAGTTTAATATTATTTTAGTCAGGTAAGTACTGACATTATTGCAATTTCCAAGATTTTCTGGAAATTATTTACCTACTTGCAACATAATCCGTGATACATGAAACCACAAAGATAAGAAAACCAAGGGTTTCTTAAGTACTGATTTGCAAGCACAGAAAAATGGGTTTGTTAATTTCTTAATTAAAAATTACCTATACCCTCAGAGTTGATGACACAAAGTGCAATGCGATCGAATGAATGCAATGTCTTTATTTTTTACAGATTTTATTTTTTAAAGGATGAATAAGCAGTTATATACTCAAGCAAGCATTTTACTGAACTAATTTATGACTTTACAAAGCTAATTAAGGATGGAATGATACAGTGACCCAATCAAGGACATGATTAAGAGTGATTCAATAAATCAATATGTGAAATTATCAAATCATCAAATGAATATAGCAAGTAATCAACTAAAATTACAAGGTTAACATGAAGAATCTGAGAAAATCACATTTAGTCCAGGATATCAACTGAGTTTTTCAGGCAACCAAAGCATTGACCTAGTTTCTGAAGTTCCTAAACTTTTACCAGGAAATTTACCTGTCTTGGTTTCACTCAGAAAATTAGCCAGCTTTTTTGGAGTCTTTTGGCAATTCATTCCACTCAGTAAGTTTAGTAAGTTGTTAATGCTTTGTTTTTATTTTTCCCTTTTGCGAAACAGCATTGTAACATACATTCTAAATATGCAGGTAGAGATGAATCATGAGAATCATCACGAGATTTTCTATAAAGCTGGGTTTTTGTAATCCAAGGGAAGAATTCACAAAAGACCAGAAGGAAGAAGGGTTGGTATTCATATCTAGAAACACTTTTTGTAGGAGTGATTACTTCTACCATTTACCTTAGAAATACAAATGCACTAGTGGAACAATATGGGTGGAACATTCCTACATCAAAAACTCTCACAAAATTCAAGACAGGATATCTCTTAGGAACATTTGTTTCCACGGAAGAGAGAAGTGCATGAAGTTTATAAGAGAGGAAACTGCTTTCCATAATCAGCAGAAGATTGAGGGGGCAGAAGGACATTAAATCCTTCATGTCTTTGTGGAGATGATCTATCCAGAAATGAAGCAACATGTGTCTCCAATGTTCGTGTTAATCCAGCCCACATAATGCGAGCAAGTTTTCCTTCTCAATTGCCATAATTGTTATCTTACAACTTTCCCTTTCCCTTTGCTTTAGAAATCTTAATTCATTGAGATCCATTTAAAAGGACCTAAGTATTGATCTCATGCAGCAAGTAGTCTCTTAAGGCTTACACAATAATGCAAAGTGTTGTCATTAGTGACCTTTAACTTGAAATCCACTGATATTATTATTCACAAATATTCATCTTGAACAGAAGAACTTGGGTCCAGAGATATATCAGAAGTCTAGCTGAACCAGAAGAGATGAGACCCACAGTGAGAGCAAATTTTATGTTACTGTATAAAAAGAGGGACATAGTCAACGTAGTTGCCAAAACACACTCCTTTCTTTCTTTGTGCTTACCTCAGCATTCACTACATTTGTTTAAATAGTTGGGTATTTACATGAGAAGAGTTAGAGGCCTGTATGCATTCAGAACTCATCCTAATAATTTCAAAGTATATCAAAGATTACATTTTCTGATGAGTAATTAAATCAACAAAGCTTTTCTTGCCAAGTAATATTTGGAATTGTACTTTCTATAATTTAAAATCCTCAGAGTAAAACCAGAAGAGTACCATAGTAATTTCCCAAACTAAGACAATTGTGCATTTGACCAAAGGCCCAATGGTCTAATCTTTAGCTATGACTAGCAGCAAATGCTTAATAAAGAGTTTAAATCCCAGGAAGTATACAGTGATGTACATACCAGTGGCTTTATGTTGCAGAGAAAATGTCTTTATGTCAACTCCTGTCTGAAGGTAAATTTAAGCATCTATGGTTGCCTGTAGTGAAGAGTTTCATTTACAGTTTAACTAAATGTGTGAAGATGTGCCCCTACTGTTGGGGGTATTTGAACCTGATACCTGACACATAAGTACATTCATGATTGTCCCAGTTCCTCTTCACTTCCTCAATAGATTTTCTCATTTGATGAGTCTTTATTGTATTCTCCACCATCTTTACCAAACTGAAGATCTTCATCCTGTTCCATCTTCCTTCATGCAAAGGTTCTTCCATAGTTTTCAACATCCCTATCCCACTTCTACACAGAGGTAAAATCTTGGAACTGATTATTTTTGTTGTTTGGTTGGTTTTCTTTACTATTAGAAAACATTCTGCTGCTAATGGATTTGGCCAATGCTAAAGCAAGCTGTATAAAATTGACACTGCACATTCTAGCCATGGCAGCTAGAGATTTGAGACTTAGGTCAGGAAGCAGACTGAGAGTGGGAGTGAGAGGGCAAAGATGTGTATTCATTTATGAGGGGACAGACTGACATCTGTGTCTAGGCTATAATGTCAATGGAAAGATGGGAAGGGAAAAAAAATATTTTTTAACCTGTATTTGACATTAATTTCCTGGATGAAGTCCAGAACAGGACAGAACAAAGCAGGTAGGCCATAAATAGATATAATACACTTTTTAAGGAAATCCCTTTAAAAATAAATAGACAAGCAAACTTAAAAGCAAACAAGCACAACCTTAAATCTTAATTTTGAGTCCACAGAGTGGATTGAAAAAGATTCCAATAGAATTGAGGTGGGAGAAATTAGATTTCTTTTTGATTACATCTGGATACAAATTGGGTTTAAATTAGATTTGTGCTGCAAAACAAACCTTGCACAGGGAGCTGATATATGTGTAGTTTTCAAGTTCACATTGAAGGTCCATTTTTTTGGCAGTTGAGGTAGTGATTTAGAGAAGTACTTAATTACGTGCCAAATTATATGGGGTTTATCTATATCTTGCTAAAGGAATGAAGCTCAAACTCTTCTAATTTATTTATTCATCTAAAGTGGAGAAATTCAGTGGACTTTTTTTTGAGAGGGCGAGAGATGAAGAATATGCATTTAAATTACCTGCAAGTAGTGTTGGATGACTAATTAAATATGACTGAAATGTGTATGCATTTTTCATAGTTTTAATAACTGAAATTTTGTGTGAAAGGGGGTGAGAAATGGGACTGTAGCAAGCAATTCTTTACAGTGCTTAGCTAATATAGCTGAGCTTCACTATTCCAACAGAACTGTATTTCATATTTTAGTATTATTTAGAAATATATTATCTTTTTTAATGAGCAATGCACAGAGTTTCGCTATCAAAAAAGAAGGAACTTTAATCTCTAAGAAGAAATTTTTAGTTTAAGAATTTCAAAAATATCTGATGATTTATGAAAAAAAATACTGTCCTGTATTATGCACTATACTGTTGGCACATTATAGATGTATGATTACACATGGTATTCTGATAAATATGATGGCAATTTCACATAATGCTCTGCTCTATATTAAAAAATCATTTTAATTCTGTAGCTGCTGTAATACTGATACCTTGACCATATGAAGCTTCATTAGCATTAGTGTTAATAGGCTTGGGCACATTTTCTGTGAAATCTTTTCTACACCTCATAAATAGATTGTAGGTTGCTAATAACACTCACACAGTATTTCAAGGAACAAAACACAAAATATTTTTGAAATAAATAGGTCACCACTGCATCTCCATTACTAGTGAAAGTGAAGAAGAATCACAGATATAAGTACCCAGAGATGACATGCAAATACTGATTCTGGAGCTGTATTGTTTTACTTTATTTTGAATCTATAAACTTATAAGTTAAAATTACTTTTTTCATATTAAACAAGGAATTAGTGAAAAATAGAGGCATGAGGAGGAAAAAAAAGCCATGACCACTTCTATATACACTCTCTTTTCAAAGCTACTTTTTAACAGCAAGCTTTTTTCATTAATTTGAGTTGATAGTAAAAGTTAAAGATAGCATATTTAAAATTTTCAATCACCCAAATACGTTATTTTGCATTTAAACAAGTGGTGTATATAGTAAAAAACCCCAAAAAACCTCCTTCCACATGAAAGTTTTAAAATTATTAATAATTTAGTAGAATTTCACACATACACTTGCACATGCACATACTTATATACATACACATACACATATATAGGTCTTCAGGATTTTGAACTGCCTTGAATTCAGCCTTGTTTTATAAGGTGAAAGCAAAGTTTTACTTCATTATCTTATATATTAAAGATGCGCACAAAGAGAAAATCTTTAAACTTTTCTCATCTAGAATAAATCATGGAAGTATTCACCTGTTCTACTGAATTGGCTAAATAAACTTATTTTTTATTCAGAACCATTTTCACAAGGAAAAAGAGGTTGAATTCAATTATAATTTTCTTGAAAAGCAAATTAATAAGATGTATGAAATATAAGTCATTCGTCAAGACACTAACCAGTGCAATCAAATTCCTTTAACCTTAGCAGTGATTTCAAAAATCCAAGAAGAAGAGAGTGGACAGTAATGTTTGTGTTTATAATAAAAAGATTTAAATGGCCCTGAGTGTTTATGGAAGTATATGCCATCCTCTGAATTCACAGAAGTTCTTCTTTACAGAAGTAACTAAATATTTTGCCAGATATTAAAATGTGACCATGATCTTGTTTAAAACTTCTTTACATTTTCTTGCTTTCCCTCACAGTAAAGAAGTTGGTTCAGCAGTTGTGGATATCAATAATATTTCATTACTTACAATAAAAACTTTAAAAGAAATGTTTAATTTCACTTCCTGGCATTAAGAAAAAAAAATAAAAAGCTACATTTTTTTCTGTAAGCATACTTGATTTCCCCTGTCATGGCTGTGGTTTCTGACATATTCATTCAATCCACGAACCCAGATGATGGATTTGTGAAATGTCAGGTTTCCTTCCAAAGCATTCCAAACTGCAACACTGACTGCAGGACAAATGTATGCTATTTAGCAGAAATACATCAGTCATGGAAATGATCATGCTGTAAGTCCTGTTCGATACCTTACAGCCTATTAAACAGAAGAAAGCAAAGCAAGTTTGCTTAGGATATTATGACAGATTGTGAACA
>NW_008239110.1:10306297-10315388 GCF_000691975.1 Corvus brachyrhynchos
TTAACATGAAAAATTATCAATCATTAATCCATCAAAGAATGCTGAGTTTCCAAGTCTCGGTTATTATTGAATTCCTGTATTTAAAGGAATAGGGAATATAATAAAGCAGGTTTAATGATTGAGTTTAATGGAGCATCTTACTGGGTTGTTGTACCAAAAGGCTTTCTTCATCACCAATAAACCTGAAGATTTAAAAGAGGTATTTCATACTAGATCACAAAGATAATGAAAGATGCCAGAAGATCTCAATGTAATGTACCTCCAGGAATCTGATTATGGGACTGTAATCACAATTTTTTTTTTTTTTTTTTTTTTTTTTTTTTTTTTTTTTTTGTTGTTGTTCTGGAAGAAAATAAATCATCTTTGTACATCTAAAGTTTCTGAGCTGAAGAACTGTTCATTACAAAGTATCATAAATCATATATGGCAAATGACACAAATGAAACCACTATTCATTTAAGATCCTTGCTCTAAATCCACTGGAAACTCTCCCTGGCTTCCCCTTAACAACAACAGGATTTGGATCATTCCTTCTGTTGAGGAGAAGGTGGAAAAGTAAAAGTTTGAAATTAATGACCTGAATGATATATTCTACAACATGAATAAAGCTTTAATGGTGTAAACAGAGACAGACTGATATGCTGGAAATGCCTGTATTTATTAAATCTGACATATCTGTTCCATTGCTCACATCTTTCTTATTTTCTTCTAGAGTTAACAGGGTGGGGGTGGGGGGAGGAGTGTAATTTCTGTGTGTCTAGGAGTTGCATTTCATTCTTCCATGAGAGACAAAAAATTATCTCTGGCACTGAACTGCTAGAAGCCAGATGATTCTTTTCTAACTTTATTATCTGCTGCCTACATCATGCTGAAATACAGCTGTCCTGGAAATACATATATACATTTATACATTACTGATGGCAGCTGCACAAAAATATTTCCAACCTTGATCTAGCAAAAGAATTATGTATATATATGTAATGATGAGCACAGGGAGAGTCCTTCTGGCTGTCACAATGTCATACTTTTACTGGGAGAAGAGCCACATGACTTTAGCCCTTTGTTTGACTCCCTTTCCATACAATAGTTCATGTAGTGCATTGCATTTAAGCAATTAAGGTTTTACAAAAACAAACGAACAAACAAAACCCCTCAAAGATATTTAATTATGAAAATGAAGAGGAACAGAAATTAGGGCTGTGAAATTATTTAAATTAAAAATGATAAAAGGCCTGTTTTCCAATAGCCCTGTGACAAAACGAGTCTAAATACAGCATTTGATTCTCTTCTTTAACTGGAGATTTCAAAATAGATCTAAAAATGTTCATACTTTTCTTACATTCTTCTCCTCCCAGCTTCATCTCTGGGAAATTCTTACCTGGAACCTGGCTAAACATTTTCAACAGGATCCTATTGAAAATATACAGACTAATTTATTTCACAGTGAATGTACCAAAATATGGGGATTTTTTTAAAGTTTTAATTTCTATTGGCTTCATATTAATGCTAATGTGATCTTTGAGCTTATATTTCTACTTACTAACACTCTTTTTTAACAGTAGCACTACATTTGAATATGTGATTGGAGCAGTTCTTTGTTTGAATAAGAAAATAGAATTGTTTTCTGTTTCACCAAAACATGTCAAAGAAAATTGACATGTATTTCTTAGAATGCAACAATATAACAATGCAGTGACAAGAAACGTCTTTAAACTATCTTCAAGGTTGAAAGCATATTAGAGTAATAGCCATTAGTCTGCATGTATGTGCCTTGCTATTTCTGCAGCACAGTATTATATTTGATTACTCAACTAAAAACAGTCATCCATTTACCCCTAGAGAGTTACAGCTCCCTCAGCATGCTTGAGGCCATGTCACCTGGTGTGTCCCCATTATTTTAAATGTTATAGAAGGAACACTAGGACATCCAGAAACGCCCTAAGGTCACTCTTTGTCATTTCAATAAAAGAAAATGTATCCTCTTTCAATGTTACTGCAGTCAGCAGCACAGTAACATGAGGGAGGAATCTGGCATAAATATTCAAGGCCATTAATTGGTTAAGCATCAGTAGTACTAGAAGAAAAGCTATGGAGATAAAAAAGTGTGCTTCTCAGAAGAAGGTTGATATTTTCATTTTTCTGGGAGTATGAGGGGATTTCACTACTTCCTCCCACTAAAAAATGCAGAATTATAAGCTATTCCCCAGTGGTTTGTTTGTATTACTAGTCCTACTAATTAATGTTTTCATTGTATTAGAACTCAGATTTTCTAGTAAGGTTTGAATGCTGTTCCTGTGGTTAAGAAGGATAAATTTTGGCTTTTCCTTTGTTTTGAAGATAATAAAAAAACCATTTGCAACATGTAGAGAAAACACTGAGTCAAATATACATACAAAATGTGCTTTAAAAACTTTAAAATATTCAGTAAATATATAACTGTATTTCATAACTCACTTTCTCAGTTTTTGGGGTTTTTTTTTATCTTCCCCTCCTAGCAGAGAAATGTCTTAAAGGAAGCATTAGCAAGCTGGTAAGAGTGTACTCCAGCATAATGCTACAGATCACACGGTACTGTCAGAAGCAGGGTTCTCTTGTGGAAGCTATTTTATCATCACAGAGGAGGTCACAACCTGGGCTACAAAATTATTTTTGTCTAGTAGAACAATCCTATCCTGATATTTTTTAAAAAAACCAAGCAACTGGTGGAAATACATATGTAAAACTACCACCTAAAATTTTAATATTTTCCTATATTTTAAATTTATTTCCTTTATTTATTAGTGCTCCACTTTTGACTATCCTCTTAACATTTTCTGGAAGAAGATATAATTGCGGCCAAAATTCCTGATTAGAAGAAGATCTCCATCAATTGCCATAAGTTACAACTGTGGTTCCACATCATCACAACAGTGATGGAATTTGAGAGCTTGAGAATACTGGATCCTCAGATATGTTGTGATCTTTGATAGAAATCAATGACTTGTATTGATATATCACCACTCTTCCCAAACTGCATTTTGTATTCTTTGTTTTATTTATATTAACAAAACAAACAAAAGGGAAATTGCACAAAGCATGTCTCTAGGAGTATGTTGAACCTGAACCAGCTATTGTGATGACGTTAAAATAGTTGTTGAAACCTATGGGTAGAAATCTGATCTTATTTATACCACTTTATCTATGTAATAGAAAGTACTGAAAGGCTTAGTTAATTCTTGATTGTAAAACACTTAAGAATTGACATGCAAGTTCGAAACATCATTTTTTACAATGGTGACTCGCACAGATCTTAATATTCTCCTTGATAAAAGAACTGTTCATTTCTCTGCTTAATATTTTTGAGACTGTTTTTTTCTTCCCCTGTATTAGGTTCAAATTCAAATAGTAAGCTTTCTTGGGCAAATCAGGGCAGCTGGACATAAAAGCCTGTATGCACGCTGTCTTTCCACTCAACCATATAATGCAACACTTTGCTATCTCCATTAAAAGACTTACTTTGTACCATATCATGCATTTCATAATATTTCCATCTAAATGCAGATTTTTCTGTTCCATGTGTAGCATCTAGTCAGGTTTTCCATAAAAATAGCAGCGGGACAGAACATTGAAATTCATTTTGCATGTTAAAGAAATCTCTCCTAGATTCCTTTTATTTGTTTTATCAACTCAAGCAATAAACAAGAAAATTAGAGTTTCAGCAATGATGGAGAAAACATTTATGATTTTATCAGACTTGATTTCTTTTTTTTCCTTGTTTAGACGATTCCCAGACTCTTAAGAGCAGGTAATTTTAAAATGTTGAAAGGCATAAGTCCGTCTATATATTTTAACCCATGTGCAATACATTTGGCATACATTGCCCAATGAGAACTTCACTTTGAGTAGCACACATATTAAATGCTTTTGTTCCCTTATTTACAACACACTTAATATATGTCCCATAGGAATTTGTTTTCTTTGAAAGCATTCTTGCAAATGTCATAATATTTTCTGATATAGCTCTCTAGTGTGTATAGGTTAAAAAAAAAGCCAAAAAAAGCAAACAACAAAAAATAGAATAGATTAGAAAGAAGAGCTGTCGTTGCTAACACTCTGTTCTAATTCCAAAAAGAGATGACAGTCAAAACTTCCATTTTCAAGCTGCATAAATACAGCTGGACTAGATTTATATTGTAATAAGTTGTTCATTAGAAATTTTTATATTGCACATTAACCAGAAACTGAAAAAATATGTGATTTATTTAAAAAAACCACTTTAGAGAATGGTTATTACAACCTCCCATGTGAGTGTGCTTATATATAAATAATGCTATAATTTAAAAAAATAGAGAAGGTATTTGACTTTTACATCTTGATTTTCTCTATTATCTGATGTCTTGTAAACATAAAATTTGTGTTTTAGAGACTTTTACAACAGTTTGTGTAAAAAATATGATAGTGAATGTGTCTATGCTTGATTTTTATCAAGTCCTCCTAAACCACTCAAAATTTTCCCAGCTCAACAATACATCACCATGGTAGTACAGCTACAGCTCAGCCTTGCACAGACATGTGTGATGGATCCAGGAAGATATTTGCAGAAAGCCTGCAAGTTTTCCTTCTATTATTGCAGTGCAGCTGCTGGGATGCCCCAGAGCGATGGAAGGAGCTCACATTGGTTGCTACTGACCTTCTCCTTGTAAGGCCTTTGTTTAGACTTTATCTTTGGACAGAATGGAAAGTGCTTTTCTACCCTGAACCACCAAATCAGGGAGCAGATGGACAGGTAACCCCGAATATCTTCAGTCCTGGAGATCTTGGTTGGAGAAGGCTGGCTTGGCTCCCTGCAGCCTGCTTCTTGGGACAACATCTGCCATCACCAGCCCTCTGCTTCCTCTCACCAGCAAGAAGGACTCCAGAGAGTCTTAGCTCACTTGCTGTATCTCACCTGTCTCTGCCCCTCTGCCCCTGACCTTTCATTTTCTCAATTCTTCCTGGTAAAGTTCATAAGATCTTGTTCCTAGCAGGAGAATTTTGTCTTCTCCAAGTCTTCAGACTATACAGCCTGAGAGTGGTACGCAGCTAAATAAAACTTCCAGCATAGACATGGCAAGACTGAATTCCCAGCCATGAAAAAAGCACTAAAGTTGTTTGATGTTTTTACAGTGTTTGGTGTCATTTCCAAGAATGTTAGATTTATTAATAAAATTACATAAATAAAAATAAGCAGAAATAGCTCTTTTCCAAGATCTAACAGTATTTTGACAAACTTAAGTGAATTAATCTCACCATTCACTGGCTGGACGGTATTTATCTCTCTGTAACTATACTGATATGTGTTGTTTTTTATCTTGGGGAGAATATAATTTATATGCTTTAATCTTCATCTTGATTCGCTAAAATATTCTTATTCAAATTTGCCATGAATGCAAAGTAATATGCAATTATGTTTGATAGATGGAAAGAGAAACTTCTGGATCAGATCACATTTAAGTTGCAAAGCTATAATCTAAAATATCAAAATAAATATTAACTTCATTAACATTTGCAAATACATCAAGGTTGCTCCAAAAATCATCAGAAAAAAAGGAATATAATTAAGATTTAAATTATTCTTCTTTTATTCAAGTACAGGACAGAAAAATTCTGTCTCCTTTTCACAAGAGACTTTTGTTGAAATGTTATTGTGGTGTAGTTTGTTTGAAATTTAATTGGTCAGAATACAGAGTGCTGGTGCTGGTAGCAGGAACTCTTGGTGAGAACACAATGGTTTCAGACACACAAACAAACTGGAGTGAGTTCAGTGAGGGGCCCCCAGGCTGGCTGGGACTAGAGTACTTGTTCCCTCAAGGAAAGGCTGAGGAATGGGGCTGGCTTAGCCTGGGGACCGATGGCTGCAGGAGGCAGTGCTGGCAGAGCCGCCAGTACCAGTGAGAAGGTGGGTAGGTACCTGAAATGTTCTGGCTGAAATATTTCAGAGACTTCTTTGGTTTATGAACAAAAGTCACCCCTAAGGAGTTAATTCTGTCATGCCATTTCCCCAGATCATTTGCATCTGAAAATAATGAAGGAATTTCCATCTGGAAAAATTTATCAAAGAGGAAATGTGAAGAAAAGGAATACATTTGACACTTGACTGTAAAGGACCTGCTGTTTATATTTGACTAAATTGCTGCAGATGGCAGCTTCTCAGGACAATAGTCTGGCTGCATGACTACAGGTGACATCAAGTAACAGGAAGGGCTCACTGACTGCACTATAAGATGGAGCACTGATATGATGTGCAACCTCTCCTGTCCTTATTTCTGTAGGAACAGGGTTTCCCTTTTTGCTAACAACACTTTCAGGGCAGATAACTTATGCTCTTCTCCCAGTAAGACCTGCTCACAGTGCAATGCACACTGCAGCCCTGAGAAGTCCACACTGCCCTGAGAACAGGACTTGTTCCCTGATACACAGCAGCCATTTCAGTGAGACAGGAATTGATTACATGATATGTATTTTTGAGGCAGGAAAGCAAGCGATTCACTAAGAATCTGTGACATATATTGGGCTATAATGGCTTCCCCTTCTTTCCTTCAATGATTTTTGTTTTAATGGTCAATTACGTGCAATGTAAAAATAAATTTAAAAGAAGATCAAAGAATTTCTATTTGTTCTTTACTTTCTCAGCTTTCCCAAATTAAAAATTAATTAACTTCTTCACACTTGTTGTTCGGGTCTCCCTCCTCTCCCCTTCCCTGCACTGTTCTCTCTTTAGAAAAAAAACCAACAAAACAACAAAGGAAGAGTTGCAATTGCTCTTATATATTATAAAGTGATTTTTCTATGTGTATTCATATGCACACCATAGCCCATCATTGTCTGTCATGATCACCAGTAGTTTCTTTTTCAAATCTAGTTTTTTTTCCTGTTTTAATGTCAAAGAAATTGTTTCCTGTACAGAAGACTACAGAACAATGTTCTCTGCTTTATAGAGTTTTGGCTTTCTTCGCTAGTCTCAAGTTATTTTAAATTTAGGTAGAACATTATAATACATTATTTTCAGTTGTAATATCAATGCATAATCTAATATTTTATTTAAATTAATCTTTAGACTGTTTAAACTGACAACTAAAAAAGCAGCTGACAATCTTCACTTTTCCACAGGCTTCTTTCTTACTTTGGCATGAGTCTTACATGAGAATGTCACATGCATTGATATGTACACCATAATATCTTATTCTGGTGCTATCACTTGCCTGTGTATTATTTATATTTTGTCAAAGGTGTCTTGTCACATCTGTTCTGAATTCCCTTTAAACATGGGGCATTTTGTTCTGCTAACTATAGTGGTGATTTGGAGTTAAAGTCAATTTACACATTCAGCATTTAGAGTGAAGACAGAATGTCATCTAAAAAAGAATCTGTCAAAGTAACTGGAAATCCATTTGATAAAATATTCTAAAAAATGATCTATGATGAAAAGTACTCATGCTTACTAAGTAATACAGCTACTGGCGTTGATTTGGATAAAGACCTTGCATTGCTACTAACTGATTGCATTATTAGACAACAATAATTTAAATAAATGCAGCATACCTAAAATGTTTGTTTCTCTGCAACCTGATTAAATTTGTCTTATCTTGCCAAAATTTTTGTTCATAAGAGGAAAAAAACAAACTTTGGATTATCTTCAAATGCTATTCCATCCTGTGTCATAAAGACTTAGGCTAGCTTGTGTACTTATGATAAGAAAATGATAAAAATTTTTGTTTTACTTATTGAGTAATATATTTTGAACAAAAATAAGATCCAGGAATAGGCAACTGAAGGCATAGATGTTATGTCATTTTACTTGTTTCAGTACTGCTGAAAGCTATCATGAAAGATACTGATATTCAATGCTTTTCTACAACGCATTTTTCCTTGTACTTCTTTCACCCCAGTTCAGCAATTTTATTAATATTTTGATAACACCACTTATAAATACAGTTATCAAACAGCTAATGACTGAATGACTAATCACCTTCATATGCCTTGCCCTTTCCCTAACAATCTCAGGTTGATATTTTCATTTTCACAGACACACACCCCTTTTTATTTAAAAAAAAAGGAAAATGTTCTTTTCCTTTGCTTTAAAGAATTCTATTAACGATTTTATTACCATAGTTTGGGGCATTTGTGTTTTGGATCAAAGGCTTGCCATCTGTTGTTTGGAAGAGATGCATCTGCATCTTTGTTTCTTCTGATGAGTGAAGTGGGAAAGAAGAAAACAAAGAGGAAAGGTCATTTCCAAGAAGACTTGTTTAAATGGCCCTTTAACAAAATCTCTGACTTTTAAAAATTCCGCTGTTTGGATTTGCCTTGCTCTAAAGTGCAAGTGCTCGAACATATATCCTGTCTCGGCTGCCAAGTGATTTCCCCTGGTTAAAGGTTGAACTGCCTGTTCCCAGGCACTGTCTTATGTGCTGATCCACAGACCAGAGCTCTGGCCCACTTTCTCACTTAGTTCCTGCAGGCACTGAACTTCAATTGCAGCACACTGAGGTGATTTCCATATGGATGCAAGAGCAGTAGTAGCAAGGGCTCAACACAGTAGTGACTTAACCACACAGAGACATACTTTTGTTTCTTTGTTCTCAGCGCCAGACTGGACAAAAGCAACATGTCAATCAACATCTTTACTTCAAAAAGAGAATTTAGGAGTTGCACTGGGGTAGCAAAAGGAATAACTGAGAGTCGGATGCCTAAGAAGGCCAATGGAGTCTCTTGTATGCGCTAAGAGGTTGTAGCAGGTTGGCTAAAGATAAAAGGGTAACTGTGGAGGGAGTGTGTAAGAAGACACTGCAGAAATAAACCCAGAGAATCTGAGGTGAAAACCGTGTTTGTGAGAACATACAGAAGTTGAAGCTGGAATCATTTTTATACTGGTAATCATCGTAAAACTCATAGGTGATACATATGTGTTGGGGTCCCTCCCCTGCCATGTAGCCCTGGGAGAGGGGCCCTGAGGGCACAGACACGGGGTTTCCCTGCCCCTGCTCAGCCTCGTTCCCATTGGTTGGTTTGTGTTCCCTGCGCGGGCAGAAGGACCCTTGGTCCCGTGACTGGAACAGTTCCTCGGCAGAGC
>NW_008239110.1:10315440-10353946 GCF_000691975.1 Corvus brachyrhynchos
AGCCCCGACAATTCCAACACGGGAGCGACCACAGGAGAGAGCAAAGACGCAGCGAGACAGAAAACAGCAGCCACTCGGAAAAAGGAAAAGATCATAGTAACTAAGACCTTAGGGATAGTAAAATGGTATAATGTTAAGCAAAATTATGGTTTTATAACAAGGTGTGACAACCAGCAAGACATATTCGTGCATAGAACTGCTATTAAAAAGAATAACCCTGAAAAATGCATCCCAAGCTTGGGAGATGGAGAAGTCGTGGAATTCAAAATTATACGAGGTAGAAAAGGGTTACAAGCATCGCAGGTCACTGGGCCTGATGGTGTTCCTGTAAAAGGCAGTATATATGCAAAAAATCGTAGTCATGTTAGACAATATCTCCATTGTAAGTCCCCCCTACAGTCTCCCTTTCCTAATCCCACCTTTCCCTTTTACCCTATGTCCTATTACCCCCAGTGTATTCCCAATCCGTTTTTTCATCCATGGTTTCCCTCACAAAACCATGCTTTTGCCAATTGTTTCCCCAAAAATCCCTTTCCAATGCCGAGTGGGGGATGAAAAGGGGGAGGGAAGAAGTTAAACCCTCTCCTGCCTCAGTTTCCCCACAAAGCATGCTCAGAGAGTCCTGTCTCCCTTCTGTCAGCCCTAAGATGTTCCACAGAATCTGATTGGACATTTAAAGACTCAGGAGGGTGGCTTGTTTTGTTTTGAAAATGTTCTTGTTATGTTTATCCAGTTGTTTTCATTCTCCTTTTATTAAAATAAAACGGGTGAGGTGTTGGGGTCCCTCCCCTGCCGTGGAGCCCTGGGAGAGGGGCCCTGAGGGCACAGACACGGGGTTTCCCTGCCCCTGCTCAGCCTCGTTCCCATTGGTTGGTTTGTGTTCCCTGCGCGGGCAGAAGGACCCTTGGTCCCGTGACTGGAACAGTTCCTGAGCAGAGCTCCGGCCATGCGGCTGGAGAAATAAACATCTCTGAAACATCTAGCAAGAATCTGTCTGTCCATATATATTTCCTTTCCACGGGACTCCTGGTTTGATATATGCGTGTTGCAGTATCCCCACTGCAACACATATGTACCTACAGAGGTAAATATATCCATTTCTGGCCCTTGTGTAAACTAGGAAACTGGTATTCTAACCTCATAATTAATTAGTTAATGGCAGAAGCTCCGAATATTCTAAGCCATGTAATGGCTCATGGAGATATTAGCAATTTTGTTCATTCATCTTTGCCAAAAATCTAAAAAACAGTTCTTTTTCCCTCCTTTCTCCTTCTTTCTTCTCTGAAACATACTCAAGTTACAGTAGATGAGGATTTTAAATACTAAAAACTAAGAATTTAAAAGTTAGGAAACAGTTTATGAGTTAATCTTCACTTCTTCATCATGAACTAGGATCTTGTGGGAAACTCAGACATAGATTGGCTATTTGATCTTTTTGAAATCACTTTGATATTACTTTGCTGTACTGAACTCCATTCAACAAAAGATATTTTCAGATATGAGGCTGTAAACTCCCCAAATTTATTTTAATTTTTGGCTTGTTTTGATTTCCCCCAGCATGATCTCTGCCTTGTGTGGGTTTGCTTTTCTTCATTCAGGCACTACTAGTCTTCATCCAGTAGCTGTTCTTGGCCAACATTTGACCCCATCTTGCTCTCTCTGGTAAAGATGCACATGATGAGAGCTGTGTTGCTGCACTAAATTCGTGGTGATTCTACCATTTTTAGGATCTGCCTGTAGATGTTGAATAGGTTCAAAGAGAGAAATGATAGTTTTGAAGCCAGGAGGCAAACCTGACATTTCCTGTCACTTTATTGGAGTTATGTACACCCAGAGAGACATTAGACCATTTTGATATATTCATTATGCAGCCTTGCCATTTCCTTCAGTAATCTCTCATGGTCACTGTCTGCATCAAATGTTGAATAGAGGTCAAAAAAGATGAGAAGTGATGTTTATCCATCACTGCCATTAGTATCTTGAGATCTGAGTTCTGGTTTGCATCCAGATTGCATTGAGGCTTGGACACTTGCTACAGCCTGGTTGCTTCTTCTCCCAATAGTCTGTCATTGCTACACGACCATCACAGAAAATATTGGTAATGTTGTGCCCCTTGTGCTGGGGCTGCTGTCATCGAGACTCAAGGATCAATAGAAACGACGGTGGCTGGTTTCTGATTTCTTCCTATTCATTAACTTCAGGTTGAGATGCATGGCAGAACTCTGCCCTATGCCTGTGAAAAGAGAGGAGGGACTTCAGTGAGAAGCAGAAATAGGAACCTGCATCAGAAAATGGCCAGTCATAAAGCTCTGCTTCTTGACATCTCAGGGATGTAGTAAAATGAAAATCTGTCCACTGGGCAGCAGCTCAATACACAAAAAATATGGCTTTGATTTGTGAGCTGTGTCATTAGCTGTAGATATTGCACCACATAGAATCCAGCTTCAGTGTTATAAGAAAAGCTCTATGAGAGGAACCTTTCTAATAAAGGTCTTTGCTTCAGGATATCATAGAAATGATGTCCAGTAAAAAGGTTATGCCAAAATTTTGGATACAGCAAGTAGCAGTATTAGGACTAATTCCATTGCTAAAAAATCCCTGAAGATATTTGGAAGTTTTATAGCTCAGTTTACAACTCTTTCTGGAATTTTATTCAGGAAAATGTGCTATCACTCCAAAGAAACAAATTTTCTTTTTCTTGAGAAAAGACTATGGGGGTAGAGGGGAAGAGGATATAAATGTATCAGCTGAGAAAAAAATGCTTAGTAAAGTGTGTTAAGGTAACATATAAGCAAAATTTCAAAGTTTTCAAAATGTACCTGTTAATCACATGTGTCAAGGAAAAGCCTGTTTAGGAAAATGCTCAATAACTGTTGAAGTTCACTTTGTTACCTTGAAAAAAACAGAATGTAAAGTCAAAACACTCCATTCTTGTTTGTATGGTTTATTACCTCTTGGTCAATATGGGGCCACAATGCCCCCATGTTAAAGAAAAGCCTTCAAAATCCTTCAAGAAAAATATCTGCTAGCCAGGAAATAATCCAAAATGTAGAAAGCAGGTAGCTTCCAACAGCACCATAGATTTTATTTCATCTAAGAACCAGGGACTTGGTAAGACAATGCATGACGTACTTCAACATGAATTTTAAGACACACAGCTTTTAGATGGAAATGTACAAACACATCTGAACATCCAAGTTCACTTTGAAGGGCCAGCCAGGTGTCAGGAAATATGATTCACAGCTATGGGCTTGTTGAGACAGAGAGCAGCGTGTACAGAAGTCATTGAGAAAGCCAACACAGACACGCAAGGACCTCATGCAGAACACCTTTATGAAGATTGTTACTGTTTAGGTTCTTGAAGACTGTGGCTGATAAAAATTTAATCCAAAGAATACTTCAAGCCATGTCATTTTCTCCCATATGAAGCTTTAGCCTGATTTTACTCAGGTCTGAGAGCTCTTATGAAATTTAGTCAGACTGACTTCTTAAATGTCATGAGCAGAAACCATGTGTGAATGTCCACAAGCAACCTGAGTAATTATTATTTAGATTATTTTAACCCCCAAACTGAGATGAGATTCTGAGATAGCTTGTTTCTCCCCTACAATTTTATTGACTTTTTTCAAGAAGAAGGAAGGTTTTTCTTTAAATAATTGTATTTCTTTAAAGCTCTGATCCAAACTGATAAAAGATGATTGCCAAATTATATTACAGCTATAAAGGAGATTTTTTTTTTTTTGCCAAAAGGTGCAAATAGCAGGCAAAGGAAGGAATAGAAACAACTAAATCATGGATATTAACATAATCCCTTAGAAAGAAAAGTGGGCACTCAGATATTTGCACCATATGAATTGCTGAATGTAAGCTTTTTTTCACTATCTAGGGAATTATTTGTCCTGTATTCACCTTCAAATGAAGTGTTTGCAACTATAAAAGGACAGAAGAAACATGTGATCCCCAGGTGAAGGAATTTGAGACTCTGCTTCTACAACTTTACCCCACCGAACGGTGATAACTAGTGAACTAACCAGACCCTAATCTATCCCATGTTTCACATGTACCCAACTAGAGTTTAGCCTGTCAGTATAAACCCCAATATAAAATTTCTTTATCAGTGAAAGAGTTTTTACCTACCAGGTTTTACCTCACAGCTGGCGTAGCTAGATGTACACGTGGATATTCATCACATCTCGCCTGGTAGTCAGCAACTTATGCTTTGGTTATGTTCCATAGCACAGCCATGACTTCATTCAAAAATGAAAAAATTGATGCACAGCCGTATTTTACTTCAAACCACATGATTTCATCATTTAGCTCCAAATAGGAAATAGCAGAAAAGTGACTTTTCAAAGATCTTTTCAATTGGCAAAATTCTCCGATACTGTTTTTAACTAACCCATGTTTCTGGTTTTCTGCTATATTTTAATTTTCAGGATTTTATTTCCAGGGTAAAAAAAAAAAAATGGATGTTAAAATAAGGGTTAAGCGTACTGATGTGAAAATTGAAGCTTAAAAGTACATCTAAACCTTTTTTTGCTTTTCCATTTTACCAGGAAATCTTATGAGAATGCATAATACAAAGTAAGGAAATTTCCATCTCAAATGTATGGATTGAAGATATTTAAATAACAATACTACCATTTAGGCATTGTCTGAGTGAAAAGAATTTTCAGGCTTTTGAGGTTCATCTTTCGCTAGTCAAAATGTAGCTTCTGTCGGTTTGCATGCTGCGTTGCCAGATTAAATGATAATGTTCCTTCAGGTAAGTGCTACATAGGAGAGAAAAATTAAAGCCATGGAAAGAGATTCCTGTTCCTCTTAGGGTCCTTTTTTGAGAGGTTAATGACCAGTAAAATGTGCTTGGAAAAATCACCAATTCTTGAAGATTCAGGAACTGAATCTTTTAAAGACTTTTCCACAAGCTTTGGCTCAGGGGCCCTGCACATAGGAGGATGTATCAGGAGAGAGTCACAGCTTATCTCAACTCATGTCTCATTTGGGGTGGGCACTGCATAGCTATTACAGTGTGCTAGATTGCAGCAGCCAAAGGCATTAGCCTGCAGGTCTGCAAATTATTTGTTCTACTCTTAGACCTCTACTTTTCATGGGTCTGGTCATGGGGGAGAGCTGCTCACAAAGGTGTCTGCTGCTAGGATTCAAAGAACAGATTCATCCAGAACTTCTAAGCTTCAAAAACAGTCTTTTTTTATTTCTTTATTTTCAAACTGGATCAATGGCTTTTGTCTTTTGCCATCCATTCAGCAGCAAGTATTCTAGTCAAGAGATGCAGATATAGCCTGGACACGTGAACAGAACTCAGGTCTCTTAGAGCACACAACATATCCATATCCTGATGAGTTCCAATATCCCACGACAGCAGGCTCTTCTTGGCAAGCCTGAGTATTGTCTGCTACCTAGCCATGGTAAAAATGACTGTTCCAGGCACAAAACCCATTCTGAAAACAGGGAAAAGTCTCCACTTCTCCCATCTCCAGCTCTTGCATCATGGCATTGGCTTTTTTTCTTTTGCAGCAGAGGTACTAGGCACACGTGTTTCAGGAGTGCAGGGAGCAGGGGGTAAAAGCTAGTGAAGGAAAATATGGGACAAAGCAAAACAGCCCCAAAACTTCACCAAAAGTCTGTGCCTGAATTCTCTTCACAGAAAATCTAAGAAATAATTGTTAGAGACCTTTAAAATGTTCCAGTCACTTTTCATCTCATGACAGCACCTCCTGGTGATAATATTCTTAGTGAAGAATATCACTCCGAATATTAAGAAGGTGACACCTTCCACTTATGAAAACTGGACCTAAAATGTATGTAACAAATATAGGACATTCAACAGATTTGAACAACTACAAACTTCATGTTTTGCAGGATGAAGTTCAAAAATGAAGATAAGGAAGCAAAGTGACTACAATAAGTATGGAACATTCAAAACCTTCTTCACTCCCCTGTAACATTTTTTATCACATTTAAATGTGAGGAAAAAGTCTATTTTTGGGAGTCACACACAGATATGCCTATCTCAGTTTGCATAGAGGTGAAAGGGAAAGAAGAATTTTCCTTGCCTGAGGATGCCTGAGGGCATCAAAAAATTCTGGATTGCAAAGTTCTAAACTCTCTGCACTGGATAAATGATATACTACTGTCTTCATTTATCTAACAAATACTAAGTAGTCAGCTTGACAAGTTATGCTTGCTCCAGCTAGTAAAGATGGGTTGTATCTCATAACATATTTCAAATGATTAGCTACAGAAAACCAGAGACATTTTATAACAGCTTAAAAGAAGAAAAGAAAAAGATAAAAACACCATTATTTTGCATACGTTGCAATAATAATGTTCAACACCTGCCAATATAACTTCAGATGAATGTAAATATACATGTATACTTCCTGGTTTAAATTATGATGAATAAATACTCAAACCAGGCCCGACTGGGAGTAGGCTACAATGAGTTATTTATCACTCTTTCCAGTTTAATCTGGTTAGATTATCATGCTTTAAAACTTAATATGTGATGTACACTTGCTATAGTGATGCCATGAAGATTTTTGCCTTTTCTTTTATACCCCTGTTATACCTTTTTACAACTTCTGTATTCCTAGTGCTTTTTGCCTACATTCTTGGACTTGTTTGTCAAGCTAAGAGACTAAACATTTTAGAAGCTTCGTAGTTAGGGATCAGTGTGCCTCAGACCCCAATGTCCTCTCCAGAACATATTCTGTAAACCAAGACAGAACCATCCAGGGGAAGGTTCCTTGGGGAGGGGGGGCTCACTTGAGCCTCTCATTGGGGAATCTTTGATAGATATGCTAATTAGTAAAACCTATAATGTTATACCCAGTGTTGGGGGAGAAAAGAGGAGAGACACAGAGACACAGAGAGAGAGACACAGGGATAGACTCGGCGGGGTGCATTTTGGTGCATATGACCTAGACGTGTACACCTAAGGATCCTTAAAATAAATACCAAGGTAAAATCCCTTTTCCCCTTCTAACCATGTATGCCTCTTGATTTTAAGACCAGGAAAAGGCATCAATAGGAGAAAAGACATTGATAAAGAAGACAAAAAATGCTGTTACAACTTTATATACCAACTTGGATCTACTTTACTTAATGTTTGGAAGAAAGAAAAAGCTATTGCTTTTGTGAATATTGGGATACTACTAAGATTGGTTTTCCATTCAAACAAGAAACAGAGTTTTGCTAATGTGAAGCAAAGAAACTCCATGCTGCAATGCATAAAATGAAAGTACCTATTAAGCCAAATTAAATTGCCTGCCTGAATGAGTTGATGCTGCTACTTTTATACAGGACTGAAAGATATATTAGAAATCTCCCAGATGGAAAGTACATGAGACTTGAATTTTCTCTTTTCAAAACAGCAGACATTGCCTTCTACCGTAAATTCATTGTCAAGGCTTCAAATTTGTTCTCAAAGACAAATGTGTTTGTGGTACTTCTACCAAAAAGTCTAGAAGTTAGATACTTTATTACATATTCTCCAGTGACTTAAAATAACATGATGATGTTCTACAAGACAATATATGGTTCATGATAATCAGTTTGAAAGGTCTGAGGCTAGACACAATCACCCATCTCTATGCCTGATGTGGGCAACAGAATGGTTTTTCTAACTGCCACTGTATTTACTGATCTAATAAAAAGCTTTTGAGATGGTAGACCTTGAGATGGTGAGCATGAAATCAATTATTTCCTATCATTTTCATTATTTCTTACATAATTATGCACAGCTGGTGACAAAACAATATTATGAGTTATTGCTTACAAAAATAGGCATAGCCAGTACAGAGTTTGAGTTTATTTAGCTTCTCTGAGCAGATAGAAGCATTTCAGTTTACATTTCTAGTCATTGACAATAATAACTTTGTACCAGAACCTGTTTTTCTTTTCTTGATATTCTCTGTAACTGCTTAAGTAGATCTACTTAAGGTAGCATTCCATATTTTCACCACTGTCACCACTTCTCGCTATTAGACTTTGGAAACGCTGCTTCTTTTGTTTTTAACCAGATTTCCATACAATGAATCATCTAAATAAATACATATTGCTATTCATTTGACATCAAAATGGATATTTGAAATTCTACACCATGTACTGCTATGATCACATATACTTAGTGATAGCATGGTTCTAAATGAAGCATGTCCCCTGTCCACTTAGTCTTTTGTTTACCTGCAGTTTGCTGCAAAGATAATTTCTGTTCATTTCTTTTAAGGTCCCATGTGGCCATAACAGCTGAAATGAACAGTGCAATTTCCACAATAGATCTCCTTTACGCTAAGTGGCAGTCCAAAAGGTCTGGATGCTGGAGACTGAACAATAAAATTCATTGTTAATACATACCTCTTGCTGCCTGGAACTCAAAACATACAGGCATTTATAGAGCTTCAGGATAATGGAAAGTGCCTGTGATTGATTTATGCCACATATCACAATGCATGAAATTTTTGTACATGTGGTAGAAATGTGTCACACTTTAAATGCATTTTTCTATAGAATTATCATTGTGTTTTATAGCACCATTGATAAGCATTAACTGCTCCTAGAAACTGTTTATATAGCAATTCTGAGATAGCTTTCCTGGTTGCCATACATTATTTTAGTATTTACTTTTTTTGCAGAACTGTTTGTTCATGGCAATTTTATAACAAAAAATGCTTTCGTATCTGGTTGGGAATTTTTGTCAAGCTACTTTGGGTTTTGGATTTGTTTGTTTTGGTTTTTTTTTTTTATTTTGGGGTTATCCAGGTCCATTGTTCATTGTGTTTAATTTCCTCTTTGAAACTCTTGTTCTGTTTGTTTTCAAAAACCACAAAGCTTAGAAAAATATTCTGTCTTTTGATTTAAGCAAAAATAATGTAATTATTTTTCCCTAAGTAAATTTCATTAAATATGCTGTTTTCACAACAAAGTATAGCATTTAATAAGCTTTTTTAGATTTAGCTTGTACTTGTATGGTTCTGAAATGTGTCAAAGTTTAATGGGATGATAGTTCATAGAGGAATTTGCGTGTGTGTGTGTGTGTGTGTGCATGTGTGTGTGTGTTTACAGCTTGGAATTTGATTTAATGAAGACCTCTTTTCTTTGTTAGAAACTGGATATAACCAGTCATATCTCAGAGGTCTCATAATCTTAGAGGTCTTTTTCAACCTAATTGATTCTGCGATTCTGTGATTCTATGAGTAAAAATACCACCATAATCTGCAATTTTTATAAACTAAAACTGAATTCAGTTATTAATAAATTAAACGAGATCATTTAACTAAATTTTCTACCTAGAAGTAGTGCTGAGCACCTAAACTCCTTCTGAAAATACTGCTTATGGAGTTATTTTCGCAGTAATATCCTAAAAGCACAAACTGATCAGAACTGGTCATCTACATTTGGTGCATGTGTATCATGTATAGAAAATAATATGTTGACTGTTAACATATATGTACATAAATGAAATTGTGTATTCTATATGGACAGACACAAGAGCACACACCCAGTATAGATAAGAATCACATTTCTCCCTTTTGCAGATATATGAGGCCTATCTGAAAGTTTAAAAAGTAAAAAACATTTTCTATTGTCATATTTTCCTTTAAAACAAATGTTTTCTACGTTTCTCTGCATAAATATAGAGGAACTCCATTGAAACAACATACATAAACAAAGAGTTGAGATTTGTGATATGCCTTTAGAAATAATCTGAAGTCCAGCTGGGGTATAACTACCACATGGCTCCTGAATTTTTTATACTTCTCATACTGTATTTTTTATTCTTTCCAGACAGACAGCTACCACCAGCTTCTGCAGAAAACCTGCTGCTTGGGTCTTTGTTTGATGCAGTGCATCCACACTTACTATTACCTCTGTAGTGTCAGTGGAGACATGATTGCAGCACATCCAGAAATACCTCCGATATCTCCAAGTGAAGTA
Source organism: Corvus brachyrhynchos (assembly GCF_000691975.1). Classification (NCBI taxonomy): domain Eukaryota; kingdom Metazoa; phylum Chordata; class Aves; order Passeriformes; family Corvidae; genus Corvus; species Corvus brachyrhynchos. Next base: position 10,325,398 of record NW_008239110.1, read on the forward strand.
CTAGGAATAACAGCTGTAGCACATCCCCAGAACAAAGATGGCAGCTGTTGCCATGGATCAAAGGTATCAAACAGAAACTAGTGGTTATTATCTACATCATGCACTGTAGCTCATCCTGCCTTCTAAGCCAGTGTATCTGTACTGTTTCCTGCTTTGAGTGGGAAATCCACAGTCCCCTACTCTACATGGTTTAGACTTGGTTCACATGGAGCTAGTGTCGAATAGGTATTTCCTTTCAAGCTGATATGAAAGTGTATGTAAGCTGTTGTTACTCGGGTTTAGTTTCCTGGAGTTCAGAAAGTGCCACACACATTACCTTGGCCAAAAATCTGCTCCTGTTACCTTTAAGAACACGCCTGGCTTGAAAAGAAAAGGGAGTCCCACAGTCTTAATCAGAACCGGAAAAACAAATGTCAAAGAAGACAGCAAGACTCTAGCTCCAGCAGCACTCAGACAGAGTTCCCAGTCTTTAGTCTTTGGTTCCAACTACTCATTCCTGGTGGTGACAGTAAACACAAAACTTGGCTGAAGTCTCTGAAAGATTTGTTCATCAGCAGTTTTTCAGTTTAACACACTGGTTACAGGAAGAGGTAAGCAGACGGACCTAAACAAGCTCTGAATTTCAGATCTGAAGTAAATACTTCTTTCACTCTCTTACTGCAGAATATGAAGGTAGTGCATTAAGTAAGGTTCATTTGTAAAATCACAAGTTTTACAGCTACTCTTCATTTGACACAAGCAACCTTATCTAACCATATTTTCCTTTTGAAAGCTGAGTGTGAAAAATAGAAGGATTTACAAGTGCATTCTGTTGCTACTTCTTTGTGTCATCATTAAAAAATGAAGCTGTAAATCAAATAGCATGGATTTCCCTTTTGGCACATTTATCCCCTACAGGTCATTACTATGTGTGGACAGAAAGTATTGTTCTACTTCAAAGCTATTCTTCTGGTAGTAGAAGTAAAATTTTAGGTCTGAATAGACCCATATTTGACTAAACATTTATCATTTATAATCTTTTTTTTTCACCATAAAAATATAAATGGTTTGACAGTTAAAAAGTCTGTTCTTTTAAGTTAACAATGATAAGGGCTCTTTTGGTATAGTTTCTCAAGAAAAATACACAGTGCACCCTGCACTAATGTTAACATGGTACTATTTTTATGTAAGCCTTGGTTATTTTGATCCATAAATTTCTCAAAATGAAAAAAACATCACAAATAATCTCAAACCTACAAATACATTTTTCAAATTAAGAAACACAAACTCGTGGCAGTTACTCTATGAAAACAGATTACTGAACCATATGGCTGCTTAAGAAAAAAAGACAAAACAATATGATACATTTCACAAAGTAAGAAATACTACTCATGGAGAAAGACAGTGAAATGAACAAATTCCTGTTTTCCTCTATAATGATTGTCTTATTCCCTGAAGCATAACATTCAATTGCCCTCCTCTTTACATGGATAACTACGAATGTTATTATTAGTTATAAAATTATCCAGCCATTCTGAAAAATTCATCTATAGCATCTGCCTTTCCCATTTCATTGTGGCCATACATATCAAAGGTTGAAGACACACTGGGCAAAGGAAGAAACCCTTGCTTCTGCATATTTTCCATGCCCATTTTCTCTGAGGATTCTCTGGTCATCAGAAAAGCACTAGAAAAACAGATTCTTCTTGGCAGGGTTCAATCCCTCATCTGTAGATTTCTAGTACATATTCTTAATATATCCCCTTATGCCCTTGTGTCCCGTAACTATGTCCAGTCTGGATGCTTTGGACGACGCAGGTGATCTAAAATTGCTCTGGCAAATGTGTGCTTAGACAATTGAATTCCACATTTGGTTGCCTGAAGAATGTAACGTCCTAAAATTAAAGAATATTCTGCTTTTGTTTAGCCATCTAATTTCTATTAGCATAGTCCAACATAGCATGGTATAAAAAGGAAATAAAGATTTTTATCCAGTATACCCAGCCTATATTCAGGAAGTTTCACATTCACTGAGGATGGAGAATTTGCACTAAATCATATGGTACATACATAATTTATTTGTGTTATTATGAACTTCCCCTTCTCTTGTCGGCACACCAGAAAAAAATGAGTAACAAGGAGTGTTTTAAAGGTTCAATGAGGATGTCATCTGCCCACACATGAAGGAGCAGTGCCAGATGGGGGCATGCAATGGCAGCAACCTTGCCACTGTCACAGTTTCACCAATGCCTAACAATATGAGTACCAATAACGTTTCTGCAAGAGAAGGGACAAGGGCAAAACAGGTTGCAGAGGTTTGTCCTGATCACAGTAGCAGTGATGCATACCCTGCAGCAAAAAATAGTACACCACCTAAAGTGATGTTAATTAAAAGCAATTGTACATTCTTCACAGCTGAATAGAACTTATTACCTTATATCACGTTATTTTAGCTGAAATAGCTCTTGTGTTTTATATGCTTTCTTTCTAACCTGCAATTAGTCCCTTTCTTGTGTGGTTTCTTTACCTCTCCCATAATGATTCCTACACCTGTCTTAACCTGTCTAGAAGCTAGTTACTTCCATTTAAGGTAATTGTCCTCAAGAACCACTTATCCTACTGCAGGTACTCATTCTGTACTAAAAAAAATTCTTTATCTCCATACCTGTCCCTCTTTATTTACTATATGTAAACTAAAAAGATTAGCGGACAGAGGGAAAACTTTTTGATGTGTAAAGATGGTGCGTCACAGTGCAGTGTGGTTTGCTACTCAATGTAGAGTACATAAATCTATACACTGGCCCTCCATCTTTCTTCTAGTGCTGGGAAATTCAGGTTCCCAAAATACATGTTTTTTAATACATGCATTTTAATAGACCAATACTTTAAATGAACATAAAACACCAAAAGGCAAAATCAGAAAGGAGCTTGAGATCAAAAATGTCAAAACACAAAAAGTATAACCAACTTTTATTTTTGCTGAACTGCAAATCTCTGACATTGATGAAGTAAAAATATTTGCCAAAGAATTTCCATTAATGCTTTCTGTTTTTCCTTGTAAGCAGCTGATACTTAATCTTCAGTTGCCAAGGATATCTCATCTTGCCTTTGACGAGAATTATTTTTCTATTTACTCAACAAGTAAGGAAGAAGTAAATTTCTGAAAGCATAATAAAAACTGCTATTCAGAAGAGGGCTGTTCAATATTTGTTAGATTTGACCTGCTTTGAAACACAAAGCTAAGCTTTAAGAATGCACTTTTCTAATACCTAAAAAAAGATGAAAAATTCATCCTTATTTCACACAGCAGTAAAAAGAGTACTTACAGCTAAGTATTTGCTTCAATTCACTGAAATAAACAAAAATTACTTTCCAACAATTCAGTAAATCCTCAAGCACTATGAAAGCTGATGGCTTTTCTTTGTTTGATTAATTTAATCAAGGAAAAGACACACGAAGCGTTGTGTTATTTTAATGGACTATAGTACATATGTCAATGTGTAATGAAAAACAAATGATACTACACAGCTTGCTAATGTGCCAGTGCAGTAGGATGCAGTGCAGTAGAGCTGCATTCCAGCAAAGCAGTGCTGGAGGCTATTCAGGCAGCCCTCGCTCAGACACACAGCTCTAGATCACAACCAGCGTCCAAGTGACCTTGTTTGGAGGAACTTTAGGCAGCTTGAAACAGAACCAATGCGAGCAGCAAAGAGTAGCTTTAAAAGGTGTGTTGCTCAGCAAAGGGTCCTCTGGTCTTTCTCTCATGTTTTAGAAAGAATTCCCAGCCACAGATGCTCTTTGGGAATAGCTCATTAAACTGATGAAAGAGTTGAACTACATTAACATGTCGTAATTCAGTAGCTTAATTTAAGGCACTCTAATCAACAAAGAGAAAATAACACATGATATGTACTTGAATATGACCTGTATTCAATCGTGTGTTTTTAACACAACCTTCAGAAAAGCCTCAGAAACCTTCAGGAGAATCTTCCAGCTGTCAGCTCTGCCTCTGCACTTGTATGTCACAAGTTTCTGCAGATAGTTCTGCTTTTTTTTAGAGTCTAACCTCTCAGCACACCTACGGGATGAATCTCTGACAGATGGGTGTAATCCATTAATTAGATTATGGATCCTAGTTCTCCCAGGGGTAGTTTCAAATTCACATGGTACTCTTAATATTCTTCCATTTGGATGTGGATCTGTGATTTATTTGACTATTATACCAGCTAGGGAGGTTCATGTGCATTGTTTATTTCGCCAGCATACAGAAGAATGTACATTCCAAAAAATATGTTGCTCATTCACTCATTGGAGATCATGAGGTATGATTAATAGTTTAATTAATGATTAATTAATTCCATGTTTTGGAATATGTAATTATTCTTTACAAAAATTTTACCACAGGAGAAACAATCTGATCCCCAAGCAGAGACACAGATTTGCTTGGAAATGGCAGTCTCAGCAAGCATCTTCATTTTTGGATTCACAACGTGAAGAGCACTTTAATCAACCAACTACCTATGACATGCTCAACTGTAAGGACACGAATAATAGCACTTGTGTCAGAGTAAGAGAGGAGATGAGGCCAACCCATTTGTGACCTAAAAACCTCAACATATCTGCAAAATCTGAGAAGACTAGGACATACGGATCTCAAAGGGAAAAAAAACCCACAGTGTTTGAGAGGCAAATTTCTAAGAACTTCCTTCTTATTGTGGTGTGCTTGGTTTTTCCACTGACCTGATCCATTATTGATTGAAAATCAATGAACAAGAAACAAAAGCTAATGTCCTCATTCTTTCCTAACCTTGTTAAAGGAAAAGTCAAAATTCTCAAAAAAGCAGGGTTAAGAAAAGTGTTAAGGTCTGCAACAGTGCATGTTTACATTCCTCACAAAAATGCTGAGGACTGCTAATTCTCAGATTGCACACAGTGCCAGAGATGCTGTCAGTAAAACTGCATTTAGCATTTGTGTTAGTCCAGAGGCAGAAGCAGAAATTAAAACGTCATCAAGGACAGTTAAATTTGCATGAACTAAACATTAAAGCAAGGAATGCATTCATAGGGATTTATTTTTATGTGCCTTTCTAGAAGGATGCCAGTGCACAGCAGTTTTTTTATTAAATTGCCAAAGCCATTCCGAGGATATTTTGCAACAGTTAAATCTAGAAATTAAGACTTTAGGACTTAGTTGGTTAAGTTGTGCTAGGAAAAAGAGTCAATAATTTTTATATTAGAGAAGTATTTTGGCTTCAGAAATTGGATTGCTTCAGAAATTGGATTGCATCAAAAATTCTGTAAGTATCTGTGTTTGTATGACCAAATTTGCTGGCATTTATGGAAACTGCAAATGTGTAATCAAAAAGGTAGTAAAGCCATTTTGTAAGAAAAGTAATCTCTAAATAAGTATTGAGGCTATCTTTCCAGTAAATACTTTTTGACAGGTTTTTGCGTGCTAGCTCAAGGAGAGGCCGGAGGTGTAGCCGCAACCCCACTGCACTAGGGCAGGCACAGCCACACACAGAAGCGCAGGCAGACGGGGCTGCGCTGCTCACCCGAGGGAGCCGTCCCTGAGCTGATGGGAAGGCACGCAGGCAGAGGCGAAGAAGGGAGAGAGGGGAGTGTCCGTAGAGTCTACACACCGAAGGTTTATTGAGGCAAAACGATGGGGAAAGGAGATGGAAAGGCAAAGATCTGAGGGTGTCCAGGGATTTTATAGTGGGGATAGAAAACCCGGGGATAAGGGATACAGCCAATGGGATACTGGACAGGAGGTGGGGTTAAGGGCAAGGGGAAGGAACCAATGGGGTGTCGAGTACGACAGAACTTTCTAGAATTAATACATATTAACGTAGGGGAAATGAATATTAACAAACTTATACATAAAACAGGGAGGGGAAAACAGGAACCTATCACGTAAAAATATGTAAACTGCGGAACCAGGGGATTATGGTCTCTCACCCTAACCACAGAGTGAGGCGTGAAGCTTTGGTGCCTGACCACCACAGGTTGGTGTCTGTTGGATGTTCAGGGGTCAGGTGGCTGCAGCCAGTCGCACTGCTACAACTTTTAGAACTTTTTAGCTATGCTATTACTGTTTGGTCTAATAGCACAATCAACGGGAAACCATATGTGAAAATATGTGAAATGGGAGAATATGTAAAAGAGATAATTTTCTGTATTCACTTCTGGAAGAATTCCAAAGGCTTATTTAGCATTAGCTAAACATTAAGGTATCCATAATAAATTTTTTATTTTTAATATTTCTGATTAGAGAAACTGACCACAAAATGCATATTACATACAATTTGAGATCTAGCTTTCAGGAATGAGCCTACAAAACATTTTATTTGAATGTTTATAGTTTTAGTTCCCAGAGAGCTCCTCACCCTAAGCCAATTTCAGGAAACCAAAACATATAGGTTAGATTTTTGTTTACTTAAGCATAACACAGAAGAGTGATTTATTTTGAAAACTGTTCCAGGATTCTCAAGGTCATTCACAAAAGGAACATACTTTATTCTGTCTTTTGGTACTAAGAAGTATTTGAGCAAGGTAGGTTTTATTATTGTAGAAAGATAATTTGTCAGTGAGCTATTGGAGGTGTGTTTTGTTTTGAATTTACTCCATTAAAATACTGGTAAATACAATAAGAGTAGTTTGTATTACTTTCCTGATGTCCGAGGTACTTTCTGTCAGGTCTATTTTCCATCTGGTCTCCTCTTCCCCAGCAGATAAAGGTACGGCCAACCCTTCTGACAGCTGAGTGGGAGCAGGAGGGCTGTCATCTCCAACTTCACTTCAAGAGGCACTGAAAACTTCAGTGCCACAGGAGCGGTTATTTGAAAAACCCACCAGATGGGTATGAAACTTGCTTTACAGAAGGAAAAAGTAGGTAGACCTAACTCTCTAGCTTTGATGTAAGTTTCCCAACTTTGATTCTCTCCTGACTTTTCCTCCAGCTCAGAGAGTCTCAAGAGTTGGTTCTGTTAACCCAGCAAATGTAATTTGACTTGGGGCTAAGAAAGGCTTATAAAATGTGATGGTTTAGTGCAGTTTGCACAGCTTATGTACCTGGCCTGACTCTGGCGAAGCTTGGTAAGTTTATGTCTTCCCTGGTATTATCCTCTATCACTGAGGCTTTCAGGCATGCATAAAAACACAGGGGTTATTCATGGCAATTCCCTGCAGTTATTTCTTTCTGATTTTGCCAAAATCAAATATGTACCTGCAGACACACATGGAAAAATATCATTACCATTTCTCATGCTCTGCATTTATAGGGAACAGCCATCTTCACTGATAATTACAACACAGATCAAATGTATAACTGGTCAACAGTAGCATGCAAGCTCTCTTGGACAGTGTCCTGGCAACCACAGTATGAACTTCTGCTATGAGAGATGCAGTCAGCAGCATCTTTTAGCAATAGCACTACTTGACAATACTAATGGAATTTTTATTTATTAAATAAAATTTGTCAGTATTGGTGCTCAATACTATTATTTATTTATAATGGATTAATGTATTTCAAAGGTGAAGAAAATGTTTTTATATTTTAAGAAGTGTAATATTTAACTTTTACTTCTAAAATATTAAATTTCTTCAAATTAAAATATAAAATTGTATTATAAATTATTAGACAGGTTTTTTTAATAAGAATGGGTTTTCCTTTGCTACCAGTGGACTCTTTAAAGGAGTCCAATGTTATTCATCAGTGGCATGGTGAAAGTGTAACCAGGCACGTAATTTTACTAATGAGGAAAAGATGATGAAATGAGAGATAATCTGCACTTCATTTGTCTTTAACATGATGAAACACTGAATGCAGTTTTCATCACTTTTCAGGGACATTCTTAAAGAAGCTGCCAATGGTTTCACTACTGTTGATCAAATTAAGCTAACAACTTTTGACAGCACTTGAAAAATAATAACATTTAATTTACATATTGCTTGAAACTTACCTATGAATTATGAGGCATTTTGAATTACATTCTGTTATTTCTTTATGTCTTCTCAAATTAATTTGGTAGAAATGCAAGGGGAAAAAAATAGAAGAATGACACTCCAAATGTTTACATGTGTGTAGAACAAGATTTATGCACTCATGTCAATGTGTGGAAAATTGTTTCTGAAAAGAAAAAAGATGAGAGGATATATGGTGGACAGGTTTTGGTATTATTAATTATCTGAGCTATTGTTATTCACATAGATGTGAGTTACTTGCAAGGAAGAAAGTTTTTTTTTTCCCCTGGCTGGTCAATTATTGGTCAAGGAAGGAACTGGGATGGAAGTTCAGACTGGTGTTAGCTGGAAACAGAAGTTTCCTGGAAAATCAAAGGATAGCGCGGAAAGAAAACAGTCAGGGAGACCAAGCAGTAAATATATAACAGATTAAAAGAGGTGTAAAAGGCCAGGTCTGAGAGACAAAAAGTGTGAGATTGTTGTTAGGATCACATAAGCCGTGATCTGAGATTTATTGCATCATGGAATTGCTGGAATGAGAACAGTCCTGACAGACAAGAAACAGCAGTCAGTGAGAAGTGGAAGACAGTTGTTTCATTATTTCTCTTTCATTCATTCTCAATTTCCTCCAAATGATTGACTATCTAGCTCTCTTCAGGTAAAACTTGCTTGAGCCTTTGATATTGTTGTGGTTTGATGCTGGTTAGGCACCAAGCACATGAAATCTTATTTATTTCTGTTATAGCTGAGCAGAGAAGGGGAAATTAAAACTTCATTTTCATGAAGTGAAATAAGGATTATTGAGGAAAATGGAAAATTTCAAGGCAAAACAGGTCCACACTTAGACAGTTACATTATAAAGAAGATTTATTACTAACAGAATTAAAAGTAAAAAGAAATAATAAGAAATAAAGTAACTTTCAAACACCTTTCTCTTTCAGTACCTCCCTTTTTCTACCAACCTGTGCCAGGAAACAACATATGGAGTTTGGTCAGTGTTTCATTTTTTAAGAGTCTTTCTTTATGTTTAAGGAAAAGAGTTTCTTCTGCTGTGCCATGGGATTCTTCCCATAAGAGATAGGTCTCTATTAACTTCTTTAGCGTGCTTCAAACTTTCACAAAACAACAGTCCACCCAGAAAATCTCCTGCAGTGAAAAAATATCCCTCCCATGAACTTTGCAGTCTTCCCACGCTGCCAGTCATGGGCCATAACAGCCATGGGGTTTACTCTTTTAAGGATGAGCTACTCCAGCCTGAAAGCAAAGGCCCTCTTCTTCAATCTCTAAAAGCCTTTCACAACATCTATGATCTCTGGCATTGAGCACTTCTTCACGAGCTGCGCGTGGATTTCTGCATCCCCCCAATGTACTTCGATGAATTACAGAGAAACAGTTCGTAATATTACAGTCCTCACCACGGCTTGCAAGGAGAATTTTCAGCTCTGGCGCTAAAAGCGCCTCCGCTCTATTTTCCCTTCCCTCACAACTGACCTTGGAGTCGCCATGCTAGCATTGTTTCACATGATCTCACTTTTCCTTTCTCTCTGACCTGGAAGAAAACTAGTATCCGCAAATTTTCGTCTGAAAAGTTGATCTTGTTCAGGGCTTACACTGGAGAAAGCCTCACCCTCCTTATGTTGCCAGCTGCATGGTGTTTTCCTTGGTTTGACGTGAGTTGTGCTGGCTGCAGGGAGGCCCTGCTGGCTCCTCGCGGGGCTGCAGCAGCTTTAGATGAAATCTTGGCCGCACGGTCCTGGCTCAGTGGGGATTTTCTGGCCACATGGTTACTCATGGCTCCTGGGGTGGCTTTCCTGGCAGCCTGGCTCACACCACTGTGCTGGGACGGGGGCCGGGCTGACTCCGGGATGGGGCCCAGAGGCCTCCCCCCACCCATCCCTCGGCAGGAAGCAGGAACAAAAGGAAATTCCCATGCTTCCTCCTTTCTTTAAATATGTAGATCATGGAGGAGTTACCAGCTTATTTCATTGGTAGAGTAACCTGTCTATCAACTATTAGCTCTGTGCCAGTCACAGAAACTGAGCAGCTGTTTCCCTTTCATCTCCCCTACAAACCAAGTTTTGCTAGACCACCACAGATATGCACTTTTTAGAAAAAGACACAGCTGAAAGCTCTGGCAGTCCTGTGGCCTCAGGAATACATGAGCAATGTTTACAACTTTTGTGCTAGCAGAGCTGTGTATGTCTCTGAATATAAGCACACCCATAATCATGAAAGATGTAGCAATCAAATGGTATGGAAAATATATTTTTCTTTGAATGCAAAATATTTGTGGGGTTTTATTATGTTTTTTCCATATTTTTTTCAAATTTGTGTTGTTTTGGGCTTTTTCGTTATCTCTTTTGAAAAGAGATTTTTTAAAAATTAAGGGTGTGATCATAGCACAATTCAAAATAGGTGTTTATAGATCCAAGAATAAATGGTCTGTGTTCAAGTTCTACCTCACTCAGACATGACTGAGAAGTCCTGTCCTGGACTGATCCACTAATCTTTGAACACGTTTTAGGACTCCCATGGTTTTACCACAGTCAGCACCATCACCACATAGCTGCTTGATTACTCCCTGTCCCAGCAGGACTGGGTGAAGAGAATTCACATGGTAAAAGTCATGAATTTAAGAATTTAAATACAATAAAATAATCATCATCAACAACAACAATAACAAATTGCAATGAAAAGAAAAATTAAAGCGTGAAAGAAATACAACCTGAGAAAGACAAGTGATGCAAATGTACAGTTTCTCAGCAACTGATTTATATCCAGATAGTCCCTGAGCAGTGGACTCACCCCCAACCTTGCCCCTAATTTTACTGCTAAGCATGACCTCAAATTGCATGAAATATCCCTTTGTTCAGATAGGGGCAGCTGTCCTGGCTGTGCCTCTTCTCATTTCTTGTGGACCCAGACACTCACTGGTGGAGTGGTGTGAGGGGTGGAAAAGGCTCTGTGTAAGCACTGCTCAGCAATGATGAAAATATTCCCTGAACTATCAAAGCTCTTTCCACCACAATCCCAAAACATAGCCCCATCGTACCTACTATAAAGAAAATTGACTCTACCTCAGCCAAAACTAGAACAATTGCTATTTTTTTTCCTAAAACTGAGTGCAGACTCAGTTTACCTGGTCAGTGAGTGGCCCAGATTTGACTTCTTCAACTGCCTTTTTAAGAGCAGAAATCATCAAGAAGTAGGATAGAACTGCTTGACCATCCTGCTACTCGATTTACTCTATGACCAAAAAAACCTGAAAAACTTCCATTTTCCATTTTCTTTATTTTTAATTTTATTACAGCAGCAACATTTTGTGTTTTTAAAAATGAAGTTAGAATGTTCCCTAAGGAAACAAAACTCCAGCCATCATACTATTGCCTTGCACTGCTTTGTATACTCCACTGCCTGTGTGTATCTGGTTTTAAACCTGTTGGCAGATTTGACAGAGAAGTGTCAATTGAAACATTGCTGTCTACAGATTACTTGAGCACTGCTGTCAGGGTAGAGCAATGGATTTGCATCTTCTAGCCAGGGAAAGACTGCAGTGTGAGGGACCCAGCCACCTCGAATGTGAGATGGAGACCACGACGGTGACTAGGGGGCTCTGTCCATGGTGCTGCTCGAACTGGTCTTGGAACACCTTGCTCGGAAGCCAGAGTTGAAAGAAGCGGAAAATGAAACAATGATGCAATCTGCCACTTGGGCACAATAACATAAGCAGATTAAAAAAAATGTAATGGCAGACATTAGACAGAAAGATAGTCAATTAACCAGAAGTATTTACAGGAGACATATTTTCTTCTTTATTGACATATTTTTCCATTTCCATCTGTGTACATACAAAAGCAGAGCTATGAGAGATATTTTTTTTTCCTTTATACTCATTCTGAATGCACCACATTCTTCTCAAGAAGAATGCAGATGAGCATAAATCACCTTTTAAAAGACAGTTTTAGCAGAATGAACTGGAATCATCTCAGAAATTGGCTGGCCCAAAAGCAGACAAGCCCGAACTTTATTTGATAATGAAAGACAGAAGAGGAGGGAAGCTGCAATCTCTAGGGGCAAAGAAAAAACCAACACAACAAAACCTCAGAACAATAAAGAAACAAAACCCCCAAGCAAACAAAAAAGCATCACTACCAACAGAAACTTTAAAGCATATTTTTTCAGACATGCTACTATTTTTCCACATACTACACCAATACCTTTTGATGAGATCTTTGGGCTGCTCAGGGAATCTCTGAAGGGTTTTGAATTTCCTTAGACATAAAGCACTTGTCATAAATTTCATTGAAATGCTGGGAAGTCTTGAAAACAAATACTCATAGTGAATTCATAAAAGCTCAGCCATTCTGATATTTCTCAGACTTAATTTAAACGCAAAATTTAGGAACTATACCAAAATATACAATCTTTATTTTTTACATGTTTTTTTTACTTCTTTCTTACTTTCTGTTTGATTTGGACTTAATTTCCTTTCCTTTTTTTTTTTGCAAAAGAAAGGCTAAAACCTACTTCCAGACTTTCCATATGAGTAAACTGTGTGAAGTGTGTCATTAGAAGAAAAACTGTTTTGTTGAGGCATTTCTTAGTAGATTTAAAAATCTGGTCCAAAATTATATGGAAATTGGAAATATGCACCCTGATTTTTTCTGAATTTTAAGTAACTTAGAACCAACTCTACAAATGAAGACAAAATCAAAGCCATTTATTAATTTCTGAAGATGCCAAGCAATAAAATAAATAATCACATAATTTTGAGGCATAGAAATGAGTTCTTGAAGAAAGATCAGTCACTGAAGGAAAATGAATGATGGCTTTGTATCCGGTGAGGTTTTGGGTTGGATCTTTCATTGGCTTGTTTGTTTTGTTTCTTTCTCCTGTATTGTTTTGTAGGTTAGTCCACTGGGAGGTCCACTGAGCAGTACAGACTTCCACATAGCCAAGCTCAGTGGTTCCAGGATTTTTCATTTTTAGATTTCTAAGTATTTAGATGGTTCTCCATTAATGCAAACATGAGCTTGCTGGTATTGGACTCACTTCTGTGAGTTAGTTGCCTCTCATGTTGACTTTGTGGTACTGAAGAATGACACCTAGAGAAGACTGAAGAGGTAAATAGGAAAAATGCATGTTTCTTTTCTCAGGAATTTCCATCCTTATGCAGTAGTTATCTGCTGCAGTGTCATTTCCTCTGACTCATTGCCACATCAATGATCACATTTTGACATGGGAAGGAAGGCTGCAGCTTGAAACACACAGACACATTTACTCTTTAATTTCAGCTTGCATAACCAAATTTTATAGTAAAAGTTAATCTTTTACATGTGGAAGCTGAGTTTGCAGGAACAAAATGTGGTGAATGGCAAAAAGCAGAGTTATGTAATATATGTGTGAACCCAACAGATAAATAATGGCATTATTTAGGGGTGACATCCTTAACCAGGGGAGAAAAGGCAGAGTAATTTGTCTCTGTCTGTTTTCTCGTCATTGCCATCCTTGAAGGGACTGTACCTGTCTTTTATACTTTTTGTTAACTCCTTTGTGTTTCCGTGACATAAAGGAAGATTTTTATATGCTGACTAAATTTTCTTTTTAGTCCTTCTTATGCATTAAAACCAGTTCTAGCCTGGACGCCAGGTTGCATTCCTTCAGTAACCAATAATGAGCCTTTTCTGATTTGTGTTTATAACCCTGGTGCTAATATAGCCCTAATATGCTTGTATTTTCAAGGTGTATGTTGTCACAGTATAATATGAAGTACATAATAAACAACTGGGGTGGTTGGAAGGTGTGGGGTGTGGAGAGGTACCCAGACCAGAGCTTTCCAACCATGTTTTCATTTCTACTTTTGCTACCTTTAAACTCCATTGATTCTTACCTTCTTGGCTATACCATCACCCCAAGAATCTCCATATCAGAGTAACAAGAGCAATCTTCTTGATCTGCAAGTCATGGATTCAAGCTTCTTCAGGCTCAGAAGAGGCTAGGAAATACCCTGTCTTCTCATGCGGATAAGTTAATTTCAGACATACGAAAGCTGGACATTGCTTCTTCTTGCAGAACTTTTGAGAAAAAAACATGCTATTGCTATACTTTATATGAGCTCAGTCCTCTTGGTTCTCCACATGGTCACATCCTGGAAAGTCTTAAAGAGAGGAATACTTGCACCAGTTCATTTTAATTCTCGAGTTCTCTAAAAAACGGTAGCAACTATAATATTTAGGTAATATATATCACTGAAGGTGTGTAAAGAAGATAACAAGTTGCATTTCCAAAATGAGTAATACAAGCCCATTATAAATGCCATAACTTTCAAAACACAGGAAAACATTCTTTCACTGGTATTTTGAAAAATCTTCCCCTGAAATGTCAAACTTAGGAAGCATTACAAAGTTTTATAATGATTTATATGATTGGATGTGAAAATACCACTGTTTTATGTCACAGGCTAAATTTTGAATGCTGAAATCATGTTTGTGGGTTCTCTTTTTTTTTTTCCCCTAAATTACGATAGCTATAAAATGGAATAATACACTAAACTTACAAATTTAAAATAGGGAATTGAATAACAAGGATGAACATCTATGGACAGGGTTCATTAGGCTTGCTTCTAGCAGAAGATAATGATTCACCTGCATATTATACAATGATTCAGGTTCTGAAGCTAAAATTTAATCTTTTAAACATTGGTTAATATTATCAGCCACAAATCCTCTGGGACTTTTAATTGTCTTATTTAAATTAAATGCTTTTTTCCAGCTTTTGTTACCACACAATTAATTTTCAAAACCAATTAAGATAAAAATCACCCATAATAATATCATACTTATTATTAAACCTATAGTTTTGCCAATCTCATTTACCATTTTTGACCTACCCTTAATGGCTTCTGATTAGAAGGGGCATAGACTCCAGGAGCTGTGCCTGTGAGCTATTCATGCATTTGGAAAAGCATGCTTTCTTGCATTGGGTATTGGTTTTGCTAACTGAAGGAGTAAAAGAGTAGTTTACAATGAATAATTCATTTGACACATGTAACTCATTTTTAGACTAACATGATATCTGCAAGCAGACCCCATTTTCCTAACAATACTAATTGAATGTGTGCAAAACACCTCCTTTTGTGTTGTAAGTTCTATTGGGAGGAATGGCCAGAGGTAAATGTAAAGATATTTACTGTTAGTTCAATTTTTTTTTCTCTTTCTTGACTGAAAAATTGCACAAGAATATTTGCTGTTAATATTTGAAATCCCAGTGGTGCAAAGGTTTCTTTGTGAGTATATGATGCTCTCATGCCAAGTCCTAGTGGAGACAATGTAATTCATACCTACTTTCTGGAAATCTGCTTTTTGTAAGCTCTTGTAAGACTTCATATAATTGTAGAATGGTATGGGTTGGAAGGGACATCAAAGATCATCTAGTTCCAACCCCCCTGCCATGGGCAGCATATCACACACTAGATCAGGTTGCTCAGAACTCCACCCAACATGGCCTTGAACACTTCCAGGGACTGGGTATCCACAGCTTCTCTGTACAACCTGTTTCAATATACACCATTCTCAATGTACAGAATTTGTTCCTAATATCTAATTTAGACCTACCCTCCTTCATTTTAAAGCCATTCCCCCTTGTTCTATCATGGCCCTGTAAAAAGTGCCTCTCCAGCTCTCTTGTAGGCCTCTTTTAAATACTGAAAGGCAGCTATAATGTCTCCCTGGAACCTTCTCTTCTCCAGGGTGAACAACCCTAACTCTCAGCCTGTCTTCATAGGACAGGTGGTCCCACCATCTGATCATCTTTGTGACCATCCTCTGGACTCACTCCAGTGGGTCCACATCCTTCTTATGTTAGGGATCCCAGAGCTGGACACAGCACTCTGAGTGGGGTCTCATGAGAGCAGAGTAGATGGGCAGAATCCCCTCTCTCACCCTGCTGTCCACACTGCTTTTGATGCATCCCACAACACAGTTGGCCTTCTGGGCTGCATGTAGGTAGCCTGCACATTGCTGGGTCATGTCAGCATGTCATTCACCAACATCCCCAAGTCCTTCTACCCAGGTCTGGTTCCAATCCATTCTCTGACCAGCTTGCACTTGTGCTTGGGATTGCCCTGACCCA
Organism: Corvus brachyrhynchos; assembly: GCF_000691975.1. Classification (NCBI taxonomy): domain Eukaryota; kingdom Metazoa; phylum Chordata; class Aves; order Passeriformes; family Corvidae; genus Corvus; species Corvus brachyrhynchos. The sequence continues at coordinate 10,341,472 of NW_008239110.1, forward strand.
GGTGCAGGATCTTGCACTCGGCCTTGTTGAACTTCAGGACGTTCGCACAGTCCCACGTCTCAAGCCTGCCAAGGTCCCTCTGGATGACATCCCTTCTCTCCAGCATGTTGACTGTACCATGCAACTTGGTGTTGTGGGCTAACTTGCTGAGGGTGGGCTCAAGCCCACTGTCCATGCCATTGACAAAGATGTTCAACAGTGCTGATCCCAATACCAAGCCCTAAGGAATGTCACTTGTCACTAGTCTACAGTTGGATATTGAGCCATCGAGCCACATTGAGCCACATTGAACCACAACTCTGTGAGATCATCCAGTCAATTCCTTATCTTTCAAGTGGTTCATCTATCAAACCAACATATCTGCAGTTTATAGAGAAAGATGTCATGTGGGACAGTGTCAAATGCCTTGCACAAGGCCAGACAGGTGACACCAGTTGCTCTTCCATCATCCACCACTGCTTTAATCCTGTCACAGAAGGTCACCAAATAATTTGGGCACTTTGCTCTTAGTGAAGCCATGTTGGCTGTCACCAAATCACTTCCTTGTTTTCCGTGTATCTTAGCATAATTTCCAGGAGTATCTTCTTCATGATCTTGACAGGCACAAGGTGAGACTGACTGGCCTTTATTTACCCAGCTCTTTCTGGTTTTCCCATTTTAAAAATGAGTGTTATATTTCCCTTTTTCCAGTCAGTTGGAACTTCACTGGACTGCCATGACTTCTCAAATATAATGGATAGTGGCTTAGCCACTTCCTTCACCAGTTCCCTCATGACCCACAGATGCATTTCATCAGCCCCATGGACTTGTGCACCTTCAGGATCCTTAGACAGTCATATCTGATCTTCTCCCACGGTGGGTGGCAGTCCCTGCCTTTGCCTCCTATAACTTGGTCAGTGTGGCTGAAGCACTTACTGGTGAAGACCAAGGCAAAAAAGTCATCGGATAGTTCTGCCTTCTCCACATCCCAGGTAACCAGGTTTCCCATTTTCTTCCAGAGAGGGCCCATATTTTCTCTAATCTACCTTTCATCATTAATGTACCTAGAGAAGGTTTTCTTGTTGTCCTTGAAATCCCTGGCCAGATTTAATTCTACCAGGCCTTTAGCCTTCCTAATATGATCCCTGGGTGCTCAGATAGTCTCTCAGTATTTCTCCTTTTGAATGCTTGCAACCAGTGAACAGAAGTGAGGCTGCACGTAAGGATAAAATGGAGCAATTGGAATATTGAACTAATACCCTGTGGAAATAATCCATATTCTTTCTCCAAGCCTAACTAGCTCCACTGTCTTAGTGTATTTCTGAGTTCTCTTGTGAGTACTCTATCATTGCTTTCCTTTATGATTAGACAGTCACATTTGTGTATGATACAACATTAGAAAACACAGAGTGAATTAGATCATCACTTTTTGTCAACACAGTTCATGTAAATACAGTTTAAAAGCTCTGCGTTTCAGAAAATGAAACCTTTTATTCTCAAAGGTCTGAAAGTCAGAATGCAGATAATTTGTCATGTTTTTCCATAATCCTTTTTTTCTCTGTTGGATCCTTTTTTTCCTCTCACTTATGTGTCTCCTTTTTCTGTAGTCACCAGCTAGTTGGAGGTATTTACCTATACCTGAAAATAGAACGTACCTGAATATATGTATTTAAGAAAATAATTTCTGTAAACCAGCAATCAGTCCTTAAGAGCAATCAGTAGCAAATCTGCATGTCAATTTTATTATACGTACCAATAATATAAATAAGCCCAAGAACCGAATGTATAATTTGTAAAGCTAGTAGTTTTTCAAGAGTGAATCTAGAAACTGTATCGAGAACCCTTGTTATTCTTACTGTAAAAATTTTATATGATAAATGCATGCATTTTTCAAAAATGTTTGTTGTTGACCAAACCACTGAGATTCAATAAGAATTTTTATTTGGATAAATGCAAAAATAAGCAAGTGGTAAAGCATATTATTTATATGCTTTGAATAAATATTAAACTTGAAGGATGTTGAAAGAAGATAGGAAATATAGAAACAACTGAACCATTGCAAGAACCATTTGACTGTTTATTTCATATTGTTTTCTCCATGTAGAATATTTATTTTCTCCCTCTAAAATTGCCCTCACTGAATCACAGCATTTTCACCTTATGGAATCAGATGAAAAAAGTTAGCAACTTCCTAACTGGATCTATCTTGACTATGATCCATTTCTTCATTAAACTTAAAAATCTGCAGCCGGGCAGAATTAAGCCTTAAGAACTACAGAGGGGTCATCATTCAAGTAAATGAATGTTCTGCATGAATGTTGGAAGGAGTAAGAGTGAAAAGAGTGAGCCATCTGTTTTAGAACTGCCACAGGATTTAGAAGTCTATATCGCAGGTATAGATCATAAGTCAGACCTGGCACTTACATTTTTCTGTGAATATTACAGGGCCTTTCTGAAATGAAACTGAGCCAAAGGCCATACAATCCAAGCTGCCCAGAGATTAAATTAGACTAGCTGGGGAATGTGGTGAAATATCCTGGTTTATTTCCAGGAAAACTCTATTAATCTATTATTCAAGTAGAGTATAATATAAACTAATCATCAAAGCAAGTCCATATTCTCTATCGCACCAGCTGTTTATATGGGGGGAAAGAGAGCGAGAGAGAGCAAAACTGATAAAATTCTTCTAATCTAGAGAATGAGGAAGGAAATTTTTCGTATCATGATTTTGGAAAGGAGACCCAGGAATGTACATGGTAATAAGATTGTATGGGCCTATCCTGAGATAACTTCAGCCAAATTTTTGGAGCACTAAAAAAAAGCCTCGATTTACTTGCTAGAGATGTTCAGTCCCCAATGCTTTTAGATGTTTCATTCCAGATGGAAATAAACTACTGGTATACCTCAATGACAATAAGGAACATGAGATTTTAAACCCTGTTAGTTCATGTTTTGTCTATGTCTCATCTCATGAAGAATTTGTACAGCTAAGCTCATTTATAGAAAGAAGGGATTCAGTGAGAGATCGTACCCAAAGTGAAAGTTTGGTCCAGGAGTTTGTCCTAAGAAGCTCAATGACCTGACTAAGCTAATATCAATGGAACTTACTATTTATTTCATAGAGTTCTGGATTTTAGTTTAAATTGTTAAACTTTAATGTCAATCTTCTCTACAGGGAAGCTAATACATCCTTCTGTGAGTTTACAGAAAGTATTTACTTGCAGTATAAACTGTAAGCACATCAGTCACCTTAACACAACAGTGCCAGCAGATCATACAATATTCCCTTCCCTTTAAATGGGCTCAACTGTAACTTTATCTTTTCCATAAATGGTCTGTACCACAAAGTACACCACTTGAAGTTAAGCTTATTAGGCATTACCCCAAGATGTAAGAGAACTGTACTGGCACCTCTAAGGCATTCTCAGGAACTAAAATGCTTAGTGAAGATAGGTGAGGGTCACATCCACTTCATACCACTGATGCTTCTAACAAATTAAAGATTATATGCAAAATATTATGCTGTGTATTGAAAAATCTGCTGCCTGACAGCAAAAAAATCTACGGTGTGACAGGAAATCTTTATGCCTCATTGCCTTCAACTTCAGAGCAGAAAGTTTTCTATTCCTCTTCTCTTTCCCATCACACCTACTTTCAGTGTATGTGGTGCATTTTCCGCTATATTAAACTATCAAATTAGTCTCTCAGACTGTAGTCCTGGTGTATTTACTGTAATTAAGTAGTTTTTGTTCCACATCATAAGATAAATATAGCTTACCTTCTCAGTTAATATGACCATTTTGTGCAAGATATTTCATCAAGTGTCAGAACAATATTCTGCTATAACACTGAAAGTTCAGACTGATTCACAGTACTTCTTATTTCAGTCCCACTTCATATTACCTGGAGAATCAACTGATGTAAATTAGAACCTCTCTGGCCATTTTTCACTTCATACATTATCCTATTACTTTTCAGAAACATAAGGTACACACTGGTGTGGGTGTCATCAGAATATGTAAGGACAATTCTTTGCATTTTTATCTAAAAATATGTTGCATTTTCATTTGTGTATATGCAAACACTCAGTAAATTATAAGAAACATAATCAAGTGAAAGCAAAGTATTTGGTGAAAGAGCTGGTATTTCATTTATAAGTTCTTATTAACCAAGTAATAATTACCCTATATTCCTTCATTTGTTGACTCCTTATTTTAAACATTACATCTTTTAAAAACATCCCTAAATATTTTGCTATAGCTCATATAAAATCACTAGCAATATTATTTACAAACTGTGTGTTTTTAAAACTAGACATATTTTCCTGTAATAGAATGATGGGGTTTTTTTGATTTTTTAACTTTTCATTATAAAAGTGGACTTGCTCCTGGTAGCTCTTTACTGATCCCTTCTATTCATATTTAAGTCAGTGAGTCTACATGAATAAAAAGGAGAACACATGCATGAGATATGCAAAACTAGACCCTCTAATATTAAAGTAGTGAAATGAAATAGCAAATCCTTAACTGCTGGTATTCCACAGAGGCTACTGAGTCTGCAGTGTGTAAGAGGTTTCAATCTTTTCCATTAAAATTTTTGTCCCTTTTTCCCTATGTGAAAGACTGAAGCAAATTTTAAAGGATATTCAGCAGGGAAGACTGTATTCTTTTATTTTTAACAGTGAAATAGAGTGAAAGGAGTCAGTTTGCTAACATTGTAAGCTGTCCCCAAAAACTAAATCATAGCTTGATATTAAGAAATGCAAGACATTATGAGAAATTCAGGTATTATTTCTTTACATAAAGGTTATTGGAAATATAAAACTAATTGTCTAAATTACTGGACCAGAAAGGAGAAGCATAAGTCAATCAAATGAAAATAAGTTAAATCAGTCAATCAAATGAAAAGCAGAACAAGAATTTTATAACATGAGTAACCAAAATCTTGAATCACTGCCAATATTACTATGGACAGACTGGTATCAGACTGCTTCATCTGATTTAGCTTTTGTACATAAACATCCCCCCAGCAGACAGGGCATGAAATCCCAAAGTCACAAGCTGCAGAACCAATTATGTGTTTTTCTGCTAGTTCATTGTATACTCTTATAGGATGAAAATTTAGTGTGAAACAGCTGAATTAATGTAATCAGACATCTTTTACCTGGTAAACAAGTATACTCTACATATGAATTTGAATTATGAGATGGGACCTTAGATTTATACTCATACTTAGAAAAGGTCTCTTGCTATGTATTTACCTGTTCATTATTTGTGTGAATGTTTTTCCATGTCTATATAATTATATGGAAGGACAGAAAAAAGTCAGTGTCACCAAAATCATTTTAGCTTTATTGCTTACTTCTATTCCTTTTTTCATTTTTACATCTTCTTTTCATAGCCCACAAATTCAGTACTTCTGAAAGCTTTTTTTCCGTTCTTTTGGTCATTCATATAATAGAATTAAACATGAATTTCTGGGCTTAGCTTATTGTGGATGAGGCTTTGAGAAAAACTAATGAAGACTAACAGTAAGCAGTGGTTTACCTCACTAGTTTCAGATATTTTCACAGGAAATTGTCACAGAGTTCTTGCTCCTCCTACACCCTTGGGTGGCCAAAGCTGTCTTCCAAATACATTTTCTCACTGGTTGTGTGATGCACTCACACCCTTCTGTTTCAGTGTACCCTAATCACTATCAATCCCAAAACACCCTTTCAATAATACGCAGTGCTTGTGTTAGGACAAACAGTGAACAGGTTTTATGCCAGTTCCATGTCCTGAACTCTGCTGTTTTTTAAAAAAGACTCAGAAGATGTAAGTCTTCTGTTCTGGAAGGGCTTAATATTTAAATTAGAAACAAAACTACATGAGTCGAAATTGCATATTAATATGATCAGATATTGACAGTATTTTCTCCAGAACTACTAGAATAGAATTTTTTTAGAAATTAGGGCTGAAGATGTGACATTGTGAACTTTATACTGTAAATGTAGAGCAATTACTTGGAGAAGTTATCAATAAAAGGCAAGTAATCCTTCTCAAGAACTTCTCCAAACAAAAAAAATTCACCCAAACTCATCCCTGAACTCTGTTTCCTTGATGATAGAGCTCATCATACAGTTTACACAGATACTAAATGGATTAACTTTAGTATTTATATTGATATATTTTTTACTATTTTATATATATCATATATCTGATATATATCAAATATTGACTATATGATTGATATAAATCAAATATTTGATAATATTTGATACTGGATATTTAATGGATCACCTTTAGGAATCATAACAACCTTTAATGTAAGAATCAACAAATGCAATGTTGCAATTGATAAACATCTTTTTATATACAACAATATCCACCCATGATTATAGAATTATAAAAATCTTGTTAGTTTGTGTGAAATTGCCCTGTAAAATCCCTAGAGAAAGAAAGAAGAGTATGAATAATATTAGGCAGAGTTCATGTAAACTGAACCAAAACTATTGTACAAAAGAAAAAACACAAAGGTGAAATAGATCCAGAATTATTTGGATCCTGGCAATATTTCTGGGAAGAGGGAAATTGATTTTCTTTAATGTAATAATGACCCCCTGTTTATACAGGGATCTCAATCCCTGTATATTTTACAAGCTGATAGTTTCAAGACGTTAAATCTTGAATTTGAATTCACTCACACCAACATTTTCCCATTACCTTTTTTTTTGGTGCATATGGTGCATTTTGAGATGAACTACAAAATACCACAATAAGAAAGAATACTGTGTGACTGTTTGTATGAGGAACACAAAAACAAACTAGCAAACCCCTCAGGTATTCTTATTAAAGTGGGGGAAGGGAGTTGATATAGACGGAATGGAGCTCCATGAACTGGAATTTGACCAAGCTAAAAGGATTAGCAGTCTTCCTTGACCAAAAAGGTACCAAGGGAACTTTAACGAGGAGACACATCTGGCAAACAGGCAGCTTGGAGGCCAAATAGTTCCATCCTTCATCAGCTCTTAAAATTCCACAGACCTGAAGAGTGTGGCTAGAAGAGTTTCTAGGAGTGATATTTCACTGTGCAGCAATAGAATGACTGGAGTTATGAGGCCAGGGATAAATCACATTGATGGTCTTATTGAAACAGCCGTGCCTGGAAGGGAGGTGCAGTCTCTTCCCCAGACACAAAGAAAGCAAGCTGATGCAAGAAGCAAAAACACTTGTGCTCTGGGGACACTTAAACCTGTCTGTGAATGATTATTCTTCTCATGAGGGGAACATGCTTTAATTACGAAAAAAGGGGGTTCAGGGCAGTTTATATGAAATAAATTTCCTTTAGTATTTGCATTTATCTGCATGGACAAGTGTCTCCAGTCAAGAAAATCTAAGTGTTAAATTTGCATTTATAAAAATGATCATAACTATAGCGAAACTCATTTTCATAAATTTTCTCAATTCCAAGAAAATCAAACAGTTTTCTGCTCTAAATGTCAGTTTCTGCTTCATTTCTCTGATTGAATTATGGTTTACTTTTACAAAATAAAATAAGAATCAAAAAAAGGAAAATAAAAAAGGGTCAGGATTTAATAATCAAGAGAAAAAGATTTTAAGCCCCATGAAATTTTTATGTTTAAATTCACTACAGGCGCTTTTTTTTTTAATATGTCTTAGATTTCTGTGAAAGGTTGCCATGTGGAGACAAAAGAGCAGATGAAATAAAAATAAATGAGACAAAACAATAAAATTGTCATTGTTTTCTTGACCTTTTTCAAATGCATTCATCATAGAGTATATAGTAAATTTAGTTAGAGCTTTGAAACTACTTCTTGCTCTGAGTGGAATGATCTCCAGCATCCACTTACCACTGGCCCTTTCTGGCAAGGTCAGGTAATAAGAGATCTCTGAACTGAAACTCGTAAGTAACCAGTGACTCAAGACAGGGTTTGTTTACTCTTTATTTTTCACTCTCTGGCAGAGGTAACAGAGGCTAAGCTAATTTCTAGGCTATTGTTAGCTTTGTGTGAAGTTCACATGACAACATGTAAAAAGAAGCCATGTTGCATTTCTCAGCTGTGTGGCAGGAGTCAGAGGAAAGAGCAGAAAGCAAGAAAGAATCTTCCTTTCTGAAGAAAGCACCTTTTCACTAGCTTCATAAATATAGCAAAAGACTACAGTTCCTGTGCATTATAAGATGATGTATATAATTAAGCTAAATATGTGCCCAAGTCTTTGTGATGCTCACTGCAGTTTCTAAACTGAAATATATCCCTCTCTCTCCTTTAGAAAGGAGCTACAACAAGAAGCATATGTTCTTTTCCTGTTGTTTTCCCAGAGCTGACTAATCCCAGTAATCATACTTTGACCAAATACTAATTTTATTCTCAGATATCTTCCAACATTGATTTTGTTAGTATTTCTGTTTCATTTAGCTTGTCTTTTAAACAGAAAACATATTTACTTGCTATTGTATTTATAAGCTGTATCTTTTAGTGTGTCAACTCTGATTCTAGGTGTGAATTCAGAATTAACTGCTTGCCATATGCAGAGGAGCTTTTGAGGGCAATTAGGGGAAAGAGGTGTTATTTTACTGTATGTACAGACCTGAAAAACCATGTTTGAGACATTTGATAACAATATCCTTATTTGCAAATGAAATAGCACAAAACCCATGTAGCCAACATATTTTTATTATTTTCTGACAGACTCTAGCTACCTTCCAGCCTAGCTGGGCAAAAGCCTTTGTCTTTTAATATGTTTTGAATGGCTTCATTCCATGGTATTTCCTTTTTTTCCATAAGAAAATCACTCTAAAATGTGAAAACTTCAAGGAGGTACATTTCAATATGCAGGTCCTACCTTTGATCTATGCTGAATATTTTAAGGTTGGAAGTGTACGCTAGAAATTTGCCAGGGGTTGCAGAGAAGGGAAAGCTCTTGATAAGAGTATTTTTGCACTCTGGAATTCTTTACAAAGTTCTGTTCTTAATTAAACTCATGTAATTCTTGTTGTATTTCATTCATTGAAACCTTATGAGGTCACTCAAGCAGTTCAGATTTATCACACATCAACAAGGACTGCTAAGAATATGCCCATTAATTCAAATTACACTCACATATTGCATGCCTGTTGCAATATTTAGTGAGGTAGAAATTCCAAATTTTTCACTCATAATCTCTTTTGGTATTCATACAGATTTTTCTTATTAGCACTGTCTTGCCTACTTTCTAACTAACCATTCCAATACAACTAAGCACTTCAGGACCTGCCACCTGCAGGAGATTGTTGTCTGGCCTTCATTTATGATTAGCATAGATCATTACACTTAATAGAAGAGCTTGAAGAAATAAATGCCATGGCTGTGTCTGCTGCTACTCGTATTTTTAAAGCAGTGAAAAGGAGGTAGAAATACCCAAGAGCCAGGGCACTGAACTTGGGATTTAACACACAATCTGAACAGCAGCAGCGCACTGGCTCACCTATCAGCAAGCTCTGTCAGATCATGTGTCTGTGTGCTGCCCATGGCAAAGGGGAGCTGAAGCTGGAGAGAACCAAGGTGGATTCTCACTGCATAGATAATTTATAGCAATAAAGTAATGGTGACTGACCTTTCTGATTTTGGGCTCAAAAGTGCCTCATGACTGGCAATCATTAGAAGAAACCTTCAGTGTGTTATATCCACCTCTCTCCGAACAAAAATTCATAGCCGACCCAAAAAATCAATGCAGGTGCTTTGACTGTAACATACTCCACATTTATTTTACCCTTTTATGGAGAGAAGAGAATCACCAGAGATAAATAGTGCTTCATGAATTAACTATAGATCTGAGTGTTCTGACAGATAATTAAACAAATTATGGCTTCATACTTTTGTATTGCAAAGAGTCTGTGGTGTGATTTCAGCTAAGGAAACCCCACCTGAATCTTTCATTACTTCCTGTATTTCTAGTTGTCATGTTGGAAGATGAAGGATGGATTGTTCATTCAAGCAAGCTTCTCCCATAGCGCTTCCATACAAGTTACAGGAACTTTTTATAAATCTGTCTGTTCCTGCTCTTACATGATTCTATGATAAATAATCCTTTGACTTCAGTTGCACAAGGGAAGATTTGATATTTTTAGTATTTTCAGATTCTTTTTACTGCTTGTAGATGTCACAGAGGTCTGCACTAGTGAAGAATCACCCTTCTTATCAATAAATAGGTTATTTAAAACAAACTTGTGTGCTTTGGAACAGGACTTGGCACAAAGTTGTGATCTGAAACAGTTTTATTCTCTCTATTGTCATCAGCCACAGAATTCTAGATTAATAAGCTACTTATCTGATTACCTTCAAATGTGAAAAAGTCACCTTTTCCAGGTAGCAATTCACTGAGTTTTCTGTGATTTCTTTGTAAGGCATAGGAATGGAGGATCAAATATAACTGTCCAAATGGTCCTGGTGTAAATGAGCTACAAGTAACTACTCAGTACAAAAAGATCTTATTTTTTGCTCTTTGGTCCTGTGTTTAGTCCCCATTAATATTTGCAATAATTCATAACGGGAACATATATAATCATATGACTGAAACAAAAGTCCATGGACAACCATTTTCCCTCCAATTTTTCTGGTCAGTCTTTCTTACAGTTCTTTCTCAGCTATACCAGGTTTATGAAATCAAATGTGGATTCTCATTTCAAAGATGAAGTCTTTGCTATGGTTATTGTATGCTATACAGCAGCTGGTCATACTTCCTAATTTTGATATTTAGGATGGGAGAAAGAGTTATCACATCTCTTCCCCCTACTCTGCATGAGATGCAATGTTTACCAACCTGCTTTATCTTGCTGTAATAAGTTGAAAATGTCTCTTCAGCCAGGATATGACTCACGGTAATGACCCTTGCATAAATACATAATGCAGTAGCTAAAACACAGCCTGGCATTTATTTGTTTTTTTAACTTATGTGACAACAGAATTTGTGACTTCCCAGTTCTTTACCTCCTATACCCCCTTTTAAAAAGCCCAGGCTCTTCTCTGCACTTCTGCCAACCACCAGTGCCAAGATGCAGAGACTGCCTCCGAAAATGCATGGCCTCCACTGTGCTCTCTGCTGAAATTTTTTTAGTACCACTCAATCCCTTAACTTTAGAAGTTAAAGCTCATATTTACAGGGCAGAGGATTGTATAGCTAAGAGGACCCCCGGAATTCACTAGTAGGACAATGCTGAGGATATTGTGTAAATGGCCTATGTCAGTGAAAGACATTGGTTGATAAGAGTAGCAGAACTGAAATGTTTCTGTCGTTGATACAAATAATGATATATTATAAAGAAGTGGGTTTATTATAAAAGTCATTTCATTCACATGTGTCAGGAGGAAAGATAAAGGCTCTGTGATAAGGAGGCGTATTCTTCTTATGTTGGAGTATGACTCAGTTACTCCGATGAATGAGGTTTTACATGACGTGTTCAGAGGTCAGGTACTAGACTGTAGAGTCTCAGTGTGACACTCAGCAAATACCAAATGTTTGTGTTTGCAGAACAATGACTTGGGATTATGTGCACAGATTTGTCTCATTTGCATTTGAATTGGCAAGAGAAAGCCAAGCGCAGTCATTGCAGAGTTGGGGGTCTAAAAAAGGGCAAACATCTATTTCCATGACAGCCTGAGTAGTTATCCAAGGAAATCAGTCTGGATATATGAGCTATCATGTCATTCAGATCTATCAATAAAGACCTTATAAGGGATTTAGCAACAAATAAGTAAACTTCAAGCTCTTGCAAGACTCATAATGGTATAGAGGAGGTACACAGAGGAAGTCATACTTTTACACAAATGTTTCTGAGATCACTGTAGAAAAATATATAGGTATTGTTTTTCAGGTTTAAAGTTCCTGCAGGAGTCATTTTCCTTAGGAGATTAAATCTGTAAATTCAAAGAGGCAGTCAATGGCCAGTTATTGAAGAACCAGAGTAAAGTGATTAATAACAGTAAAATTCTTGGCAATGTGTGCAGAAAGCTAAAACACAACAATACGTATGTTCCTCTGCACACGTTTCAATTTTGACCAGCTTGATGTATTTTATTTGATTGAGTTACCACAATAACACAGAGAGAAAGGTTTAGTAATTTGTTAGCCACAGCCACATGTGTGCTGGCCCTATTTTTCATCAGTACATCTTCTAGTACTTAAGGGACTTATTCTGCACACATAACAGAAAAACCTAATTGTCTGATGTTTTGATGTAGTCTCAGCACTAGCATCTTCCAGAGCCTGTATTTTGAGACGTGATATCAAACCACACAATTTTCTATATCCCGTGGGCTGGAAGATACAATATTTGGAAGCACCCAGAGGTAACAGACATTTTCCAGCTGTCTCTATGCCACTGGCAAAATCGTAACAAAATCACTCTTTAATTGAAGAAGTGGTGAGATTGAACAGCATCAAGCTGTTACATGCAAAGACACAGATAATCCCCAGCTGAATTCCCTCTTGCTGCTTTGCAGCAGGACTGGTCCTCT
>NW_008239110.1:10353956-10414918 GCF_000691975.1 Corvus brachyrhynchos
GGAATGGTCCTCTATTCCATTAAACACTGAGTCAGGTCGCCATGCATTTTCCCCAGTGGGGCTGCCAAACCTTACATTACAGACACAGAAAGAAGAGGGAGGTGGTGTGCAAGTGACAGCAGATTATGAAGCCTGATTTTACTGGAAGTATTGTATCACCGCAGTTTCCAAAAGGATGAGGATTTCTTCAAAGTGTTAAACTTGTAATTGCTTTTCAGAAACTAATTCAAACAATAATCTTGTGTATTGAAGACACTGAACTGTATTTTGCTGATGGCTGTGAGAAGTTTCAAAAGAAAAGAAAAGGTGATACCCTTAATTTTACAACATTACTGAAATATTTGGACTGGTTAATTTCATGAAAACATTAAATGATAACTAAAGTTGTTGCTATGTTTTTAGCTGAAAATCCTTTAGCTGAGTCGCTGCACTTTGAATCTATGTCATATCCCCCAGAAATCTCTTGGTTATGCAATATAATAATTTATCAAAATACAAACAAATTACTGGACTATGTTGGCCTTTTTTTTCTCCTTTTCTTAAATGTTTGATTTTTTGAGAAATTGAAAATTAGTTATTCATAGTTGTGACACAGTGGCAAGTCTTACAGATTTTAAATAATAGTAATGCAAGAGAAATGGTGTCATTAAACAACAGAAGTTATGCCTTTTTGCAATAGTCACCAGAAAACAGCTAATAAAAGCTGAACCCCATATTTATGTGAAAAAAGCAAGCAGAGGCAAACAAAGAATAGTATCTTGTTGAGAATCAACAGACTGTCTTCAATATGATGATCCAGTTACAAATATTCATCCAAGCTGTTAAAACATGTATTAACTTAGCACGGTGGAGAAGCCTTGATTTTTGGATATCAGCAGCAAGTGAAAGGTGGTGAACATTGCTGCATCCAACCTTAACTTTGTTATCTTAAATTTTATAGATTCAAACAGGTCACAGCTTGTCAGTCAGGCCTCTAATTGGGGCCTTATTTCACTGATTTATACTGGCGGTGAGTGTTTACTTATTTTGATAACTTTGGCAGGGTGGATGTTAAAAGAGTGAACTGTTTTGTTAAATACCGTTTTTTTTTTTAGCTAGCTGTTACAAACGTAGTAAATGTAGTAAAGGTACCTCTCCCACAAATTAAAATCTAAGCTAAAAATACAGAAAAAATAAAAGACAAGGAAACATGTAAAAGAGGGAAAGCTGCTGAGATATTAGTAATTATATATACACAGAACATAGAATAATATGTGTTGAAAGGGACATTAAACACACTGGAGTTCTCTGGTGGAAGCTGATGCTCAAAGCAGAGCCAGATTAGATGGGGTTTTTCAGTTTTGAAGTTTTGGAGTTTTGAATTCTTCCAAGGGTGGAGATTCTAGAATCTTTCTTGGTACATTTTCCAGTGTTTGACTTCCCATGTGTGATGAGGGTCGGTTTGGGGCTTTTTCCCCCTTACACTGGTGTATCTCTCATTGCAGTTTATGATTTTTACCTCCCTTTCAATTGCTCCATACTTCTGAGCATGTGCCTCCAACTTATTTATATCTTAGGTGTATGAGGTAGCTGAGGAGCAATAAGGCCTTTCCTTAGCACACATTTTTTCAGGCTGAGCAACCCTGATTCTCAGCCTGCTATTACATGTCTCGTGCTCTAACCCCCAATCAGGTTTTTTGGCCTTCCACAAGATGTATTTCAGTATAGTATTTCATGTGTATAAAACCAGGATTTTTTGCATAGCTTATGTAGAATTAAAGTAGAATTGAAACTTGATCACCTAAAGAAGTATGTTCAAACTCATTCAGCTTATTTCCAAACACACACAAATGCAAACACACATATACACATGCACATATAGTTTTACACACAGTATAGGAAATATACTTTTGCTGAAGTGCCACTGAGTTGCAGCAGTGCAAGTGCCACTGAGGGGCAGCCACTACTACCAGTCCACCACACTGTGCTCTTGGCAATCAAGAATGCTTTCTGTAAAGTTCCATCCCAGGAGATATTTACGTCCCTTCTATCTACTTTTCTTTCTCATGCACAATACCAAAAAACTATTTTTACAGTAATTATTCGGAAAACTAGATTGGTTTGTTATGAGAATCTACAGATGTTTGGGCAGGGTGCAATTTGGAAACTGTAAAAATCAAATTAGCATGTGATTTCTGACACATTTCTTCTGCTAGGTGAAGTCTGTGAAGTTCTTTACTGATGAATTAATAAGTAATTTCTGAAAAATTTGTTTTGTGCTCAGAAGACACTCTCCAAATGGCAGATTTGTGGGACAGACAAGCAAAAGATCACATACAATTGTGACAGTGCTGTTACATTTTCTAGTATGATTGTTTATATTTTCCTAATTTCCAATATACCCTTCTTTTCTTTAAGTCTTTACTAAAAATGTTTCTAATGTCAGCAAGGCTCCATTTCCCATGAAAGGTTGGACAAGATGATCTCTCATAGTCCCTTCCAATCTGACCTGTTCTTTGGTTCTACAATACATTCTCAGATGTCTGCTTTATTAGAGAGACATGGCATTAGTTTTAACTTCAGCTTCTTTAAAGCTATCATTGTTAACTCAGTAAAGTTTTTAAAAGTAGATCTTTATTAAATTGGGGGAAAATTTGTCATTGTACAATTTAAATGTAGTCCACAGAGGGTCAGAAATTTGATGGAGTGTTGGTTTGTTTGGTTTGGGTTTTCTTTTTTTTTTTATTTTAATGAAAGGCGCAATATTTGCATAACTGAGTTATTGGATTAAATTTTGGTTCTTCTAGATATAAAAAAAAAAGAATTTGTGCTTTCACTAGTTTGTTGTAAATCAAAATCCTTCCAGTTGCCAGACTGTTTTGTGTCAGTTGAAGAATAATCTTTGCTTCCAAAATATCTGTGCTTGGAGCTGGAACTCAAGCTTTTCATTCCAGTCCTTTTTTAAAAGTCAGGTTTCATTGTTTATATAAATATTCTAGACTCAGTTTCATGGCAAGCAAAAGCAAAAACACATGTTGTCTTAGATTTAGAAACTAAAATATTTGTATTCAGAAATGCCAACATTTTTTTAATTTTGGCAAATGTAAATAATATTCTCAACAGGATTAATTTTATTCTGTAGAAAGTAGATTCAACATTTGCCTAAAATAGTTCAATGTAATATTAGTTACTCAATATTTTGAGCTTATTCAAATAATTTTTTTGAAAATAAATACTAAAGTATTAAAGCATAAGATTTAAATATTTATTTAAATATTCTAGAATGGGAATAGGAAAAAATAATCTGATGTTTTCTTGCAAGCATAGAAATGCTGTTTGGAAGGAATCTCCTAACATTGTTTATCCAGGCTCTCACTCAAACCAAGACTATCACCAACACCTGCCTGGCTCAGCTTTTGTTTAGTGTAGCCCAGGCCAACAAACCTTCAAGGAAAGAGAGGCAACTGGTGCCAGTGCTGCATCACCCTTCCAGGTATGGTTGAGGCCCTAAAGAGTGCCTTGATAGCCCTTGTTGGAAATCTCTTTAATTTCTCCTCATCCAATTCACGACCTGGGAAATTCAGCCCTGCACTGCTCTGCCTTATGCAGCTCAGCTGCCTAGTGTGGCCCAGTACACTCTACCAACAACAGGCTCCCAGGACTGAGCTGCAGGAGTGGCTCACGTTCCCCATAGCACCAAGTGTTTTTCAGCATGTCTGGTAATTAAATTCTTAATCTCCCTGTCTCTAATAGAAAAAACAACAACTTCCTTGGAAATTAATGATAAAGTTTAAGGATTTTAAAGTCTTTGTCCATCTATAAATTTCAGTAAGTCATTTTACAGTGGGGTTTTTCTGTTCA
Source organism: Corvus brachyrhynchos (assembly GCF_000691975.1). Taxonomy (NCBI): domain Eukaryota; kingdom Metazoa; phylum Chordata; class Aves; order Passeriformes; family Corvidae; genus Corvus; species Corvus brachyrhynchos. Next base: position 10,357,797 of record NW_008239110.1, read on the forward strand.
TTTTTTTGCTGTTTTTCTTCCTTTTTTTTTATGGTGGTTTTTGGGGTGTTTTTCTTTATACCACTGAATACCTTATTGGTATAAGAAACTGCAAAGAGTTTTCTCCCTTTCTTTTTTTACATTTCACTGAAAGTCGTATTTGAATAGCTTTTAACATGCTTAATCTAGCCATGGTGACTGCCATGAGTGAAACATATTTCAATGGTCTGTGGCTGCCAGGAATTGACTTCTTACACCACCAGAAGTGATAAAAGTCATAACACCTAAACTGAGCAGAACAGCTGAACAGAACAGATTTTAGATATCAAAATCCTTTTCTCCGTTGCAGTCCTATGTAGTTGAGCCTTGATCTTTAGCATTATTAGTTTTGTGACAGATAAATTAGATGCTCACACTTGCCAGTCAAAAACAGACCATGAGTGCTTATGAATGAGACCTCCTTGTTTACAGATATGGATAAAGAGTTCTTAATTTATCCCACCTTGTTGAAGACCTTACTGGTGAGAAATAGAAAAGAGACATTCGAACTGTATTTGTTCCCAATTTTTGCTCATTGTGCATATAATGATCACATACACTGGAGAAGCTGCCTATCAGATTTTTGTGAAGAATTAGTGCAGAGGGTATTTTACTGGGAATTTTCAACAGCAAATTCCAGTGAAGAGTCTCCTGAATTGGTCCACTGTCTTTATTTTTTTAACTTTTTTCAACTTGAGAATATATAAATTATGAACTATTATTTCTTCAAAATAAAAATAATTTAAGTTAAGAAGCTGTAAAAGTCTGTTTAGATCCTGAATGGTGGCTTAAAAACATGTCAAATGAAAGGAGAGAAGCAGTACAGTAAAACATTGATTTTTCTTTTCAGTTTGGGCAAGAAATGCATAATGGCATTGATCCCAGTTCAGGATTTTCACCTAAATTTAAGTCTCTAAATGGAAGTGTCTACATGAGCATTGTGTGTGTAAGGTCCCTGTACAACCTACAGACATCTAGTCAGAGCTGTCAGTGGAGCTTGTTCATCTTATAACAATAAAGATACCTGGGCCAGATTTCAGTTGCATAATGATTTCTATTACTGTGTAAGATGCTTAAAATTTCTCTTGCAACCATTCAGGGCTCTCAGTCACAGCACAGATCCTGTGGAAAACCTGCACATTTTCAGAGAGGAAGCTGGAAACTTAAGATGTCCCTATCGTGTCTAAGGCATAGAAAAGTTTAGATGCTTGTTTTAACAATAGTATTGATCCTTACCTGTGTGTCCCTTCCAATTTGAGACTTTCTATGATGCAGTTTGTTAGTTAAATTCCACTGACTTCATCGACAATGGGTGCAAGTCAAGGCTCTCTGATGTTTAATGCTGTTCAAAATTATGAGTTCCCAGAAAGTTGTAGAAATCCCATAGTGTCTGCTTATATCTGCCACTTGCATCTCCAAATGTCTCAAACAAAAATGATCAACTCTGTAGAGGAAATGTCAGTTTCAAGATCTCTCTTGTTCTGTAGAAACCTATAACTATATGCATGCATTTACATTTCTTAATAAAGAGTTGAATCTCATTCTTGGGGCTTTTGTTTTGTAGTTTATCTCTGCTTTAATCCATCTTTCAACTTCAAGATGTGCATTAAATACACAAGCAGGGAGAGTGTAGCTATGTAGACAGTACTTTGTCTAGGTGAAGTGACTTGCTGCATTAAGACATTAGTTAGCATGATAAATTAGTGAAGAAGTGCAATTTAAATCATACTAATACTTTTGTTTAAGTACCTGGTTGCTCCTCCCAGTAGATACTACACTTAAAAACCCCATAAATTAATTTGCTAATTAAAATCACATATTTTAAGCAAGTCCAATTCTTAAAAGTTTAATGACTTCATTTTTCTCACATTACACTTCGAGAGAAACAGAGGGAGAGTTTAGGAGGGAGCCAACTTATGTGCAGCATTTCCAACAGAGCCATTGAGTTTTCTTCAGATACTACTTTTTATATTTTGCTAATTGCTTTGGAATGGCTTTGTGTTCAATGTAAACAACCAATGAGATCTTCTTTTAATCTAAAGTAGTTTTCTTCCTCCTGAAAATGAATTTAAACTGTGAAGTTGTAAAGGATGCAAGGTGGCAGTTTTTAATGCTGTTGAGTATGGTTTCTTCTTCACATAATAGGGTGCCTACCAATTCTGTGCTCCATTCTTTAGTAATAAATTGGAAAGAGGGAGGCTTAGCTGTTCTGTGGTTGCAGATGAAATCTAACAAAAGAGACAAAACTGAAATATGACAATTATGGAAACCTATTAAAATTCTAAGGTGACAATGATCAAACAGAATTTCAGTTAGCTCTAACCAGCCATTTTTGGCTTTACTAGAACACACTTGGAGACAAAATCTGAATATGTTTACACTTGGGTAAAATGAGCTAGAACTGAACGATTTGGGTTGTATTTCTGCAACAAGATGAATATGTCACGTGGAGGTTGTCTATCAAAAAGAAATACAGGTTGGTCATATAAGCATTCAGTATTATTGGACAATAATTGCTAAATTAGCTGAACTTTGCAACCAGAGGTTCTAGGTTTATGTGACAATAGAACTGAAAAATTTGGATCTTGTATTTTAATATTGGTCCCAGCTCTACCACACAGACTCCAGCTTTGCAAGCTACAGCTAGCATAGACAGGTAAATAATGTATTATAATTCCAGCTTCCTAGCTTGATTTTTCATTAGAAGCAGGGACCAGTAACATTTTTGCAAGCTTTTTGTTTTCTAATGTATTATATAAAACTGGAAGGGAGTTTACTACATACAGCACATTTTAATACAATTTAAGATAAATAGAAAATAATGTAAAATACTGTTTTTCAAGAGCTTAACACCCTAAAGACAATGCAAAGAGAAGCATAAATGAAGTTAAAGAGAATCATAGCATGTGGTATAGAATCTGCAATAACTTTTTCTGATTTTTTTGGGTGGGGGGCTGGAACTTGAACCCTTGAGCCTTTATTAAGGAGTTTTATATAGGACAAAAAAAAAGAGAGGCTTTGAAAGACTAAAAAATCCTCTCTCTTCTCTGGATGTAATAACCACTTCTAACCTGCCCAGTAACTCTAAGCCTGTCTATATATGCAGTAACAGTGATTTACACCTTTCTAAGTCACAAAGTTAAAGCTTCAGAACATAATGGTAAATAGGATAAAGTTAGGTTCTTGATCTAAATCCCTCAAAGGGATGGATGCCACAGCATATTGCACTGTGATGACTGGTGTGGCAAGCTATTGGTACACAAGGGCTGCAGAGGTGGCTTCTGTGAGAAGAGGCTGAGTACTTTCCCATGGCCCCCACAGACAGTTCCACCCAGCTCTAGAGATGAGAATGTCAGTGATCCTGGAGGCCTCTCTGATATATTTAGGAAAGGGTATAAAATGCTTTGCAGCAGCCATGAAAGAGAGGAGTGATAAAAAAGTGATAGAAACAGCCTTGTAGATACCAAGGTCAGCGGAGAAGGAGACGGAGGAGGCTCTGCAGGTGCCCGAGCAGAGATTCGCCTGCAGCCCCACGTTGAAGACCATGGTGAAGTGGGTCACTGTGCTGCAGCCCATGGAGGATCATGGTACAGCAGATATCCACCCACAGTCCCTGGAGGCCTCCATGCCAGAGCAGGTAGACATTCCCTGAAAGAAGCTGCAGCCCATAGACAGCCCTTGCAGAAGCAGACAAACTTTTCATTTTATTTTTCTCCCTTGTTTTACACCTTATAATAATACCCAAGCTACCTCAAAAGTTATAAAAGCACCAGTAAAACACCTTTATCTTGTTTTTCAGGTTCAGGTGTACTTGCCACCATCTTACTCTATTTTATATTTTTAAACCAGCCTTTCAGGAATTAAAGATCCTTCTTTCAAATGCCTATATTCTTCTTTCATCACCTTGGTGATGATGTTTTACACATATAATCTTTCATCTCTTGTCCTTTATATCACACTCTGGAGCCATATAGTTAATCTAAGAGCCTGGATTTTTTACTAACTTCAGTAGGAACTAAATATACTTCTCATTCTACACAGAAACTGACAATAAAGAATACAGAGAAAATAATAACGGTAAATTTTTGAAATGTGACCACCACAAAATAAAAACCGAATAGTCAGATACTACTTAAAGAGTTATATTTATGCATTGTTATCACACTATTCTTTATATCAGACAGAGAGCAAAATGTCATTTTATTTCTAACAGCAAACAAAAATTGAATACACAGGTAATGTCATTCACAGCCTACCTTGGCTTTTGCACATTCAAGAGAATTTTTCTAAGTCATAAAAAAAGGGATGAAAAAGTGTATCAATACCCTTACATGTGTGTGTATTAACAGGTGTATGGTATAAAAATTTTTAATATTTTCATTAAAATAGGTAACAAGGGAGATGATATTTTATATGCATTACATTAGAAAAACAATAATTAAGGTCAGATATTTTCTCTGGACTCATTCTTAAAAGAACGGTCACTACGTATTGTTAAGTTGAATTTGAATTACCATGAGTTTTCTACAGCTCCATCTTTTTTACAGTCTTTTGCAATGCTTAATGTTAAGGTCAATATTAGTGATAGTTGAACCTGTACTTTTTTTTTTTGTGTAAAAGCTGTACAAAGAACAGCTTTTACACCAAAATGTTTCCTATTCATAAACATCACTGAGTCCTTCTAATAATCTTTTCTACTTACGTTTTTATAATATGCATTTTCTTTCTTCATTTGAATTGTAGTAGAAAAGTACCTTGTTCTTACTCCTTAGAAGCAAATTCAGATATATGTCTAATTGGTATCTGTTATGTGCTCTTACCTAAGTTAAGCAGGTTGTTATAAAATTACCCGTGTTCCCACTGCACTGTAATATCATTTACAGACTCGCTGATTTCTCAAGACATAGAGAGCTCATCCAGAAATGATGAAGGAGGCTTATGGTATAATTTACCATTAGTAATCAAAATTATTGATGTTTACTGTATTATAGCACAACACAGGTAATAAATATATTCGGTCTGAGATATCTTTTTGGCATGAAAATGTTACTTTATGTAAGAATCTTGTTTAAAATGCAAATGTTCAGATGCTGATCAGTGTTTTTCTCCATAAACTAAGTTAAGCACCAATTTTTTTCATATAATGTAATTTTTAATATTACATGAATATTCATGTAATATATATGAATATATATGAATAAATATAAATTTACATGAATGAACATTTGAGGGCATAAAAGCTCTGCTGTGTTTGAGTAATCCAACAGGCGAAAAATGGGTTTGTTAATCACACTGGCTCTTGTTATCAGAGCAATGATTTACAGAATAAGAATAGCTCATGATATCCCTGAATACTTGATGGAGTTTCTGTAGAAGGAATAAAAATGCTTCATATCCTGTCATATACTTACTATTTTCAGCTTGAGTCACACAAACACTGTATTAAAATGATGTGTTTTACAAAGAAAATGTCTGATTAAAACACTGCAAGTATTTGAAACAGCAACACTGTAAGTTGTTTGCATCCATAAACACAGAATAATGTGATTTCCAATTGAACTCAGAAGACACTAAGAGACAGGAAAAATAGCAGTCTATAATAATAATCTTGCATAGAGTAATTTTAAAATGTAATGATGTACAGGTAGTCAGGATCTTGCTTTTCCTTTTCATTTAAAGAAACAACATTAGAAAAAACCTCTTAGTCAAGTATTTCAGTGATTAAAAATTAAATGGTAAATTAGTAAATGTAATTGCAAAATTTGTGTTTCACAGCAAAAATGTTGGGGTTCCCATTGTAGTGCACAGCTGAAAGAGCTTCAGAGGTACTCAAAGTAATCTGTTCCTGATAAAATGAGCTCTTCTGCAGTAACAGGTGAGCCCCAGGTTGTTCCAGGAATGTTGTATTTCAACAGATACATCTTAAAATGATGGAAGTGTGATGGGATCACTCCCACATCAGCCACTAGGGAAGAACATAATCTGGTGACAAGCACCATATTTCACAAACTCTGTGTTTTCCTTGAATGACTTTACTTCAAATATTAATGAAATAACGCTCTTGGTCTGTAGTAGCATATGAGGTCAAGGTGGTTTTCAAGCAAGGACTACAAGCCCAAGCATGTAATGAATACATTAACTTTCACCTTTTCAGTTGTTTTGTTTCTTGATTCTGCACAGGCTGATCTGAGTCAACTTGAGTTGTTTTAATCTGCTAACACTACTGTCGGCTACAATTAGAACTGGTGGGCAAGTCCATTCTGAAATCACTCTAAAAAACAATCAAACAAATCATCAGATAAATATCTATCCATACATCTCCACCTGTCTATGTCAGTGAACAGTAGTCTTTTAGAAAATTTTATAACATACACAGTTGTCACAGGAGGACATGATACACAAGATGACCAAAATTCCTCAGTTTTTCATTATATTTCTTAAGGACATAAGAATTTATGGTTGAGTTTGTTTTGGAGTTACATTTGCATTTGAAAACGTTTCAACCAACAGGAATTTATAGGGCATTAGAAATAGATATGCTTTATGATTTGTAAAGGGTCACTTATTTCAAGACAAATGGGTAATACTCAAATATTGGCGAAGGCTTCCATTGAAGTGTCTCTCTGTTTCTTTTGTGGTATATAAATTAAGTGGTCTGTTTTCTAACCACTGGGGAGTTACTTTGCTAGAAATCCTTTGCTGAAAGTATCTGATGAAAAAGGACAGTAATACAATTTGCATTTTTTAGCTCTTGTTCTTTCTCACCCCATTGAGTAATCCTTCCAGTGAAAAAAATAAAAAAATTGAAACCTGCACACAGAAAATAAACAGTTTTTTATTCTCAGAAAAACTGTTCCTAAAAATGACAGACAATGGGAGAAATTATATGTATTAATTTGTAGAATGAGGACTCATCAAGTGACCTTAAAACCCTCAATGTGGCAAAGGCATTCATAATGTTTAGTAAATGTATATAACACCTTTTATGAAATGAGAAATTCATCTATTATACATACTAGAGATAATTGCAAAGCTCCAGAGACCTTAATGAGATAGGAATAAAGTCCCCAGTGAAACTTTTACACAGGTATGTACATCTTTGCAGATCTTCATCTTCTTCTTTAACATTTTCAACTAAATATTTAAGGAATTTTTTTTCTATAAATAGCTATCTCTAGCTGAATTTATGTTTCGGCAGATAGGAGAGCATACAGAATATGATAGTCTAACCTGGAGGAAGAGAAAATTTTTATAGTTTGCCTCAGTTGCAATACTAGCATTTATGTAAGAATTTGTGCTGTAATCATGCTGAAAATATCCCACTGGATATAATTTGAGAACTGACTGTATATCTATAATCACGATTTTCAGAATGTTTTCTATATAACATCTTAGAAAATTTCTCCCCCTCTAATCCTGCTGTGCTTTACCCCATGCATTTTTTACCATTCTTTTCTTCAGTAGTCCATAAAATTATGACAGTAGCTCTAATTTTTTGCAATTCAATTCTTGTTTGGATCCATTAAAATTTAATATATTCTAACAATAGAAAATCAAGAAAAACACTAATTTTTGTAAAAAGTGTCATAAAAGAGACTTGTTCTGGTAGGGATTCAGGAATGTATTTTTGATTTCTGCAAACTTAATTGTTATGGTGTGATAGAGGATACTTCCCAAGTTTACAAATAAAAGGCAAGTGAAACCACAGTCTTGGAAATGGCAAATCATTTCTTATTTCTAAGAACTACAGAAGCCAGGTCTGCTTTCAGATATGCAGGCACTATGTGTGTCTTGTAAAATCAGTGACCGTACATGCATATGCAAGTATGACACAGGTTTTTGAGTCAGGGTTTGGTTTCATTTTGTGCCTTTTTATATATTGAGTAGACAAAAGGCAATTTATAGAGCAAGAAATTAAATATCAGCAATGCAGGAAGTCATAGGTTAGAAAAAGCAGTGAATGAGAACATTCTCCCTGCAGTACCAACAGAGCTGTGTCCAGTAGTTATAAGACTGCAAATTGAAGTACAAAATGTAAAGGCATGTAAAACACATAAGCTCATTTTAACTGAGGTGAGAAGTGGGTTCTGAATGGAGTTACAGAGAAAATGCACTTTAATAAAATAATATCTGAAATAGAAATTAATTGTGTTACAAAACCAAGAAAGGCAAACATATTTAGCCCTCCAGGCACAACAAGTCTCTTGACATATTCAGAATTGCAGGATGGTCTACTTGTTGGTGATGAAGATAAACAATCATTGCTCTCATGTCAGGACGACCCATCCAAGAAAATCCTTTTGTACAACTCTTACACTGCCAAGATGGAAATGATGAGTGAAAGTAAAATTTTGTTTGAAACACTGTAGTTCTCTAGTATTTTGCCTAAAGAAGTTTAGATGAATTCCAAAATTGCCCATATGTGATAAAATTAATGACCAGAAGGATATGGGTGAGGATTTTTTAATTTCTTCCAACACCCGTTTTTTAAATCAATGTGGAAAAAACTACAAAGACACACAGCACAAAAATACTAAGAAGTCCTAAAGAATCTGGACCAGATTCTCTTTCTCAGTAGTTGTTCGGCAGTCACAATTCTGTCTTACAGCTGCCAGGGCTTTGTAACTAAACTGAATACTTTACAGAGGTAGAGAGCGTTCATCTTAGGCTGCCCTCTACATCCAGTACAAGGCTTAGAAAGGGCTGGTGCAGCCTCCACAGCTCACAGTTCTTTATGGCCTTATAGTCTATCATGAAGCCCTTGTAGCACTTCTATCTGTCCAGCCACCTTACAGTAAGACACAGACGGTACACATGGCGACTGCTGCCACCTCTTGGATATTCAGACACTGGGAACACAAGACCTATAGGCTGACTCATAATATGCAGGGTATTGGGGTTTAGGTGGGTTTGGTTTTGATTGGGTTTTGGGTTTGTTTGGTTGGTTTTTGTATTGCTATACAGGCAGTAATTTTGTAGTTTCGTTGGTAGAGAAGATATATGATTTCAAGAGTTTGCAGTTTGACTCTTTTCTTCAGTTTGGTAGCTTTCAGGTAGCCATTTTCTATTATTCCTTCAATCAAGATTTTTATAGATTCAATTTATGAAATTGAGACTGTTCTTGTAGGACATTGCTGAACACACTGTTGCATTTCTTATCCTGTTCTGGATGTCTTCAAGCTTTTTCATCTTGTCTCCAATCTCATTTCAGACAGGTGACAGCCTGAAACAAAACTGTATGGGGAAGAAATACAGGGTACTTTGCAGCTCCTTTCTTCTCTTAAACACTCATCACACAGTGTCAAGGTGCAGGGTTGTCAGTGTACTTCTGGTTCTGCTGCTGATATTTCCTGGAAATTCTCCTAGTTCTATCACTGTAGATACAGCCTTTGTCTAACAGTAACTTTAATTGACAAGGCAAAGTTGAAGACGAAAATGTCAAAGAAAAGGGGTGAAAATTGAAAGTTATTTTTGCCGTAGAATTTTTGTGTGTTTGCTGCATTCTGACTGTAATTGCAACTGTCAAAATTTTCTTTAACCTATTTCATGTACAGTCAGGACCTAATAAGCTGGGAGAATGGAGAAAAGTAAACAGTGTCTGATGGAAATTCTTCCATGGAGCATATGCACCAAGATGAACACTAATTATCAGCTCACACAAAACTGTTGTTTGCTGTCTTATGTAATTAATGAGGAAGTCTATTAAAAACGTGGAAGAGCAATTTATATAGTGCTCAAAATTTTCAAGACTCTGGAGCTCTATGTTTCAAAGCAAGCTCTGTAGAAGAGGCATACTGATTTCTTTAGGAATAGGTGAACAATGATATTTATAAATATTGAGAGGTTTGTTTTGTACATTACATGTTTTCTCATTGTGCCAATCATTACAAGCAGAAGTTAATTCATTTTTTCTGAGTTATTTCTGTTTATACCCTTCCCAATGGTATTTTGGTTCAGTGTTCTGCTCAGCTGATCTATGCACCTTAATATTGCCAGGATTGATCTCATCTTTGTTCATAGCATATAGAAGGTTAGCCATGTTCATGAGCTAAAACATACAAGAAATAAAGGCTAATCTCTGTTTCATAGGTTCCTTGAATTAGATGCAGTAACATTAGAAGAATGAATAACCCAGTTCATTAATGAAATCAGAGAGCAGACAAAGCCTCCCTGACTTCACTCACGGCAATGAGGAGGGATAAAGAGTAGTTAAAAGTTGTCACCCATGATAAGAGCTTCAGATGTAGCACTGGAAGTGTAACATCTGCCAATTCTGCTTTAGATTTGCAATGGGATTTTGTAATATTCGGGCATCTTTTGAAAGGATAAACAGCAGCCATGGACAGAAACGCACTTCTGTACTTTCATTTTCCTCTGAGTAGAATTTTATGGATTTTATTCTGATCCCAAACATATTACCATCCTATATGCTGTTACTACTTTGGTTTTTTTATTTCTTCTCCGCACAGACTGTACACTGGTCCTATTCATAGGCTTAAGAAAACTATCCATCTGTTAAGAGATGAATGTTGAGGAAGACATGGGACACCACTATGGTTTGGGAATATGTGCAGGGGTACCAAGGAAACTGTTGCCATGAACTTTTGAACAAGATAAACTACTAAAAGTTTTTGTGCACACTGTTCATGGCTAAGTAGATTCTAAACTTTTTTTTTTATTTTTCCAGGATAGTGGTACACACACTCCATATTAAAATGAAATCTAAATGCCCAGTATCTGTAATTTTTTAGTTTATATTTAATATCCCATGCGCAGTGTCTTCAGAGCAATCATAATTCCCAGTAACATGAGCTGGAGATTCTTCTTTTAGTATCATGGATGATTCAGGCACAGAAGGAACCATGCAAGCTCTAGGATTGAAAAGCTGGAGGTTTTACAGGTTTGAGCAAATAAGGGAGAATACTATAGAGGGAGATTTCATCCTTTATCTAAGTCTTTAATCCAGTGGCCACTCAGCAACCGAATGCTGACACACCTCAGAATGATAAAATTGGTAATGTTTTTGCAGAAACTCATACCTCTGGATAATATCAGCATCAGGAATTTTGTAAGGAAGAAGCAGAGATTCCAGATGTGTGTGGATAGCCTACATATTTATCATCAGGTGGTAAAGAATGTTCAAGAAACCAAAGTTACACTTAGTTATGCTTATGGAGGTCAGCTCTGCAGCTGTGGACAGAATAAAATCATTCTTTACAGATTTTTACTGTGCTTGAGCTCAATTCATGGGTGGGGCCCCATAGTCACTGGGCTCAGTGGCAAGAATTAGCATCCTATGACTTCAGCAGCTGGGTTTTAAGTTGGTGTATTTAATAAAATTGAATGGATTTAGATTCAACAAATCTCTCTTTCTACTCTTGTCTCTTGGGGCAGCACAGTCAGTCCTGCCTAAATTCAGGGAACCATTGATTAGATCAAATCAATGTTAAGTGGGGAAAGGAAGAAAGAAAAGGAGCTCAAGTATAATCTGGGGAGCTGAGAACTTGATACTATTTTTAAATCTTATTTTAAAAATCTAAGGCATATGTAAATTTGAGATAACACACCTCCCTGCTCTCAATGCCTCGAAGGAATTTACTTCAGTAATTCATATCTAATTCCATAATTATTAAGCTGGATAATGTATTTTCAATATTTAATACCACAAATGCTTAGGTGTTTTCAAAGTAATCTTTAATTTTGGCCATCAAAAGTAAAGCCTTGATAAAAATCTCTTTATGTGTTTCCTGTTCTGTTTAGTGATAACTGAATCAGGTTTCCTTTTTTCTTTTCAATGTTTTCGTACTTTTGGCCACCTGTCAGCCAACCAAAATTAAAAACAGGGGCTGATTAAATGGCTCTCTATGGTGCTGTTCAGGCAGCTTCATTAGTGTTTCAGCTTATGGCCACTGAGTGAGCCCCACTGCTGTAACTTCTGACAGTTTATGGAAGAGGATTTGAAGGCACAGGATGTGGGGTATGCAATTTTGCACAGTTGCAAAGTTTTGATTGCATGAATTATACATGAAGTCCATTACTGTCGATGCTCACTTGTGGTAACAGCACTCTGAAGGTGTAAAACAGCTTTTTCTTTGAAACAAGTAAAACCCAACTAACCAAATACAAGCCACATAAAAGAGGAAAATACAGAAGAAGAATAACAACAACAACAAAAAAATCCCAAACATTCTTTATTTGTCTATCCAATCACTAGATTTTATGAAAAATAGCTGAGAGCCTTCCAGCTCATTTTGCTGGTGTTCAGGTATGTTGAGAACTCAGGTGTCAAGAAGGTGAAAGGTGATGGAGAAATAAACCTTCAAGGCTATGGCTGTAGATTTTTGTACACATAAAGGATTTCTCCAGCATGAACACAGCAAGCACCTCTGAAAGCTCTCGATGTCATTTTGCCAAAGATGTCTCCTCTTTTCACTAGTTGTCTGTCTGCTCTGTCAAATGTAACGCTTTATTAAAGCTTTGGGGCTTCTTTTTTTTTTTTTCCCCTTTTCCTTCTCTCTGTGTGCCTTTTCAGGTGATAAGAAAGTAGTTTAAAAAAGCAAAAAGATGAGAGATAGAGCAAAACTCGCTCTAAATGTAACGCTTTATTAAAGCTTTGGGGCTTCTTTTTTTTTTTTTTCCCCTTTTCCTTCTCTCTGTGTGCCTTTTCAGGTGATAAGAAAGTAGTTTAAAAAAGCAAAAAGATGAGAGATAGAGCAAAACTCGCTCTAATTTCCAGTATTCCCATTTTCCTCAGATGACTTACTACCTCCTTGCCATTTTTTCATGTTATACTAAAAGGAAAATCTACATTTTAGTGAAGATTTGGTGTTAGTTGTTACAAAAACACTTCTTGGTGCAGTTCTATACAAAAGCCTTTAACCCTTCCCCTTGTACCATCTGAACAAATTAATTTATCTGTGTCAGAGTGTTCAGTAATGTACCAAAGCACATGTACACCAACACTTACACAGATGCTCCCTGTGGAGATGCGCTCCCATTGACATCAGTGGGAAAATTGTATCAAGACAAACCAAGGAAGAGTAGAACCTGTAAGTACCGATGTAGAAAATAAGCCAAACTGATCAGGCAGTGCAAGCTCTATCAGTTTCACACAGAGAGGATGTGTGTTTCCTCTTCCTCTAGCACTAGCCTGAATAAGTAAAGCTGCACATGTCATACCATGGATCATACTTGTACTTTCTTCCACTGTAAATTAAAGCAGTTTCCTCTTTCAATGATTCTTAGTACTCATTCCACATGCCTAACATGCCCTTTCTGTCTGAGGCTGGGTGTAGAGCACACTGCTCATGACTATTCATTGCAATGTCTTGGCAAGACATTCACAGCCTTAATATGTCAAAAAACAAATGTTCATGGGGTAATACTTGTACCTTGAAGTACTTATGTTAAGAAAAAAGACATTGGCAAATTAGTGTAAGGCAAACTGCCTAACCTCTCAAAGCTTTTTTCTGGATTCCTAAGAACACAGGGTATTGGCTTTCTCCACATGTTCAAAATTTCTTTTAGTGTTCTATGTGAGACCAAGTTCCACACCTTTTCAACTAAAGGCTCTTCAATAGTGTAATCCTTGTACACAATTTCAGTTATGAAACATCTGAATTAATTCAGCTGTGGATTTTCGTGGGGAAGCGTATTCATCTCTGTTGCAATTGCTTTCCTCAGGTGACTCTCAGGAGCCATGTACTCCTCATACATGATGCTGTGCTCTTCCACAGTCACCAATACCAGACTTTTGTACTGTCATTGTACTGTCCCATTACCAGGCAGTACTAACCTGATCTACATTAGGCATAGGCACACAATCACATTTTGTAGCCAGAATACATAATGTAGACTATCCCTCAAAGTGTTTTGACTCCCTGGTTTTATACCTAGTTTACATCACCTGTAACTTGTCAGAAAATTCACAAATAATTTTTGAAGAAATCTGAAAAAGAAATGCAAGCTTATCTCACTCTGCAACAGAATGTCTCTACAGCATTTCTGAATCCATGCTGAGACCTACGTTAATATTTGCCATTTACTATATTACTGAACCATGGTCTGAGCAGATCCATAAGCAGCAACTTATATACTGAAATTTGCAAAAGTTGTGCCAAGAAAAAACTTTAAGAAAAAGCAACTTTTCTGTATTTTCTCACACTATGAATGGAATTCTATCATTCTTACCCTGATGTTTTCCCTATCTTTTGAACAGTAAACCTATCAGCATATTTTTATCTCATATTTTTGACTTGAGATTTTATGTCAAATATTTTATTTTTATATCAGAGTAAAGCTCTGTAGAAAATTAGATGCAACCTTAAGCAAACTGGCTGTGTCTGAAGCAACAGCTTCTCCTTAAATACAAGGTATAATTTTGAGCAAACAATGACAAAAATACCAAAGCAAAGCCCTGTTTCTACAATGAGTATGCATGTTTGGAAGCTAACAGCATCGTTTATGTGGTGACAAACCACCTCCCTACCCTTTCATAAAGTAATTCTGCAAATCTCATTCATAACAGTAGATTGGACTATCATGAGATCAGTCACAACTAACCTTATTCAATATGACTGCATTTTATAAGCAAGCATATTCCTCCTGGAAATCTGACCAGAATCAGCTGTTTACTTCCTGGAAACATTGGTGTTGATCTCTCTTTGCTTTCCTCTCTTTCCTTCCTCCCCTCTACTCTCTTATCCTTTATATGACCAAATTCTAGTTTAAACCCTTCAGGGCAAACAGTCGCTATCAAAACTTGTCTCTGCTGCAAACATACTTACAGGGAAGCAGAGTGTGTGATATCCTCTGCCGTGGGTTTGCACAGCAAGCTTTTGTAGCAGGGAAGCTACAGGGCTGACTTCTGTGAGGAGCTGGAGAAGCTTCCCCCACATCCAAGAGAACTAATTCCGACCAGCCCTAAGATGGACCCACTGCAGGGTGAGGCCAAGCCCATCAGTGACAGTGGTAGTGCCTCTGGAATAAAAGATTTAAGAAGTGTATAGGGGGTGAATCTGGGCTGTAGAATCTGCAGCCAGAGAGAAGGGTACTTAACTGCAAGTTTGGTTTCAAATATATTTGATACATGAGCATGAAATCTGCAATTCCTCCCCCTCTCTCATAGTAAGAATATGCCCTCCTCAGAAACCCAGGTTGACAAAAGACTTTGACACCTAATGACCTGGAGACCTAAACCTTCCTCTGTTTCTTAATGATGCAAGGCATCCGTACCTTTCCATGGATCATGCTGACTTGGACCATGCTGTGCCATCTAACAGGTTGCATTATGAATTTCTGGGTGTTTGGGTTATTTTGCAATGTGTAGAAACACTCATAAAAAATGAGATCACTGACCTAAGGTTGCAGGCAGTTAATATTTTCTGTAAAAATGGGTGTAGATATAAATGATGCTGTAAGGATAAGAGAAGGAGGCCAGTAAAAGGGGATGAATCAGAGAATCAAACCAATGCGTTCAGTCTAAAAACCTCACCAAACAGAAAATCTGTAATTATTGCAATGGTGACCTTAACTCAGGGAAATAGGAAGCAGAAGTATACCTGCACAATATGTGAACCAAATCACTTTGCACATCTCTAGTGAGCACAAAGCAAAGGCATGGAATTATGAACAGGCAGATAAATGTTTTTCTGCATATTTTGCTTTGAAGTAGGGATGAAAAACCTTTTTTTTTTAAATTTCGGGGGGGCTTAATGTCCATTTCTAGACCACAACACTTCTTTTATCTGCTTTCTATAAGTACTTGTAATTGTATACATTATATACACGCAATATTTAAAAAGTTTATCTTAGTTTAACTGTGAGGAAACTGATGCTAGTTTTCCACTGCCAGAAGTCATAGTCTCAGCACCTGCTATGACTTTCATGGGACTCTATTTAATCAGTGGCAGTTCACCAGGACTCCCAAGTCCTTTCCTCAGAGATACTTACGCAGTCAGTCAGTGAATAATTTACCCACACTGTGCTCCTCTAGAGCTTGGTCCATCCCTAGTGGAGGACTGATGAATTTAATAAGGTTCCTGTTAGCCCTTGCCTTCAGCCTAAGTCTCTGAACAGCAGACCTGCCTTCAAAAATACAGATTGGTCTTTCAACATTGGTCTTCTGACTTGACAAAAGGGGGCATTTCTTTGCCTCCTCCAGGTCACTGGTAAAGATGTTAAACAAGACTAACAGGTCCTAGAAAAGGATTCTGAGGAATTACACTTGTAAATTCCTGCCAGGAGATTGCAAACTATTAACTACTACCCCCTGAGTCACACAATCCAGAATATTTTCCACTCATTTTGTAATAAATTCATCTATGTTACTACGTCCAAATCTGTTGACAAGGATGTTAGAGGAGACTATGTTGAAAACCTCACTAAAGTCAAAACACTTTTCCTATCTGTGACTAAGGGAGAGTCAACATTCCCCTTCCTCTCTAGAACCAGTAGTTTTATTCTGCAAAGTAACTATAAAACACAACCTGTTAAATGTCAGCTCAGGTTAGTTTTTCAAGTCAGTTTCTTCATGCAAGCCAAAATTGCTTCCAGGAAGAGTTGCTCTGTGATTTTCACAGTAACTGAAGTGAGACTGACAAGCTCATAGTTATTTCAATTTTCCTCAGACTGCTTGAAGATGTTTGAAGTATTTGTCTCCTGCTGCTGCTCTCCCAGTCCACTTGTGTGCAACACACCTAATCTCATGAATTAGTGTGAAGCAAACTCTCTCAAAAAATCACTGACTCCAACTCTCACATGCTGCTGGTTGGTTCTCTCCTTCTGCAACCTTGCCTCCACAGAGAGAGGCCCAGGAGACCTTGTTGGTGAAAATCAATGAAGGCATTGTGTACCTCATCCTCATCTTGTATTCACTGTCACTACATCGCTCACCTCCTTCAGCAGTGGGTCAGCTTTTTCATTGCTAGTTTATTTACTGTCAGTGCAGTCACAAAAGCTCTTCTTGTTGCCCTGGACATCTCTCACTAATTTCAACTCTACTCGAGCTTTTACTTGTCTATCAGCATTCCTACATGACCAGGTAATGTTTCTGTATTCCTCTGTTACACCCTATCCTTGCTTCTACTTCCTGTATATATATTTTGTTTGTTTGTTTGTTTTGGTTAATCATGCCTCTTTATTCATGGTAAGTTTCTTGTTTTCCAGAACACATCATTCCTGTGCTTGGAGGAGGTTGTTCTCAAAGGTCTGACAGTACTCTTAAGCTCTTCTGCCCTTCAGAGCTTCATCTCACGGGATCCTTTCTACCACTTCTGAATAAGTCAAAGTCTGTTCTAGTGAAGCTCAGGGTTTGTACTCTGCTTCTTGCCTTCCTCACTTCCCTCAGGATTGTGAACTTCCCTGTGTTATATACATTATGTTGCCACACACAAGGAGAGGATAAGGTCAGAGCAGAGCACTACATGCAGAACTGGCTACAAAACACTCCATTTTATATTTATTTTGCAAAAATGTTAGTCCAAGATAAGTAAAGTAGGTGAAGAATTGAAACCATTAACTTTGGTATAAGGACATTTTTTTCACTGAGATTCTTTTGCCCAGAGTAGCTGAAGCAAGTATTCAAGGATTGTTATATAAGCCTAAAGTGTTGAAAAGATGACACAATCGTGAAACCACAGCATGTTCCCTTCTTCATAATGTTCTTTTAATCATTGCTCACATCTTGTGCTTAAATGTCATCTTGTCTGTTAATCTAAAATTTATTAAGGATATTCAGGTCCTCTAATCATCTTTTCTTGTGAAGATTATTGAACTTAACCTTAGAGGATGTTCCTCCCTGGGAAGCATGGATCACAGATACATAATAGCATCAACAAATTATATATGAAAGGTGCATATGAGATCATTGGGAGTGTCAATATTGACTTTTCTCCAGACTGTAATGGATGAGTCATACCTGATCTAATGATTTTTATTGTAATTCTAACCACCACATTAGTAAGAGGTGGAAAAATTAAAATGCTAGACAGATGTAACCTTTACTGATAAAATACATGTATTATTAACTTTATTACATGCAGTTTTCTTCAAAGGTCCTTGAAAGCTGCTAATAATGTTGAAAGAAGTGATAGATAACAACTCATAACATTTTCTCACTGAATTTTCTCAAAGTGATAGAAAAAATTCCATAGGATTAATTCAAATTACTAATAAGTATTATTTTACTATTAGTTCTTTTCTGCCTCAGCTGTTTTTCCTTTTCTTCAGGAAACATCTGTATCTTCTCAGCTGCATAATTTTTAATTTGCTGGATGCCTTTTATTGATCAGTATCTACTAATTGGGCGGGGGAGGGGGGAGGTGGTCTTGTCTGTATTTTTTCAGAATGATTTCACTCAATCACTGTTACTTCTCCCTCACCAGACAGTCATCACATCCCTTGAAATAACATATAATAGTCTTCTTTCTATCCATAAACCAGAAATTGATCATTTTCAGGTAGATTGTTTTAGCTACATGGAGCTCTATTAACTCTGATAGGGTTCTACAGCGACCCAGCAATCTAACCATACTCTATCAGTTCCTGGACTGAAGTTTCTTTCAGTTTCTTTCAGTTTCTTTCAGTTTCTTTCAGTTTCTAACTAACGTTTATTTAAGGTTTGTTTGTTTGCTTGTTTGTTTGTTTTTGTGAAAGCCAGGAAGGAAAAATTCTCTTTTTGTCTGCTTTGTTCCACAGTTCTTCTTGCAAAGTTAGACCCCCACCTCAAAACATATGTGCTGTGTGTTTATACATGTACTTTTTTTATCCCAACAGGCTTTTTTCTCCCTTTGTTAATTTACTTCAGTATTTTGTCTAATGAGTTGCACAAATTTATTGCTCTTTGACACAGTCCAAGTTCCTAAGGAGGACAAATCTACTAAAGTTAAAATTACTGTAAGAGATAAAACCACAAGTATATGAGTGATATAATACAGTCTTTCTGGAACATTAATAAATAACTTCAATTAAATTTTAAATTTTTATTCTCACAAACAAGTCAAAAATTTCCAATATCTAGGGTAGGCATCTGCATGTCATCTCAGTTCCTAGACTTCTGTTAAAGGCAATGGAGCTCCAACATGCAAAGTCTGAAGGACTCTATAGAGCAATTCAGTTGTACCACTTTAAATTCTGCCAGATTTGGATATGCTCCTGCCAATGGACAGTAAATGTCTTTAACACTTAGAACATTTCCTGCCATTAATTTGACTTAACCTTGGACAATTCATGGGATGGTTTAGCTATTAAAATGGTACAGGTAGCATTACAGTAGACAACTTGTAGTTTAAAACACAGGACACTTAACTGGCATGAGCACATGGCAGTCTCTTCCAGGTGACCTCAGTGCCTAGAATCTGTCTAGGCAGTTTTAATTAACTAGTATGAGTGGAGTATTAGGAGCTGCTTGTCAGAATACGAGCTTTGAATGTATTAGCAAATCCTCTCATGATTATAATCCAATCTTAGATGTCTACTCCATGCACAGTTACTTCCATGTATGCACTTCTTACACCTGAAGAGCTTAAGTCCTCCTTTATGTTCAAGTCTGTACAACATTCTAACAATGTATGTGGACAAGGAATGCCAGCTGACCCAGACTTTCTCTTTGATATCTTATGAAAAATGTAATGTGCAGGTACACTCCTTTCCATGGACAACCATGATCAGATAGTTGGCTGCTCTATCAGGTAATTATGCACATAAGAGTCCTACATGCTTAAAAAGTGAATTCTTAAATCAGCCACATTATGTTGATTTATTCTTGGAAACTTCAATGACAGACTGCTCTACTTCCAAATGACTATGAATTTTTTACTTCCCATACATTTACATCCCAGCTGTTAAATGACAGCATTCGAGATTCATTACTGACCTGTTGTCTTTCATTGGTGAATTATGGTACTCATAGCCTAGCAAACTAATCAGACAAAACTTGTTTATCTTCTGAATAAATGTCCAGCCTGTCTCTCTCTTCCCCCTTTGCTCTACTCAGAAAATACAAACAAGATACAGGTCCAGAAGAACAAGCTTTGCTTTCCAGCAAACTTTGCAATAGTATTTAGATGAGCTCTTCAAACCTTTTGAAACTTAGCAAACAAAGCTTAGTTACACCCATAAAGGTATTGGCTGTGTTCAAGACTCCCAGATTGTAAAAGCTGCACATTATTAATCACCCTAAAATTCAGCAATAAGGAGTAGTGAACCATTCTTATCATCAGTTATGAACAGTCTTTATGTGCTGTCTAATTATGAGACATAATAACATTACTATGTAAATCAAAAGTCCATAATACTAATTAAAAATCCCAACATTTATGAATAATAATTAGAAATTTAATTAATAATAGAACATACCTGTTAATTTTATTTACATTTGTATGTGTAATAATTTAAAAGCTTTAGAGCTTATATATCTATGGTAGCTGTAGTGGATGACAAACATTAGGCTAACAAACACAGCCATTCAAAAAGCTATGTGATGTCTAGGGAATTTTGCCATTTTATTTCTTTTCTTTATTATTTGTACTAAAATCAGTTACAAATTAATTTCAATTGCCTCAAGACCAAAAGTAAATTGGATGTTTAGAATTTATTTTAAAATTTAGTAGAAAAAAACCCCATGAAGTCTAACATGCAAAAGACATATGGATATCAGATTTTAGTTCTACACCACATCTACTTAAAGTAAAACTCTATAAATTAAAACACAGTCATCTTGAATTTAACATGGGAAAATCTTACTTTCAATTAAGCCTAAACACATTTATAATCAATTCTAATTAGTCCTGTTCTTCTAAATATCATCTGCAATTATAAAATAAACCTACCCATGGATATTCATTAAATCTTGGGATTTTTGAACCTGAGCTTCAATGATCTTCATTTAAGCAGTCCCCCACCATCTGACATAACTTTCTGCCCTGTTCCTTGAGATTACTTGGCACACAAAACTATGACGGGAATATTTCAACAATTTCTCCATCTTTTCTCAACTTCTGCTAGGAACACACATGAACTAGTTGCTCAATCTCTACATTGGAAAGAGATGGGGGCAAAAGGATCATACATCCCTTCCATCTACCGCTGTCCTTATGTAGAAAGACTGATTTTTGCAAGTGATTTTTTCATTTCCAGATAGTTGTGTATATGCATGTCCACCGACGTTTCTGGAGTAGCAGAGAAGCATCCAAATGAAGGTGGAGGTGCACCTTTAGAGGTGCCATGGTTCAAGCCCTTGTGCAAATACACATTCTGGGCAGCACTCATAATCTTTCCTGCTCTCCTACTACAAGTCTTTGCTAGACTTCTGCGTGTCAGAAGGCAGCTGGAGCAGGCCTTGTGTATGAGGGATGACAATCTGGAAGCCAAGGGTGACTCTAGTTCAGTCTGTACCCTCACCAGCTGGCATCATCTTACCAGGTCTAGACACAGTAGACAGATTGAGTTGCTGCTAACCGAGTTTACTATCAGCTTCCAACACAGTAATGAATCAGCTCCAGGGTACACCCAGGAGACATGGCCAAATACATTACTTGAAACCAAGCTGCTAATTAGGTCTGAGGTCATTCTGGGGAAATAAGGTCAGAAAAAGGGATGAAGACAGGTACACCTAAAGCAAAGAGTGCTGATCCCACTGCTCAAGCCCGAAGAACAGCATTAGTAACTAGAAAGCAGTTGTATTTTCTGCCCATTTGCAACATTTTTAGCCCACCAGTCCATCCCATTGTCCACCCACCTTACTGTTCTCTGTTCCATATCTCACCACATGGCTATCAAGAAATTACAGATACACTTTTAAAGGCCTTCCTAGGCTCAATATACAAAATCCACTGATCTTCCGTGTTCCACAGAGGGATTATTCTAATCACAAAAGGCAATTTAATAGGTAATGCAAAACCTGTCCTTGGTAAAGTTATGCCAGCTCTTTCCAGCTGTCTCTTTATCCTCACATTCAGAAAAAGGTCCCCTCAGTATCCATCAGTTTGTGGAATACAAAGTACAACATTTGCTCAAAAACCCCCCAAAAAATTCTGACTTCTCCTTACAAGAACATTTCAGGTTCTTTCTGAGATAAAATGTCAATACCTCACTTCACAAAATGTGACTTTTCCTAGTAGATCCTTCAGAGTTTCTTTCTGGTCACAGATTTGAAATGAGCTGAAGAACATAAAGAGCTGGTGGTGTTAATTAAAGATTTCTTAAAAAATAAATTAGAACTTACTCATCCGATCTAAAAACAATAAGCTTTCCTCTCTGGGGTAATGAGTGTGGATGATATTATCCAGTAACTATGAACATCTAAAACCTGTTAACCCTTCCCTCATATACTTTTAGATATTTTCCATATGCATTTTCAAGTATAGTTAGGGGAAGGAGGTGATAGCTGCTGGACTGGTCTACAGTGCTGTTGTCCTATACAGTCCCAGTACAGTTAAACACTGGATGCCTGGCTATGTAGTAGGATGAACAGATGAAGAGTCTGAGTTTGGTGAGCCACAGGAAAGGGGGAGAATAATTAAAAAAGAAAAAAAGGAAAAAGAAAAAAAAGAATAAAAGTGGTTCTCCTTCACAGAGTGACCTTGTTTTAATGTTCTCCACGCCATTCACCCTCCATAGCTGATCAGCCAATTCCATTTATCATTATAATTAGGCAGCATCTTGCCAGTTCAATCAGGCTCAATTACTTAGGCCTCATTAGTGACTGACATACTATAACAAGTGCATCTTTGAATGAGCAAGGTCAGATAAAGGAAGTACAGTATGCAGCCAGCAAACACATTTATAGACCATGACAATACAATGCTTTCGATGTTGAATAACTTTGCATTCCCCCTTTTTAAGGAGGCATGAAGATAATGAAGCTAAAAGTAACCTTGCTTAGCTTGCAAGTTCCTACAAGTTCCTATCAACTCTGCAGCTGAACAGTAGTGATAAGAGGGAAATCTTCCAAAGGCTCTGGAAAAACTTTGGGGCTGTTAGCAAGTTTAAGTTTCAGGTTCTGGAGAATAGCAGCTTGTCTGATGCTTCAGAGCAGCATAAGAACTTCAAAAATGCACAGGAAGAAACTGGACATTGAGCCTCCAGTGCTACAAATCTTTCTGTATTAGTAACAGCAGCAAATGGTTCTGCTTGTAAAATATGGTGGAATGTAAAAGGAACTGACTGGCTTCTGCATAAATGAACATTCTAGATTTTGAAATAATGATTAAAGTGTGTTTGAAGATATTACTGCTATTTATAAATATATAGAAAAGTAACCTCCAGGGATTAAATGTATCTTAAGTTAAATATACATTTTTTAGACACACACACACACACGTATGTATAATATTAAAGGCATGACATTAAAGAGAGAAAGGCACGTTCATTAACTAGAAATTAGAGTTTCTTTACACAAGAAAGTGGTGGTCTTCAACTATTTGCCACTATGAATGGTGGAGAATCATATCCACATTACTTAAAGATGATGTCTGAAAAGTTTATAAAATTTTTCTCTCACTTTGATCTCATGGAGCAGGGAGCATAAATTATGAGTCTATTGGTGTGTCCCAGCTATATATATCTTTTTAGGTATGACCAAAGCCCTTAGCTCTAATGGAGGTGATGGAATCACACCTGTTGCTATTCCATAATTAGGCACAAATGAAAGTGTAGTTTTACATGGCGAGACATTCCTTTTAATCTAACTTTCTTCATTGCAAAAGTCTATTGTTTCACCATTTGGTCATGCTCATTCTTTAGCAGACAGTGATAATCCTAATTTTTTTTTTTTTTTCTTACTCCAGAGCACAGAAATAGAGCTTGCTTTAATGTTTTATCCACAGTCATGATACTTGGAGATACAATTCAACTTTCATTTTGCTGAGAAGATAGTACTCTGAAAGCAGATACAAATTATGATCGTTATGGTGCCTGTGTTTATTCTTATTCCGAATTATTTTTTTAGAATTTTGTGATGTACCTTACACTGGGTGATCACAAAAGTACCAATAAAGAATCCACCCATTTTCTGGGATATCCTCTTTTAAATTCTGGTAAACTTTGTTTCAAATGTCTCCTATATTTTATGTTACTTTTTTTGTATTTTGCATTAATGTATCCAGTTCTCCTCCAGTCATAATATTTAGAAGGTATATGAAAAATGCCCCAAGTCCACGCAGAAAATTCTGTAATATATAATGCATTATAAAAATAAAGTAATGTCTCCAGTGAAGTGATCAGTATGCATCCAAAAGTACAGGAGTTGATTATTCTAACAGATATATTCTGAGTCATTATTATCTGGTTCCCTTTTATTCTTCTACACAATATTCAAGTACATTATACCCAGAGGTATTTCATTTCGTAAACTGGCAGTGTGCCATGTGAAGTGTTTCTTTCATATATTCTTATCTAATCTCTTAGTTGTTTATTTATTTTCCTAGGCAACTATTAACTATAATAGCCAAATATTAAAAAATCAAAATAACAACTTTCCACTCTTACTTTCCTCCCTACTTGAAGACAAATCGACTGAGTAATTTTTTATGTTTCTGAAAACTTCACTGAGTAAAAGTGAATCGAAGATGAGAATTTTGTGAGTGAAAAGTGGCTCAGATTGTGGTTATTTTTATCTTTTGCAGCAGTGAATTCTCCAGCCTTGGCTAGGATCTTAACCAATTTCTTTAGATATTTATGAGATAAAGAGACTAGAGGACGATCTCACACCTTCAGACTGTGTTATTGCATTTCTCCTTTAATGGGTTTTGGCCAAAGACAAAATATGACATATGCATACACGTGAATGTGACCTATACATATGTGCTATTCTGCACAATATTCTAGACCAATAGGTTGTTTCTGCAATGAATGCTGGAATAGGTATTACAAATCACAACAGTTTATATTCCCAACTCAAATTTTGCCACCTTCCTGAAAAGAAATGCAGCTATTTACATGAACAGTAGAAAAACCCAACCAAAATATTTAGAAAGAGAAGTTTTCCACTACATTTTCTACCACTGGAGAGAGAATAAGAAAGAAATTCGTGACAAGCATTAGGTGTGTCATTAAAGAAACTCCTGGGAAATGTTCGGTTCAATAGTTCAGACAGAGGTGAACTCAATGGGGATATAGCAAATTACCTTAGAGGAGTGGAATTATGAGGGCAAAGTTTTGGTGGGTATTTAAGCACAGTAACTCATAACAGCTCTCACAGATCCATGCAAACCATTTTTGGGGATCCTTGTGTAAAGCCAGTCACATCCTGAGTTGTACAAATAAAAAGTGAGACCAACAGGTCAAGGGAGGTGATTGTCTCCCTCTACTCCATTCTCACGAAACCCCCCCTTGAGTGCTGTGTCCAGCTCTGGGGTACAGCACAAAACATACATGGACCTGTTGGAGAGAGTCCAGAGTAGGCCACAAAGATGATCAGAGGGCTGTAGCACCTCTCTTACAAAGACAGGCTAAGCAAGCTGAAGTTGTTTATCCTAGAGAAGGCTCCTGGGAGACTTTATTGTCTTTCAATACGTAAAAGGAGCTTATAAAAAAAGAGAGAAAAAGGCTTTACCAAGGCATGCAGGACAAGAAACAATATTTTTAAACTGAAAGAGGGTAGATTTAGACATTGAAACAAGTTTTTTAGAGAAGCTGTGCATGTCCCATCTCAGGAAGTATTCAAGACCAGGTTGGATGGAGATTTGAGCAAGCTGATACAGTGAAAGATGCCCCAGCATATGACAGAGGCATTGGACTAGATGGTATCTAAAGCTCCCTTCCAACACACACCATTCTATGATTCCAAAATTTCTTACTCACTGCAACCTCTTCCAAACAAGATGCAGGAGTTTGGTGGTTACGTGCTGCTTCACTGTTTTACAAACGGCTCTCTGTACCGTGTTCTAGTCAACAACTCTCTAAAAAGCACTCAGGAATTTGACAAGGGATGTATCACAATTGTGACTTTTTCTATTTTTTTTCTCAAATATTCTTGAGTGTCTTGCATGAAAACAGGGAAAGCATCACCTGTGTCTAGTAATAAAATTGATAGAAGTTAAGGTTAGGTTCTTATAAACAAATACTGCAATTTTTTACCAATCTGTGAACATGTGAATGGAAAAGTAAAACTGCAATAACCCTGGAGCAGAACACAGCAGCAGCCAGAAACAAATGAGCTCAGCATACATTTCAAATTGTGAAAAAATTGTTAGATTATATGTAGAAAGACCAACATTTAAAAGCGACAAACATGGCCCCCTCTTATCCATTGCATATTACCACTTTAGGGAGGGACCTAGCTTGCTTTTTTCAAACATGGATTACTTTCAGGATTCACAGCTTTCTGAAACTGTGGCAGTGTGATTTACAGGGATTAACATGCTCATGTCTCCAAACCCTTACAGATCATTAAATTCTCCTTATCAAAGGAGACATCAAGAATTTATGTTTGGAAAGTTTCTGCATGCCCTTTATTATCTCTAATTGCTCAGGTAAAACAGAGGTCAAATTCATGGGCTCTGAACTGTTGCCATCAATGATTATATTAGTCTGGTGTAAATGAGATAAGTACCTAGAAATGGGGTATTTAATACACCCTGAATTTCATGAAAAGAAAGGTAATAGGTGAATACTGGTGAATTGCTTTATGAAAATTATTCACAGTTTTTTAGAGAAGGGATGCTTTATTCTTGCCATGGCAGTCCTGGTTTGCAAGGCAATATATAGCTCAGGAAAATTGTGGGAGGGATGAAATTTATCTGCCATTATTTGCATTGGGCTTTTCTTCCCTATCAAAGCCCACTCACAGTTATATTTTTACTTCAGTTCTTACCATACCTGCCTGGGTGTCTTTGTTTTATAATTGCTCCCCAATGCTATTGATTTACGTCTCCTATACACTGAATGCTATGCATGTACCAGATGAAATTTGAGATTTTAAATGAAGTGAATTTAGTAGTTTTAGCTCAATCCCCAGCCAACAGCAGATAAAAACATATGCAACACTGCTCAGTTGACACAATTTCTTTCATC
Source organism: Corvus brachyrhynchos (assembly GCF_000691975.1). Classification (NCBI taxonomy): domain Eukaryota; kingdom Metazoa; phylum Chordata; class Aves; order Passeriformes; family Corvidae; genus Corvus; species Corvus brachyrhynchos. The sequence goes on from NW_008239110.1 coordinate 10,384,827, forward strand.
TGTGCTGAGGAAATGCACTGGAACACATCCAACACTGACAGTAAATTGATTTGCACCCTTGAGATGCTGGCTACTCCTGTCAGAATTGAGTTTGTTGACAGATGGCAGACAGCGTGGAGAAACTTTCTGTGGAATTGCTTATATGTTACCCAGAAATGGGTAAAAAAATCAAATAGGGGTACGGTGATGGAAAAAAGCCTGAATAACTGGATTTATTACAACCTCAGATTTCTTCACTTTCTGATGAAGTTTCTGGTTATCCAAATGGAACAATGTTACAACACCTTTTTGAATTATTTATTATTTTTCTCTTACAGCGTGGCTCTGGAACTTTTCTTAAATGCAGAAATTAAAAAATATGTCTGACATACAGATATTAGAGCATGCATTAGTCAGAAAAAGAGTATTTTGTGCACTTAAACCATTTAATTTTTTTTTAATTGGAAAAATTTCTGTAGGAATATTTCTTGTACCTGTTATCTCTTGTACCTGAGATAACATCTAAACAATAGACATTGAATTTCTACTTCTGATTTTAAAATTAGGTTCCCAGATTTTGTGCAAAATCTTTCCTCTCAATATAACTAGAGATAATTTATTTTACCTACTTTCTATCAAAGCCCGAAGACTAATGTACCAAATTTCTTATATACCTATGACAGAGCTACCATGTTTCATGCTCACACACAGATTCCGTGATTCAAGAGTTAGTCTTAAAGGGGTCAAGGGCAAAATGATTACAAAACAATGTGTCCTACCTAATTTTTCCTGTTAAAAATATAAGTTATCAGACCACTTCATTTCCACATAGTCCTACTGACATTAAATTAAATTCTGAAACCCCTTGTTAAGTTTATTTTAGATTTCAACTAGAGAAACAGCACAGTAAGAACGAGGTGTTAAATGACAAGCAAATGTGACAATTGTGAGGGGCTATGAAATATTCTGCCAACACTTGGGAGGAATAACATGAATTGTCAGTTGACTTTATTTTACTTACATTGATGGTGTAAGTAAATGGTGATATGAAAAGAAATATCCATACCTCATCTACTTGCCTCCCAAATAAATTATGTGATTTCAAAAGGGTTGAACCAAGCTTGGACACTTCAAGAGGGGAACAGCCAGGTACCTAAGCAAAAGAAAATGTCTTGGTCAGAGACAAATAAGGGGCAAGGAAGATAAAAGAAAAGAAAGAAGGATAAGAATGAAGGAACAAAGGAATAATGAGATATGACAGCCGTGAGAGAGGCTTGTCCATCCTCTTAGCTGCAATAACGCTGATAAAAATTCATATATTCAAATAATGGCTTTCTTAAGCACTAGGTTCTAGGGACAGATGGAATGGAAGGGCAAGAGCGAAACCTTTGAATTAGAGATCATATAATGCATATATATATTTTTATATATATACACATATATACACACGTACATATAAATAGATTCTGATGAACTACTGTCAGCCCTCTAATTTTTTTGTGTTAATTTAGATGGAAATCATACAGGGAAATAGGTTGGCGAGACCAGCTACTCTGTCTCCTGGACAGTTCTCCTGACAGCTAGCTGCCTGAAGAGTAGACTGCCAATCTTTCCAGGACATCTGATTTCCCAGCTGTTCACCTGGTGAGCTGCTGGCCTCCCAGGCTCTCCAACTGGCTGCTCCACAAGCTCTCCAGCTGGGGTGGGAGTTACCTGATATCACAGAAATCAAGCTCTTTTGCTGGAGTCTGCACTGGCTGGGGTCTGGAAGAATATTTGTTTTGGAAACTGAAATGTTCCCAGTGTTTTGGCAGCCTGGACAATATCTACATTTCACTGCTCTCAAAACAGTATCTATCAAAATTTGCTGTGTCACAATGAGAATCCTAGTTTTGTTGTTTCTGCCATACTTTTTTGCTTTAAAAAGTGCTAATATTTTTTCCAAATCAGGATGAAGGAAAAAAGAAAAGCAGCCTTGATTTCTGGTCAGAAAGTAATACCATTTCTTTGCCGTGTTGATGGTAAAAAGACATCCTAATTTCAGAGACCGGAGAAAATCAAAGCATACTGAGAAAATGCTTCATTAAGACTGTTCAATTTTTATTCTGAATGGATTTAATTCCAGGGGACATTTTACAGTATTTAAAAAAAAAAAAAAAATTAAGGAATTTTTTTTAGCAAAAATTTAAAATTATAGTCTCATGAGAAATTAACACAAAGTAGCCCTAAAAAATCACATATCTATAAGAAAGAGGTATAAAACTGTCCTTGCAGATTATCTTTTAGGCCTTTACTTGGGAATGTGACAAGGAAAGATGTCTTTTAAGATGTATCTCTTAGTTTTTGGGTCATTTGCTCTTTTAGATCAGCATCTGACTCTGCCTGGGAGTCACACTGGGCACCTCTCCTGCTGCCAAAACAATTCAGTACATACTTGGAGGGGGTGAGATCACTAAATGCTGAATTAGGTCATACTTTCTCCAGAACTTTAAGTTTTGCACAGACATGTTCCTCAGAGTGATAGTTCGTATTGATTTCTGACTAGAAAGGGCAGCTGCATATGAAGAAAAACATTACTGAAATTTTTAAGTGTTACTCTTTCAACATAAACACAAATTAATGTGCTATTTTCTCACACTTATTAGCTTCTCTTTTCTCTTCTTACTGTTCCAGCAGAAACTGAGAGGAAGAAATTTGCATTTCCAAGTGATTTCAATACCTGGTATTCCAAAACAACAAATGTGCGTTGGGATCTACTTATGTATGTCAGGTTGCATATTTAAACATATTCATTGGGGCCACTTTTGTTTAATATCATTATCAACACTCTGGATGAAGGGATCAAGCATACATTAAGTCACTTTGGAGATGGCAGCAAGTTGGGTGGGACCATTGATCTGCTGAAGAGCAGGAAGGTTCTGAAGAGGGATCTGGACCAGATGGATGGGCTGAGGACATGAGGTTCAGCAAGGCCAAGCAACAGGTCCTGCACTTGGGTTGCAACAAACCCAAGCAGTCCAACAGGCTGGAGAAGGGTGGCTGGAAAACTGCCCAGAGGAAAAGGGCCTGGGGCTGCTGGTCAACAGCTGGCTGGGCGTGAGCCAAAGTGTGCCCAGGTGGCCAAGAAGGACAGCGGCATCCTGGCCTGTATCAAAATCCCTGCTGACAGCAGCACCAGGGAAGTGTTTCTCCCTCTGTACTGGGCACCACACCTCAAATCCTGTGTCCAGTTCTGGGGCCCTCACTACAGGAAGGACATTGAGGCGCTGCAGAAAGTCCAGAGAAGGGCAATGGAGCTGGTGCAGGGCTTGGAGCACAAGTCTTAGGCTTTCAGTCTCTACAACTGCCTGACCACTGTATGTATGTTCCCTCATCTTTTGGAAGGAACAGAAAGGCAGTCACGGCTTTCTTGCAAACAGTGATAGATGCCTATCTATGGCTAGGCAACAGAATTCTGCTAAAACACTATTTATCAAAATTCCTATATCATACATTTTCTTCTTTCCTCCTATTCTATCTGAATCCTTAAAACAGTATGTTTGGGCTGATCAGATCACAAACATATTCTTGCAAAATTGTGCTTCCTCTTGTAAGACCATGGTATGATATGTTATGGTCCTATGTTCCCAAAATTTATCTACAGAAATTAAACTGAAAATTCCCATGTGATTTCACAAATCAGTAAGTGTAAAAGTGATAATTAATACGACATGAGAAAGGGATTAAATTTGTCATAATGGCTGCAATTGGATTTATTCTTCACTGTGGGAAGGACTTTTCCCAGTTATATTTTGACTTCTGTAGTTCTCTGCCCTCATAAAAGAGGGATGTTTCCCTAAAGGAAACGATGCACTCAGCTTAACTATTACTGATATGAATGTATTCTGTTTGGGTTTTTGCATTGATACAATTTATACAAACACTAAAGCCAACAAGCAAGGCATGAAATCCTTAGTGTTAAAGGAAGACTGTGTAGTCAAAAGTTGTGATATGTATTTACAGTCAGTGCATTTCAACAACATCAAGTAAGCATTGATCACAAACCAGGTGGTTCTTCTACTCAGATTTTGTAACTCATTGAATAAAGTTAGCCAAGCTTCAGCAGCTTTGGGATACGAAAGCTCAGCTTGAAGCAAAGCTTCAATCACCTCAGCACTATGTTTATTAATGGACTAATAAGGAGAGTATCAGTTTGCATTGTGCTGTGTGTTTCAGAATGTTAGAAACGACACTTGCTTTCATGGAAGGAGAAAGGCTGCCCTTATAAATAAAGCACAGTGCTTTCATCCATCACTGCAATGCAGCTCCCTACCAAAAGGTCTGTAGTGCCTTGTGTGAGTACAAGCAGATGTTCCATAGCTGCACAGTACAGGTGAGTGAATATTTGTGATGACAGCTTTCTGTGAAACACAGTTCCCTTAAGGCTGTGTGTGTAACACACACACATGCATATATATATATTTATATGAAAATATTTTAAATGGTTGAGTTGATAACTTGAAAAATGCTGTATACAAGTCTTGACTGTGTCATTTGCCAAACTTAAATGTAGTTTGATATCTGCAAGGACAGAAAAGGGTTTTCACTCAGACAACATAGACACCAAGATATATAAATTGTGATTTCAGGAGGTGAGTTGTTGAGCTATCTGTGAATTGGTACTTTAGAAAGAGTTCTTTGCAGAAAATTGTCTTGGACTTTTTTTCTGATTAAGAATAGCTTTTCTCATTTTCTTCATGAATATACATGCATGCATCATTTTAATAACATGCCTCTGTGAGTACTTGGGAAACCATTTATTTTTAAATTTATTACAACTCCTGAGTATTCCAGTCCTGAGTTCAAAAAGTAACAGGCAGAGAAACAATTTACTCTGTAACAATTTACATTTAAATTCATTTACAACAAATGCCCTTTGTGTGACTGAGAGGTTTCTATAACTTGTGACATTCTATTGTACAAAACCACACAGCAAGTAGCTTCCTCATGATATCCAATCTGAATCATAGGCGGTAGTTATGAATATTCATTAATTCCTCTGCCTACTTGAAATACCATTTTACAGGGTACCAAGTAGCTGCAGCATCTACCCAAGTCCCAGGAAGCTGATAAGAGCAAGCACTTTGCTGAACTGGGACCCACACAATATCAGTATTAAAATCAAGGCAATGTGTGGTACAATATTATATCCCTTTAATTGCACAGGGAGGACAAAGAATTTTCATTAAAGCCAGTAAGTGTTTTGGATACTGAGAACACTGAACAACCTTCAGGTACTCCAGTTTAACTTTCCCTTTTTCTCACCGGTTGCATAGTGTGTAGACATGCAATGATTACTTTTACTATCATTTCCTTAGTGTTTTTAAAAGTATGGCAATTAAAATGTTTCTGTATAGTAAATATTTTGGCCAACAGGAGCACTTCCATTTCTTTTAGTTTTCCTATGAGTTCTCTTGTGACTGAATATGTGTGTGTGTGTTCATTTTTCCTCCTGCATAACAGTACATTGTTTTTAATCACAGAACACAGAGGGGAAGGGGGAGTTGTGGAATTGATTTTTCAGGAGGAAGAAGAAAACCTGAAGGAACAACCAAGAAACAAATGAAAATGTAATGAGACTACAGAAAACATGGCTGTGGCTGGAGGTGCTGGGGGAGAAAAAAGTGGGCTTGTGTAGATTGATTCTGTGCAATGGACTGTGGAGGGTTCTGAGGAAAGTAAGAATGTGAAGGAATGCCAGATGGAAGTCAGTAAAGAAGCATGGAACAGAAAAGGACAGAAAACTGAAAGAAAATGGGAAAAAGGGCTGGGAGAAAGCCAATATAACCTTGATGAATGAGAGGAACCTCATTGCATGGTTTTGACTGTGGGGAACATTGCTCAGAGGTCAAGAATGACTTTGGAAGTAAGAGCTATCTTAAAAAATTATCCAGCTAAAAAACAAAGGACTTTCACAAAAATTTAAAGCAAGAAAACATAGAGTGTTTTTTACTTTGCTCATCTGGCAGTCACTGAACTTTGTGAGAATTAACTAATTACAGCAAATCCCTGTTAATACAGAGAGCTGTCAATCCATATGGTTTTTCTCTTGGAGAGAGAAGGAAAATTCATCATCTTTCAAACTGGTTATATGACATTTTGAAGACACAGAGTACTGTATGAGCAGTGATAGGTTTACAGCAGCAGATTCATCATGGTGCTGAAAGATCTCCATACAGTTTCTTAAAGGGTACTCTGTAGCTGCCTCTGTTTTTCCATGGAGACCAAAAGCTCGCAAGCTGAGTCTCAGGGATAGAAGCAGGATATTTTCCACAGACAGCACTCTTCAGCTGCACACAAGCATGGTGCTAGCATGACAAGTGGGCAACTCTCCCCACTTTTAGGCAGATTGAGAAGAGCTTTCTCTTATGGGCTTCCCCTCCTTGAGGTCACTCAGCGTAAAGTCGAGACAGTCTGATCTGGGATCACGGTAGGACCCTACTTCCTGAGCGACCGCTCATCAGGACTCGAAACCCAGATAAAACACATGAGTACCCATTCACTCAGAAAGTCACATGGCATCTCATGAACCAAAACCACGTCTTTAGTGTGTCTTTAATCTGAGCTTTGAGTCCTGATGAGTGGTCGCTCAGGAAATAGGGTCCTACCGTGATCCCAGAGGAGAGAGTCCCAGCTGTCTGGAAGGTTGTTCAGGCATGTGTCACACTGTACAGTTTGTCTAAGCTACCATGGCAGTGTAACCCAGTGGCACAGGTTTTTGAAAACAGTTTGATTGTTTTACATCTATCAAGTTTTTCTTCTCGCAAAAACCTGCACCACTGGGATGAGGTGCTAAGGTACTAAGAGGCTGTCTGACAGAAAGATGCACCTGTGAAAATACATCACCTTAACATATACATTAAATTATTTTTCTGTATTCCTACATAAAATAATAATATACGTGGCTCTCAAATGCTATCTAAGGCTGACTTGGAGTTGAGTTGTCTCAACTCAGACAAATTGCAATTATTTACCTGTAAGTCAGCCATTAATGGCATATGCTAAGATCATAGTGTTCACTTTCCATTCATACTTGCCATTTGTACCTTTCTTCCTTTCCCTAAGTCACAATCATAATTCTTTTTATCATGGATTCTGTGTAGTTCATCAGATTCCATTCCCATCTCCTCCAGTCCCTCCCTCCCTCCTGTAAGGAAGTTCAGCAGAACTTGTTGCAAGGATTGATTATGAATGATTATGTTAATTATTATGTTTAAATGTAGATTATGAACTGATTGCTCAAGATACAGGTCATTCCAGGATTATTAGCTTTATATTTTCATTTTCCTTCAAATTCACAGGGTTCGCAGTCTTCCTCTCAACATCTTTTTCTTTTGGACTTGAAAGATATGTGATCCACAAGTGACTGTGTGTGGTGGTTTTGGCTTGGGTTGGTTAATTTTCTTCACAGTAGCTAGTAGGGAGCTCTTTTAGGATTTGTGCTGAAAATAGTGTTGGTAATACAGGCATGGTTTTGCTATTGCTGGGCAGTGTTCACGCTGAGTCAAGTTTGTTTCTGCTTCTTATCCCACCCCACCAGCAAGGAGGCTGGAGGTGCACAAAAATCTGGGAAGGGACACAGCTGAGAGAGGACATTCCATACCATATGGTGTCATGCTCAGGATGTAAAGCTGGGGGAAGAAGAAGGAAGAGGTGGACCTTTGGAATGATGGCATTTGTCTTCCCAAGCAGCCATTAAGCTTGATGGAGCCCTGCTCTCCTGGGGACAGCCTAACACCTGCCTGCCCATACAAAGCGGTAAATGAATTTCTCTTTTTGTTCTGCTTGCATGTGTGGCTTTTGCTTTAAGGATTAAACTGTCTCAACCCATGAGTGTTGTCATTATTACTCTTCCAATTCTGTCCCTCATCCTACCCAGGGGCTGAGTGAACAGCTGTGCAGGGCTTTTGTCAGCTGGGGTTAAACCACAACACTGTCAGATATAGAGAGAAATAAAAATTTTTGGGTGTTAGGCCTACATAATTATTACTTGTATTGCAGCATTATCAGAGGTTACACTTATACCAAGAAAGGGACGAGGTTACACACCTTTTTCTAACTTAGAGACTGCTTAACTTCAGCCTCTCCTCCTTTAGAGCAGCATGGCCCTGCCCAAACTACTGGCTAGAAATGGTCATTAATATGTCGACATGCTAACACAGTCTGGGTGACTGTGGGACTAGTTATTGCTGCTCTAGACGTTGCTGCTCTAGACATTGCTAGACAGAGCCATTCAGGGGCCCAACTGGACCAGGCTCTTATCATGTATGGAAAAGTATTGAGCAAACAAGTCCAGTACCTTAAAAAAAAAACCAAAAACCACATTTTTCATCTGTTACTCTATGAAGAATATGTAGGATAGTCTAAAATCTGATCTCCTGCATGTCAAGTATTCTTCAGGAAACTAAATAAAGCTGTATGAGAAGAATGTACACTTGCTGAAAAATCTGTAATTCACAGTCTATCCCACCTTAACCTGGTTGTGTTCTCATAAAACAGGAAATTAACATTTAGACAAAACAAATAGATTAAGAGGCCTGTAGATGTAAACAGAGATGATACAGCTCTGGTCACCATAATAAGCTATGGTCTCAGTGATGCACCTGACCATTGTGTTTCCATTGTTTAGAAAAAAGAAAGCCGGGAAATGGGACAGTAATGGGAAAGTTTTTATCAATATAAGGAAGGAATCTTCCAAATCTGAGAGAGGGAGCCTTTGGGGCAGCACAAAGATGTTCACCTGAAAACGTAGCGTGAAGGCAAAGAGTGTCATTGACCAATCGAAGAGAGAAATGTCTTAACAATTTTGGAATTGATAAATAGGCCTACTTATAGGTTTAGGATTAAATTTTAGTAAATGATAGTATGATTATATGATGTGTTAAGTAGTCCAAAAAGGGCATGAATATATCAAAAGTAGACAACTTCGTGGATACAGAGAATTTACAAGAGAAAGACAGGATATAGGATACAATTACATATTACAAATTATACAATTATATATCCATACAATTACCAAGAATAGATACAATTACATTCACTGCAGAATTTGCAGCACATTTTCATTTCACTTTGATGCATTTTACATATGTACATAGATTGAATAGAAAGATATACCTATAAGTATAAAAATATAAACACACATAAAGTATTATATGTAAGGCACAGCCAGAAGCATGTAGAGACATAAAATTTTTAGAAATGAATGCCCGTCTTGTATTTGGTGACCTATAAACAGTTATCCTAGAGAAGCCATGGATCTGAGGATAGAACTCAGCACAATTTCCATAGTATCTCACAAGCCCATATTTTCTAGAAATGGAATTCTTCTAAACATCACCACACATTCTAAAAAGATTTCTTCTTTACCTGGTGCATAAAATTTTCAAAAGGTAGTTAGTACCTGAAGTGCTTACATTTAATTGGGAATGTTTTTAATGGTACAGTTTTCACAAGGTCCTGATTATATATTCTCACTGCATTTCTATGCTGTTGGGCTTTTCTAATTCCTTACATGTAGACTTTATACTGCACTGAACACTAAACAGAATTACACCAGAAAAATCATAGCTTTACGTTCATCGATGTGGCTTGTTGGGATTCTTTCCTTGACAGTTTGATTCTTGTGCATTATTTGTTCATGAAAAAAAAAGTTTTACATGTGACAGCTGGAGATGACTCTGTAAAATTTTTGTTAGAGTTGGAAAGCAAAAAGAGTCTGGAGAAATTGCATGGAGGAACAAAACCCTAATTGCTGAAGTTTTAGCTACAAAGAATAACATTGCCTGCTGTACAGCAAATATAATTTTCTAAGACCATATACCCAGTCATTTCCATTTGGTGACTTTTATTGTAATTTTTCACTCTATATTAAACTGATGCCTTTTCCTGGTCTTAAAATCAAGAGCCAAACACGGTTAGAAGGGAAAAAGGGATTTTACCTTGGTATTTATTTTAAGGATCTTTAGGTGCACTATGTCTAAGTTGAATGCACCGAAATGCACACCGCAGTGCCCCCAAAAGATCTCGTATAACATTTTAGATCTTACTAATTAGCATATCTACTGAAAATTCTCCAATGAGAGGCTTGAGTGAGCCCCCCTCCCCAACGAGCCTTCCCCTCGACAGTTCTATCTCAGTTTAAAGAATGTGTTCTGGAGAGGACCTTGGGGTCTGGGGCACACTGATCCCTAGCTATGAAGCTTCTAAAATGTTTAGTCTCCTAGCTGAACAAACAAGTCCTAGAATGTAGGCAAAATCACTAAGAATACAGAAGCTGTAAAAAGGTATAACAAGGGTATAAAAGAAAAGGCAAAAAATCTTCATGGCATCAAAACAACATTAGCTTAAAAGTCTTTTGGTGATGTACCCCAAGGAACAAATATTCCAAAGTGAGTATTAAAATATACAATCTCTATATGAAACTGTAGCAAGGCATTTTTTGTCCTATTTTTACATGACAGCAAGCTACAGATTTTAACGTGAAAATCAGAAGTGAAGCAGGATTTCATGTAGGCATTGGGCCAAAACAGAACTGTGAAAATTTAAACCCTTGTGTAGGCTGCAAGATTACTTTCTTGCCTTGATGGTGTGATTTTCGGACTTGATGTTTCTGATCACTGTTACCACAATCTTTATTTCAAGAGAGAATAAATTTATTAAGATAGTGCTTTCTCTAACATTCTTATCATTGTAAAGGTTTATTGTGTTAATAGAATACCACACAGAGATATTGATTTGCTGGAAGTTCAGGTTTACCTTTGCCCTTTCATGTTTTTGTCATGTTTTATTTTAACATTCTCTTCCCTTCTGTTCTGGGAAATACTTTTTCAGGTCAACTGTCAGTCATATGTAGGTCATCACCAGAAAATAGAAACAAAAATTCAAACACAATGAACACAATGATTTTGCTAGAAACCTGAAAAGCTATAAAATATTCATAATATTACCTGGCAGTAATTATATCTTGCATTGTGAGATCTTTGCATAAAAATTAGTGTTCTGGTGACTATTTATTTACTTAATATCTAGAATTCCATTGAAGTTAATTACTAAGAAAGAGCAGTGATTGAGGGATGTGAGTAAAAGCACAGTCTTACAATCCTTATTTATCCTTTCTATTACAATGATGAACTCTGCATCTGTTAGTCCTATGTATAATCTTACTCCTTTAATTGAATATGTAGCTAAGACTCTAAGTCAAAATCTATGCCACAAACCTGAAAGTTAGTGTCACTTTTGGGGATACTGCTTAAACAAATAAAATTAGCACAAAACCATTATTTAAGTGTAGCACATATTTACAAGCTCAGTAATTGCTAAAACATTAATTAGGAAAAAAAGAAACCACATTCAGTATGATATTGTATAAACCAGTTGTATGATTTAGTGTGTGTGAAATAGAAGCAGAAACTGTTAGCAGAAATTCTCACTAGTAAAGATAACGTGCAGAATTCATTACAGTCTCACATCGATTACCAGCAGGTAATGCCTATGGCCATGTAGATTTACTTTTTTGTCTGACAGCAAGAGAACATGATCTGGCTTTGAGGTGATCTTTTGGCTGTCTCTTACATCTCCAGATCTGAAGCTTGACCTGTGCCCCATGCCACATCGTCACCTTTTATGAGAGCCAGAACCCCAGGGTTTGCAGAAAAACTGCTTTTAGAAAAAAAAAAAATTTTTTTGTCTTTTGGTGTTCTTGGACATTGCCACATTAGGCATCAAACTGTTTCTTTTCTTTATTTTCTTGCTGATAAGCTTAACTGATGCACAGTGGGGCAGGACTCTGTGCAAAGACAACATTGTTTTTGCACCTCAGTGGTGTGTACAAAGGGTTTCAAGGCAAATTGCAGAAACCCATATTCATTCATTCCTGCACAACAGAGTGTGAGTATTCATGGCAGGTGCAGACATTTTTCAATATATGATTGAAGAGAAATCCCACAGGCAAAGAATATATTCCTAGCTAGCTGAGTACAGAGACCTGTGAGTGATAGGTGCTACAAAAGGTGTTACGAGTGATAAACAGAACAAGCCGGGACTCTTAGAGAGAAAATAATTACAAAATATTCATGAGTAGTTATTTCCTACTACAGTACCCCCTTGTAGAGTAGTCACTCAAGGCTATTTATTCTTTACTGAACAGCTTCAGAATGCAGGAACCTTCACTGACTGGCAGGCTTTTTCCTGTTGCCTAGGAGGGCTTACCCTTTCGGTTCTTGCAATCAATCTCCTTAACTTAGGCACTGTGCAATGATATGCCCATGCTTCCAAAAGCATATATTTATTCAGTAGCTATCAAGAAAAACCTATGGGACAGTTTTCAGCTGTCCTTCTCCTTGAGGTGTTTAGATTGATAAACTGTCTAACACAGATAAACAGATCAAGCAGAGCAATGCCTAAGTGATAATAGAGGGGCTAATTAAGAACAAGAGCAAAACACAAGGAGACAGAGACAATATATTTGAATAAAGTCTTCAGCAAATAAACGAGAAAACCTTTTCCTGCAAGAGGAACCAGCTATATCAGAGTTACACCTGTTTCATGACACAGAGTACCCAGTACCTACCTGTGAAGTCATGAAGGGAAGGCATCAACTAGCTAAACAAAGAAAAATAGAATCAGTGCAGACTGCTATGATGATGAATACCTTCAGAAAACTTTACTGTGAAGTGCAATTCAACAAAGACGTCCTGCTGAGAACCTCTGTATTGACAAGATTTGTTGTGGTATAAGAGTGAATACAAATATGTTCAGACATTTTAAAATTTTGGTTTTAAAACTTTCCACTTCTCCTACAGGACAATGTCAGTTTCCTGCAAGTGCAATACCCTGAGGATGTCAGTTTAGCTGTCATTACACTGATGAACTTGGTTGAGCAGACCCAGGCCTATCCACTTCAGTACCCACTCCTGTGAGCTAACACCCCATACGGTCAATGAAGATATAAACAGGAGGGAAGAGAGTGGTGTCTGCCTCCACCTTAATCTATAGATGTGGCAGGAGGAAGAGAGAGCAATGCGCAAACGACTCATTGGGATCATGACTGCTCTCCAGGTCCTGTGGCATGGTCTACAATTTGCTACGGGATGGATTGTTGTCAAAGATGGAATTTTTCAGTGATACCTGATCTGATGTGACTTGTTAGTTATACCATGGCTCTAGTCCTTCTAGGTCTGCCAGCAGGCTCCTCATGGCGCAACTCAGGAGACTTCCTGTTGCAGTACTACAAAATCAGCAGCTGACAGAGGTTTTATCTCAGACACAAAGGCGTGGTGCTGCTCGGGAATGGAAGCAATTCACATGAAGTAATACATGAGAAAATAGTTCTTCCTGTAACTGGGAGTGTGGAAGCATCAAGAAACAAATTCAGGTCAATTCCAAAAGCAGTTTAATCTGCTTTGTAAGAAACTTTATATTACCTAAGGTATTTCAGTACGTATTAGCTCAGAGAAAAGAGAATCGACTTCAATAAATATTGTGCCAAGAAAACACTATTAGTTGTGTTGCTCTACAGATGTGTTTGAGTGACACTCCTGACCCCATTAAGATAAGCTCTAGCACACCCACAAAATAGGGCTTGACTGGTCTACAAAATATATCATTTTGCACCTAATCATCTCTACTATTTCATGCTTACTCTGGTATGAAGCAGCTGGAAGGCTTACACCTCAAAAATAAGGGAAAGGATATGAGGATATTCCAATATGAAACAAAACAAGATTATCAAGCTCTTTTTTTACCTATGATCACTGATTCACTGGAGTTTTCATACTGTCATCCATGATGGATACAGTTAATTTTTGCTGTTTTGTATTTATATTGCAGGTTGTCATTTCTGTCATTAATCATAAACATAATTGTAATAGAGACAGAAATGTCTTTTCCCAGACATTTAATTCTGAAATACAATTATCCAGACTTCCTGCTGTTAATGGCATAGAATTCTAATTACTTCAAAATGAAGCCATTATTCATAAACTTCAGGCTTGTAACACACATGTTTACAGTAGATGGAAAACACTGTAGAATTCATCATTGTGGAGCTCTTATTTGCCACAGGCTTATTTAACTACTCCATTTCTTAGTACTGCCTTTGTCCTATCCCATTAAGGAATGATAAAGTACTCAACTCCCTGTTTACATAGAAAGCTATGAGCAGAAGTCCTCCTTCACAGACAATGGGCATTCAAATTTTCTGCCTATAAATAAACTACAGCTGTGCTTTTCTGTTGTAGGAAGTCACTTGAAGTTGGAAATGGCACTGATTTAATTAGCAGTCACTATTTTACAATCAGATAATTCTAACAGCGGTTAATGTATAATGAAAATGGAAAATATGTAGGGCAATGCGCACCCAGACTCATGAGGTTAAAAGAGAAAAATGTTGAACTGAGTAATTTTCCCAAATTTTCAGAGATTGTAAATGCTCAAATTTGGAGAGCAAATACCACTACTAGCATGTAAAGAGGTAATGGAGATGTAGAAGGTACAAGAATATACCAAAAGCAAGGAAGTTATTTCAAATATAAATGAGTTTGGACTATGAAGTTATGCAGTAAATGGTTTTTCAAATGGAATGGAAATTTTAAAAAAAAAAAGACACCCATCCCCAGACATGTTCTATAACACAATAGAGAACAGAGAAAATACTGAAGACTTCAGCTTTTATGTTGCTGGGATAGACAGGTCACCAATGCCCTTGCAGAGGTTCAACAAGACCTGATATGAAGAGGGAAACAAGGTAAGACAGGCAGGTACTTCCAGGGCATGGCTGAACCCATTTTAACAAAGTTAGCTAAGGCAGGAGGGAAAAATCACCTTCTAAAGGTGTCAATATAAGTAACTGTTGAGAAAGTCCAGTTGAGTTGACCAGACACTTAGTTTCAAATGCCAAGGTGAACCTTATATTCTCTGTCAATGTGGAATACAAACCACCCGTAGCTACCAGTGTACCAGAACATCTCAATTAATGCAGGCATGTGAGCTGGCTCTCAAGACTTTAACAGCTGTGAATAATTTCTTCCACTGTATCGCCACAGCAGAAGGAGGAAGTGATATCAGAAGCCATATTCAATTGTCAAAATCTGAAAATAAAAGGTTGATTTTTGTTAAGCGTACCATGCTTGCAAAATGTCTAATTGTACACATTGGAATATGAGTTCATCCATTGTGTTTAATCTTTACCCTTGCTATGTCCTAGTCATACCTGACACACCATGAATGATAGGCACATATTAGTGCTGATTTTACCTTATTTCTCCTAGCTTCACATTCTTATTTTATCATTGTGAAAGATCACTATTCCATCTGAATAGTAACATAAATGACTAAAAGATGTTGACTACTCACACACTGACATAAATGAGGAACAATGGCTAAATAACAAGTAAAAGGCAGTGAAGGTAGGTATGGGATCTTCATTTTGTGCCTTATTTTAGTGCCTCCCTTTTATATTCTGCAAAACTTGAAAAGCTCTTAATCGATAAATTGTGGGGGATTTATTTTTCCCCAACATTTGTGTTTGTTTTTCATTTTCACATCTAAACAGGAGTTTCAGTGCTACACATAGTGACAGGTATTCACACAATATTGCAAAGGAAGCTGAGAACTATGATTAGGTCACCCTCCACCTTCCCTGAAATTCATGTGCAGTTCGATTTGTGAAAAATTATTTCAATATATAATGTTAATGTCAATCTTCATTTGATGCCCATTACTGACAGCATGATAAATCATGGATTAAAATGGAGGAAAAATGTGTTAGTATAGTATACAACTGTTGAACCTTACCAAAATATGTAATCCCACAGCTATACCCTAGTATAACAAGAAAGCACCATGTCTTTCCCAAAATCACTGTTATGGAAAAACCTAGCATATTTAAAAGTACAGGTTCAAAGCAATTCATAGAATTTGGAAAGTAAAGCCTCCTTTTGAATGAGCTATATCTACAACATTTTTCTGACATACTGCTGCAGTAGATTACATGTCCTTTTTAAGTTTTGATTGTAAAATAGGAGACTTCTAAAAACACAGCAACATTTAGAGAGATGACACGTCACTGAGATGTTTGCACGAAGTAGTTTTATATTAAAGGTTTGTGTAGCTGTGCACAATGCATCAGCTTTAAGAAAGCTTAGATAAATGGTACAGATGAAAAAATACAAAATGGAACAGAGAAAAAGTCACTTTAAAAGTTTATGTTTGGACTAAGCACATACAGCTTGGCATACAACTTGGGCTATGTTTGAACTTCAGTTTAGTTTATCTTATTTGTGTATTGGGTCTGGCTGGGATGGAGTTAACTTTCCATTGCAGCCCTAATAGCGGTGCGCCTTTTATTTGTAGCTAGAATGGTATTGATAACACATCTGGCTGCCACCCAAGGTCAACCCACCACAATGTAAAAAGCTATTTGGAAAGGTACTTAACTTTTTATTTCCTTACTTACATTTTTCAATAATTCTTTTGTTCACAGCTCAGACGTTAAAGCCAAGTTAGTAGCAGACAGGGGCATCTATGGATTTTGGGTTTTGTTTTTTTTTTCCTAAAGACTTATATATTCAGAGTTCAGAAATGTATCGTAGCTTTCATTGAAAATATGAAACAATCAGAAGTTTATCATAAATGTAGCTTTTTAGTTGAATATCTAAATATGTTTATAAGGTAAGCCTGGAGAAAAGGAAGCTCAGAGGGGAGACCTTCTCACTCACTACAACTACCTCAAAGGAGTAGCCAGGTGGGGATTGGTCACTTTTCCTAAGCAACAAGATCGAGTGAAAATGGCCTCAAGCTGTGCTAGAGAAGGCTTAGATTGAATATTTGGAAAATTTGTTCATGCAAAGATGTGTCAAGAATTGGAACAGGCTGCCCAGGCAAGTGGTGGAGTCACCATTCCTGAAAATATTTAAAAGATGTTTCAGTGTGGTGGTAGACTTCATAATGCTGGGTTAAGGGTTAGACTTGTGGATCATAAAGGTCTTTTGCGCTCTGAATGTTTCCATAATGATTCTATCATTTACAGTACCTGAATTGGTAGTAGGTCTCCACTGTCCATACATTGTAGGCAGTGTATGTCCACTCATGAGATTTAATAGCTTGGAGATATTTAAAAGACTCCAGTAGATGTGGTATTTAGGTACATGGTTTAGTGGTGGACTTTGCAGTGCCAAGTTTATGTTTGGATTTAATGATCTTAAAGATTTTTTCCAGCCTAAGTGATTTTATGATTCTTCTCTAGTGCCCAGTTCAAAAATCTCTGCTTTTCCTTCTAAAGAAATTAATTTAAAAAGCACTGTGTTGCGTACTCTCTCCAGCAGTGCACAAAGTAGGCTGCTCTTAATCTTTACCTATAGTTTTAGTTAGAAAACAGACTCAGTCCTTCAGAGCTACTGTATAAAAGCTAAATAAAATTTCATCCTTTATAACTGATTTATAGCTTCCATTTAAATCTTTAAGATATATTTTTGGGTTTATGACAACATTCTGAACCTGATTTGTCATCCATCTCTATACGAATTTCAGTAAATCCTAGTAGGATTCCTTCAGTATTTTATCTCTGACAACATTTTTCTTTAATCCATTTTACAGCACTCCCCACCTCTAACATCTAGAAGTTCTTGCTGTGACAGTCAAACCCCCAAAACAGGTTGCCACAAGTTGACATTCTGAATGATATTTATTACTGTTATCACCAAAATGATGATCTTGAAATGCAATTGGTAAATCGCAAATTGAACTAATGATTGAGATGAAACATTTCATACCACCTCAAGTGGAATTATTTGATTTTAAGTTCTTGAAATAATTTGCAAGTTAATGAATATCTGGACTAAGGAAAGTAACAAATAATAATAATAATAATAATAACAACAATAATAATAATAATAGTCAATCTATTGCACATCATCACCTAGTGTGGACATAGCCAGGGTGTCCAAAAGCCATGCTTACTGTATTTCAAACCCTGTTGGAGCTTACAGACACAGCACCTATTGTTTTATAAAGACATACGTAGTCACAGGCGTGGGACTGGAACTTGAACATCCCACTGACAGTGTAAATGTCATAACAGCCATGGTACAAATTCATTTCTCAGAGTCTGGCTCTCTATTTTATTGAATATTTCAGTAGCCTGTGCTGAGGGAACTGGAAAATCAGTGGAGATTGATAGCCCTCTGCCTCCCCTCAGAACAGGGCCTGGCACAAGCAGAAGTTGAGAGAAGCTTTGGAAGTCTGCTGCTGGGTGAAAGGAACCTTCCCCTTCAGATGGGCTTCTGAAAATGCTATTTCTGAGTCTTTCCCACACAAAATCACTCAGTGAAAGAATTCCTACTTCATGAACAATTTTAGGGTTACAGCAATTGCATTTCTGGCTAAGAACATTTTCACCAAAAGTGTTCTCAAACACATTATTGCATTCCACACTGTTGTTATATCACTTGACTCTAAACTTTTTTTTCTTTATTTTATATGTAGCTTTCACTTAGAAGATTTATGATACTGTGTGTCATTCTATCTAGTATTATAAGCAATTGACACACTTTGCACATATAATTGACTTTATTAATAATTCTTATTTATTCTTTTTCAGTAAACAAATATCTGAACAGGCAGTTCCAAAAAGTAGTGGTTGTTGGTTTGGGGTTGGGTTTTTTGCTTCAATTTATTTGAAGGTGCTTAAGAAGCATCTTAGCAAAAATCTTTGTCAGCCTCATGATCAAGTGACTTGAAAAACTGAGCATGGTTTTAATTCTGCTCCTCTTAATATTTGTCCAATTTCTTTAATACAACTGAAGAAAAGAGGAAATTCTTATTAATGTCTTTTTATATTCATGAGCATGGATGTTTTTCTAATTTTCTACAGTGCTTTATCCTCAAATTTCATGGAAATCAACTTCCATTTTCATGAGTTTGTGTGTTTTGCTGCCTCTTTATAAAGCATTGTCTCTTGAAAAGGATGCAATCTCTGTCGGTATAAGGCCAAGATCATTTTCTCTACTCCACTGGAGCTTTGCCATTTCATCCCAGGTGGGGGTCAGCCCTCAGATTTGTAACCTGAATTGAATATGACATGATATGTGTACCCACAAACTTTTTGATCTTTTCCACTCTAAGAAAAACACAAGTTCATTAAAAAAATCCAAACTTACTGTCCACTTGGAGGATAGGAGACACAAAGTAGTGCCTCTGCTTTACTTTTGTTAACACAAAAATAATTTTTAACTTTGGCAAAAATTTGATGTATAAGCAATGTTATACGTGTGCATAAGCACATACATAGAGAAACATATATGAACAAATATATGGAAAGTAATTTCTGAAATATTTATATTCTTCCTAGAATAAAAAGGCTTCAGGGAACATTAATGCTCCTAACATGAATATGGAGCTTAGATATTAAAATTCATGAGGACCTGTCAACTGAACTGATGTAAGCTCTATTTGCCAGAAATACATGATGACATTGCAAGCTGGCAAAGATGAAAGCAGCTCAAGAAAGCTCCTCCTGGTGCTATTTCATCCCCTTGAATGTCAAACAAGCTGTCTTTCACCAATCTGGAGCTACATACAGAGCACAATTCTGTGCTATTTGGTGAAGGTGTTCTCCTGAGCACAGGGGATGTGCCTGTTTCCCTGCTTCCCAGACACCAGACGGCCTAGGTTTTGGAATGACAGTAGACTGCCAACCAAATTCTGTATTTACTCAAACATACGTTGTCTTCTCTTCCAGATGCCTTGTAGTGAAATTTAGCAGGCGTCATCCATATGTTCACATTCATATTCCACACAATACTTGCACGGAATATCAGCAGGTCCCTTTCAGAAAGCTCTAAATGGCTTCCCTAACAAGGGAGGCACTATGCAATACAAAAATTACCTGACAGAATCATCATCATCCTGCTAACAGAACTTTATTAGTCAATGTAAGGATTAGGTGCAAGGATCTACTCAAATACTGCTATCATGGTGAGCAATTTAAATTGTGGATCATTTAGAGTTAATACCTTATTGGGGAAGTTTATTCAGAAGTAGTTTAAAGTCTACAACTTTGTTTCTAAGAAAGTTCTTACAAAAATCAATAAATCGTTGCTCTCTGCTACAGCAAATACTGAGCATAACATGATACATTATGTGCAAACATCTGGAATACCTGAATTCACAGATGGTAAAGATGCTGGGCTAGAAAACCTGGAGTATTTTTAATGTAAGTTTCATTAATTTAAAGTATGACTTCTCTCATCTAGAAATTTTACTGTTTTGTTTCCACGCAATGAACCACGCTGAAATTACTTTTTCAAAGGCCTCAAGTTATTTCAAAAATTTCTGGGTAACGTTTTTCACTGAATACTAAGTAGATGTTTGAGTGAGCCATTCTCTGAACAAGTCATTCTGAGGCACAAATAAGAACCATATCTTTTCCCTTTTTCTGTCTCTTCTAAGCATTCAGTCACACAGATAATCTCAGATAGCTCATCTGATTGCATCAGCAGCCTGGATTGGTAGCTTTTCTTTTCCCTTATAGACAGTGATCACAGGTAAATTTTATGGCCAGTGGAATACAGTTTTAGAGAACCTCACCATGCTGAGAAAGTGACTGAAACCTTTAATAAAACTTGATGCCCTCACAATGCAGGAGAAAATTCTGAATACGAAAGACATATTTTTAAAGGACCATAATAATGAAAAAAACAGGGGATAAATATCTGGTAAGGTGAATGGCTGGGGCTGAGGGCATGGGTCCCCTTCTTTGTCATCTCCTGGAATAATGTTTAGTCAGATTAGACAATTTTCAGTGTTTCCAGCCCCCTTTTGACATGAATCTACATCTCAGAAAAATAATGGTAACTGAATTTGTCCACATTATAAGTGAAAAGCTCAAAATTCCTTTTGAAACAAATTATTTCTGACCTATAAAAAAGAGTAGTGGAAAATGATTTTACTAGACAAAGTTAAGTCCCTTATTCCCCAGCATGTTCACATTTATGGAATAAGAGAGGAGGCTGATATTATCAGACTATTCTCATTCTTACCAATTTAAACTTCAACATCTATAACTGTTTTTGAAATGTATACATCCCAGTTCACAACCAAAATAGTATAGGTAAGCAAAAGTCCTTTTCTTGGAGCAAATTTCCATCTGGCAACATGTGGCAATGTCAATGACATTTCATGAGAATCATCTTTCAGGCTGTGCTGTGAGTGAGGTAGACCATATTTGCACACAACACAATAAACAGCTGAAAGGATTGATTTGCCCTTACCTGAAAGGATTTATTTGCCCTTACCTAAAAGGATGTAAATAAATAAATATGGTCAGTATTGCAAAAATTTGTTTGGTTTGTATTCTGTGGCATTTGCAGGTGTAGGGAGGACTGAGATGTCATGGATAAAGGTGCCATATAAAGATAGTAGTGGCATTAAAGTGTTTACAGTTTGTATTTCAAACAACAAGAAATGAATAGGATCAGCAGAGAGTGATGGAAAGGACAAGCAGGGAAGACAAGTGGAGTGGCACTGCGCTACTCACACACTGCTTTGTCACCTCCAGATCATTTGGATAAACACAGATAAACAGATGTGACACCACTCCCATGAAAATGTTTAGTTTATCTACGTCCATTTCCCGTGTTCAGAGTTCAAATTTTCTGTCATTAGCTATATGTTCTATCTATAAATGTCAAATACCACAACAGCTCACCAAGTGTATCTGTGTTCCCACCTGCATAAGTTATGCAATGTAGGTTCTCAACAATTTCAAGCATTTTCTTTTAAAATCTGCTGAAGTTGGAATATCTCTCTATTCAAATCTGTCTAATTGCTCACTGGGATAGTCATTTGGCTGTGAATTTCTATAGTCCCAACTACCAGGTACACCTTTGCCTGCCAGTAGGTGGAAAGGAAGCCCTAGATCTTCTTCATCGGAAGCATGAATACCAGAATCAAGCTCTCAAACTACCTTTTTTTTCTTTTTCTTATTTTGTTGTTTTGTTTTAGGTTTTGGGGTTTTTTTAACACAAAAGGAAGCATAGTAGGACAAAAATCCAGTAAGATGATTGTTTTTCTAGCCAAAAAGTTTAGTCTGCTTATCAGATTTCCTGTACAAACAGGAGGGGAGAAATAAATAAACAAAAAATGGACAAAGGCTGCTCTGCAGAGCAATTCAATGCAGAAATCTAAACTGAACGTGGTGGCCCCTCCAACAGTTAGGTGTCTCAACTCACACTATGTAAACATCCACTTATTCCCAGAAAGAAAAAAATTGGCTTTTATTCCAGTTCTCTGTATTGGAAAATAATTAATTAACAATAAGAGGGAGAAAGTGTGAGAAGGAAAACAGGAAGAGCATAGTCTGACTAATCACAGGTTACTGTGCTGTTTTGGTATATTCAGGCTAAAATTATAAGAGGCCATATGCCTATAAATGCGGACCTGTAAATTTAGACATGTATACATACAGATATGTATTTGATTCAGTGATACAAAGTAATATATTCTGTGTTTTCAAGATGAATCCAGGAAAATGTTGGAGCACGAGTATTTATCTGTGTGTCTCTTTCTTACAATAGTACCTGGGACCCTGTGTCCAGCTTTTGCATTTTTGAAAATTAGGTTTCACAGTTTCATTTAAAATTTTCACAAATAGGGAAACTTTGTCTAGAGCAGCAGAACTCATGGTAAGTATTTTACAGATGAATAAAGAAACAGTAGAAGCTGTTCTCTTTCAGGTCAATTTCTTTCAAAGTGTTTCTGCCCCAGTAGTTTTTCTTATAAAATCAACTGAGATGGCATCTTGAAAACATGCTACCTCTGCACATTTACCTGGATTATTTAGCTGCTTGATGTTTCACTCTTTAACAGGGTTTTCAAGCAGAGAACAATATTATCCAAAAGTTCCAAGTAATATGCTTCTGCATCTTCCTTATGACCTAGAAAGTCATCCAGGCTTCCTTTAATGAAGTAGTAGCCTTTCAATGTCATGTTACTGAAACTCATCACTCTGCAGAGAAAAGTCTCCATTGTCACTTTACACATGTGCAACCATCAAGATTTAACCAGAGTTGCAAATAAGCCCCACACAGTTGCTCACTATTTCCCCTCATAGTGGCATGGGGAGAAAATTAGAAGAGTAAAAGTGAGAAAACTCGTAGGTTGAGGCAAAGACAGTTTAATAGGTAAAGCAAAAACCTCACATACAAGCAAAGCAAAACCAGACATTCATTCACCATTTCCCATGGGCAGGCAGGTGTTCAACCATGCCCAGGAAAGCAGGGCTCCATCACATGTAACCGTGACTTGGGAAGGCAAAAGTCGTAATTCTGAACATCCCATCCTTTCTCCTTATTCCCCCAGCTGTATATGCTGAGCATGACACCATATGGTATAGAATATCCCTGTGGTCAGCTGGGGTCAGCTGTTCTAGCTGTTTGCTCTCCCAGCTCCATGTGCACCCCCACCTCTGGCAGGTGGAGTGGGGTGAAAGGCAGAAAAGGCCTTGACTCTACGGAAGCACTGCTGAGCAGTAATGAAAACATCCCTGATGTTTCCAGCACAAATCCAAAACATAGTCCCATACCAGACAGTATGAACAAAATTAGTTCTACTCAACCAAAACTAGCACAGCAAACAAGTTGGCCAGCTATTAATTTTTTCTATAAGTTATGCAGTTTGGAAATAGGCCTCAGTGCATGTGTTCATGCAGATATATGCAATCCATTAGTCTGGCTTTCCAGGATCAGAGAAATGTGTTACTGTGCTCCTGTACAGCAGAAAAAAATGAGTCATATCCTTCTGCAAGAGAAACAGCTATTACTCTTAAATTAAGCAAACATTAATATAACTATTTGTTGCAGTGGGGTCTCCTGCAACATGCATTAAACAGCAAGGCCCGTGGAAAGAAATAAGGACCTATTCTTGATAGAAGTTTCGGAGATCTTTATTCTCCAGCCACACGGCCCGGGGACTGCCGAAGAACTGAGCAATCATGGGACAAACAGGGTCCTTCCCGGGCAGGGGAACACAAAACTACCAATGGGGAACGGGATTAGGGTACATGTGACCAGGAGCAGGGAGACCCCATGCCTAGGCCATGCATCTACCCCAGGGTCCCCTCTCCCAGGACCCCATGGCAGGGGGGAGGAACCCCAACAACTATAAAATTTAGTTTCATTAATAACATGGCATTTCCCATGGATTTGACACAAGCTGGCTTCTGTTATACTAAGTGTCATAGAATTCAAATTATAAATCAAAATATAAGTTCCCCTGCAAAATTCATCTTGCCATGGGAACTGTGACTTAGCAGGCAAGTCTGGCTGCACATGCCCCGACTTGGCTGGCTATGATCCACTTTCTGTTGAATGACTGGGCACTGATCCTCTGCTAGTGAATTCTCCAGTGATCAGGAGAAGATGCTAGGATCTTGGAGAGGGCAAGCTTGACTGAAGCTTTTCATGGGTTGAGAACATAATCACTAAATTTCTCAAAACTGATTGCGACATGCTGGCAGACAGCCCCCATTTACAGACACCTTGGCTTGGGAAACGTGAACTCTGAGGCTTCATTGTTAACATCACCTTGCAAAGCCAGTGTGAAGATACTTAAATAGCAGAATTTTATACTTTGTGTATGAAGAACAGGGTGGGTATTTAGAATAATAATTTCTATTTAAATGATGGGAACCTTAAGCTGTCCTTATTTTGAATGGTTTTCAACTGCCCATATGCAAGAGCTCGTGTGTTGGATGATGCAGAACTTCATAGGTCCTTCAACTCATCCCGGTTGTCTAAATATTTTCTACTCCATGTAAGAAGCCTGTGGAATCTTCTTTATAGTGTCAATAATTGATAAATTATAGAGATAATAATCCACTGATGACTGTAGATTTCAACATTTGCCAGTCGTGGTCTGTTAATTATCATTATTTGATTCAATTTTGTAATAAATAACTGTTGAATGAATTTTTGGCAAGCATGTCAACCATTTAAATAATTACTGTACCATATAATTCTTTTTACTGCATCCCTAGAATTCACATTGCTGTTCCTTGTTATTAAAATGTCGATCCCACTTATTTTGTTATGACAAACATCTCTCAGTTAAAATAGAGCTATGATTTTCCTACAGAAATCTGGTGTTATAAATAAACAATTATTTATCACATGCTGGTTTAGAAAAAAAATGCATAATAGCAGAGGTCCTGGATAAGAGAGAGACATTTTTTAAAGAAAAACAGAAGTCACAATTCAAAATTGTTTGATTTTTGGTAGAAATATTCTTCCTTATAATGTAAAATCTAATGTTGTGTATTTGGAACATGAAACCTGACATTTTTTTTTATCAGTCCCTTCAAATGACCCATAATTTTTGTGTGATAACATTCAGGAAACAATTCTCTCACATCACTACTATAGACATTCTTAAACTGTATTAAACTAGCTTGCTTTGCTTTCATGGAAAGCTAATTCAGTAGTGAGAGGATTTTTGCATAAAATTGTGACTAATGTTACTGCCTCTTTAAATCTCCTGCAAAGAAGTAGAAGAAATCCATCATTAATTTTAACCTGTTTTCAGTATAACAAAGGGCATGTTCAATTTAAATACATTCTCCAACAAATTATTATTCCTTACCATTGTCTGTGCTGAGCATGGATCCAGTAGTCACATAGCTTTCATACAGTAATGTAATGTTATAAAATATGTTTGATGACTAGATTATCTTTTTGGTCACTAATCAAACAAGAATTAATCCCAGAAGTTTAAATATAATCCTAGCAATATTTTAATTTTGCTATGAGTAAACCAAATGAATGCTTCCTGAGTAAAATTATGGCCAGCAGAAAAAGCATTTTTATCTGCTTAAACATTTGACAACAATTCAGGAACTCTTAGATAATGCTTCCATCGAGAATTTCCCTCTTTGCCTGATTAGGAAATGCCAGGGGCAAGAAGAGATATAGGAAGAAGGAATATAGTAGATGTTGGTACATCAAAGGTATGGGTATTTGAAAATTCTGTACGGTCTTCCAGCTGTCTTGCAGTGAAATGGGAAATCACAGTTATAGTAACCTTAATGTTCTAAGTAGATCTTAACATGCTTTAGGTGAATCCAGAAAAGAGCGAGGTGTTAGGAGGGTAAAAAAGACAGCTCATTTCAGACACGATAAAACAGAGAGTGGGTGCAGGCAGGAAGCAATCAGAAGGTAATACCAGCAGCAATTCACATTAAGGGGAAAGTGATTCCATGGCATTATAAGCACAATGAAAGAAAATTGTGTAAAGAATGGTTATCATCATATTAAGTTTAAACACAGAAAGAGCACCAGTAATGAGGCTAAGAGATGTTCAGAGGTGTTTTTATCAGTTTATTCTTCTCAGCCTTTCCTTCTTTATAATGCACCTCTTCATTAGTAATTAGAATCATAAACTATCACAGAAATTGCAAATAATGGTTCATGTATTCTTAAGTAAAGAAAGAGGTAATGAAACTTCCAGGACGAAATCTTCAGAAAACTCTAAACCCAAGCAAGAAGGTGAAGGTGAAGAGGTACTGAGAGCTAAGATATCTACCTGTAGCTAACATGCTGTTTTCCAGAGCTTTATCATATAACAATAATATGAACTACATAAAATTAGGCCAGCGATGAGATCAGTTAACAAACGTGGTTTTAAATAGCAGTCAAATTTTCTAAAGGCCTTTATGTGGGCACCTAAGCAAAGTAGTAAGAATTTTCTGATGTCCTCACTAAAGCAGATTTTAGAATTATCAAAATTGACACAGGATCTCCATTTTTTAAAAAAAATAGCTAGTTTTGCTGCCTAAAAAGTGGCAAAACCTAGTAAGAAACAGAAAATGCAGTCTTTGTTGAATTTTTTTCTACATCAAGTATTCTAATAGCAGACACTAGCAATGTCTTGACCTTGCATTATTAAAGCTAAGAATCATTTCACCACTGGATTAATAAGTGTTCACGGAGCAGTGAAACGTGTCAATTAAATGCAGAGAAGCTAGTTAAAAATAATCAAACGGGACAAAATTAGAAAGAAGTCAGATGATAGTAGAATAAAATGAGATGCCACACACAAATCCAAGTCTGTCATTCTCTTCTGCAGAAAGAGAAAACATCCGCTATTGCCTTATAATGTACAGTAGGACATAAGCATGCTCAAGAAAATAAAATAGTAAAAGGGAAGTTAGCCATCTGCTTGCTATTAAGTAGGAAAGAATTGGTTTTCAAACACCATAGAATTATGGATCAGCCTCTCGTTTCCTATTCCTCTCCCTCTTATAAAATTCTTGCATATAAAAACATCACAAAGAGAGCTACTTTCATACACAAGTAGCGAGCAAAAAAGTGGATGTCATAATGGAAATTATGGGTAAAATAAAGAGGAGAAATGTAAATGTAGAATAAAAAAAAAATCTTATTAAAATTCTTAGAGTGAGTTTTTGTCTCAGACTAGACACCATGTCAGAATAAGTCATGGCTTGGAGAGATCCAACCAGCACTAAGACAGTCTACCCAACAGTCATAACTGGAATACAGATATACAGGAAGATAGGAGAGCAACATGAGGCTAATGTTTAATTTCAGAGACTTCAGAGCAAAATCTCCATCGGCACATATGTCAAAATCTTCTCCTTTACCAAAGAAAATCTCCAAAATGACAAAGTAGATAGTGATTCCTGCTCTCACACATAGTTTACTACAGACAGAGCTACAATCTGGATACTTCTGACATCTGGGATTTTGACTCGAAAAAAAATCTTTCCTCTTCCTGGGAAGAGCAGAATAGCAGTTTGTAGGGCACTGACAAAACTATAATTTATGCCATAAACATGTTCTTTGAAACAGGAAGTATAAAATTTTT
Organism: Corvus brachyrhynchos; assembly: GCF_000691975.1. NCBI lineage: Eukaryota > Metazoa > Chordata > Aves > Passeriformes > Corvidae > Corvus > Corvus brachyrhynchos. The sequence continues at coordinate 10,412,721 of NW_008239110.1, forward strand.
TACATTTTCAAGGGTGAAAGATTAAATACAATCTCCTTCTCTCCTGGTGCATGTGGTTCTTAGCTCTGAGTCTATGAAGTTTTATTGTAATAGTGGGAATAAAATGACAGGGTGGGAGAAGACGGGAACTAAACGACAATTGCACTTTTTCCACAGATGCTTTCTACTAATTTTTGAAGATAAGAGAGGAATCAATTATTCTGAACTTTTTATCATAGCACAAGCATGTTCTGCTTGAACACATGTACACAGTTTGGGCTTTACCAACCAAAACTGTCAGGGGGGTCAATGGAAGGACTGCAAAGCTGCTTCTCTGAAACTTTCTCTAGTGCTGTCTCAGCAGGGCTTGTTAATATGTACATAAAGCCATGAGCAAAATAAGCAATTTTCTAGAGCAACTAACAGTCAGAACAAAGATACAATGGTCCCACTTTTACAGTCAGGAAAGAGCAGGTTTCTTGCTCTTTTGGCTGCTTTTTTAATAGTCACTATCCTATGAGGTCGGGGAAGAGGAAAGAGCAAACACAGAGAGGAGGAAGAGGATGGCAGGTTAAACTAAAGTGGCAAGGATGTCTGCACAGTACTGTAGTAGAGTGTTAGGATTCATCATCTTTGTAAGATAATGGGATGGGAGCTTGAGGACATTTTTCCATGTGCCAGAGGAGATTTATATTGGACATTAGGAAGTTCTTCACAGAAAGGGTGTTTGGGCATTGGGATGGGCTCCCCAAGGGAGGTGGTGGAGTCACCATCCCTGGAGGTGTTTAAGGAAAGACTGGATGTGGCACGTATGGTTGACATGGTAGTGTTAGGTCATAAGTTGGACTCAATGATCTCAAAGTTCTTTTCCAGCCTAGTTGAATCTGTGATTTTGTGCTTCTCTGTGTACTTTAGATATCTCTGTATTCAGATTCACCACTCAGGAGAAGTTCTGCTGTGCTTACTAAAAGGACTCTCTAAGTACCACTAAATGAAAACCTAACTGCTCTGTAAACTACACTGGAGACTCGGCTCTCTGTCTGTGATAATTTTGCAATTGACAGAGTTTTAGCTTAGACAATTTGCAAACATATTTAGATACTAGGATATCCAGCATTTCTATATTGCTAAATAAGTCTGTACAGCTACCATTTTTTTAAGTGAGAATCCTCACTAGTAAAATATACAGGTTCCTCTCTCATGCATGCAAGTTTAAGTAATTTCTGGGTGCACTGTTTCTAGATTTCTAATAATGACAGATAGAAACTTGAATTTCAGATCTCAATGGTATGTTCAGTAGAAGTAGCAATTAGGAAAAAGGGAACAGATCTCCTGTGAAATAACTGAGACACTGTGAACGTGGGATCCCTATGGTTTTCTTTTTACTGTCACTTTTCCAGTCTGAACTGCAGTTTAATGAGACCAGGTTTAATTTTTAGACATGAAATCTGAATCAGCTAACTGATGAAGGAGTCTATGTCATATCTTGCCAGTGTCCCATTTGGGAAGCCAATCAATCAACTGTTATTACATTACACATTACACGTTACTCATTACACATTACAAAGACATTGAGATCATTCTTTAGTCTCTTAAACTTATTGCAGCAACAGCTAGGGATGCCTCATGTACTAAACAGCATTTTTTCTGATCTGGGTCTTGATCATATTTTTGTCTCAGGCTTGTTTGAGAACTCTGCATTTTTCATAGGCCTTCAAAATGAAAATCAATTTGAACAGAAAAGGGAGTTCTATTCATATGTGTAACTTCATTTAAAAGTTATGGTGGTGGGCAAGGTTTGCTAGCTAAACAGATGGGAAAATTATGATCTTTTTCATGAAACATCCCTTGCTAAAAATTTCAAATTTTTTGTTAGGCTGTAGTGCAAGCTCTTCTATTTAAGAAGTGAAGTAATTTTCTGAAGTCCTTCTTAATATTTTGTATTGTAGCTGTTTTGTGTGCAGCTAAATATGGCATGAATGTGATCCTCATGATCTACAAGAGTAAGAAGAATTGAATGATTTTTTGCTACTCAAAAGATTTTTAGATTATGTATCTTTCACAAAGTCCTGTAAAGAAAAGGGTCATATTAAAACCAAAACAAAACAAAATTAAGCAAAACAAAACAAAACCCAGGTCATTCATTATTCAAATTGGGACAGAGTTACCTTCTCTGGAATTCTCTTTCTGTGAAATTCTGTGTGCACATGGGCAGGAAT
>NW_008239110.1:10414931-10430292 GCF_000691975.1 Corvus brachyrhynchos
AGGAATGCCCTTAAGATGAACTGCAGGATGCATCAGGAGTAGGATAGCCTTGATTGTAAATTGGAACTGTTCCTATCTCACAGTAGTGTACTGTCATTGGTGTCTGCCAGCAGTTCTCCACAAAGTCAATCTTGCAGCCCGTAACTGACAATTTAAGTTCTGCTTAGAAGATCACAGAATCTTCTGGGAGGAACCCCTGTGGGGTTGTCTGGTCCAACCTCCTTGAAGATGATGATACCGACATGCTAAAACCCTGATATGGGAACAGCTAAGGAGATGCGTCTTCCTGCTATTTTTTTCCTTCCATTTAAATTCACAGATACAATTTCAGAGAAAGGTTACAAGATGAACAACAAAGGCAGGTTTTTGAACTTCCACAAAGTTTCGGAACACAAATCACCCTTCTCTTGAGCCCTTTGTCTCAGTATCTCAGCAACTTTTGTTACTAATTCTAAGAAATTTGTCAGTATGCTTAAATTTGCCCTCCAGCACAGTGGCAAGTTAGCACAGAAAGGTCTACATCTATAACATCAGGCTTTCTAACCCTGCAAATTGTGGTCACACATAAAGTGCTTATGGATAATGGTCTTTGGCCTGCACCCATTTCCTACTGTTGTCCAGGAGAGGCTGGTGCAAGGGCTAGCTGATACTGGCAAAAAATGTGCCACAGATCACCCTAACAATTTAACTGTATACAAGATGATTTCCAGTGGCCAAAAGCATTCCCTGGCACTATTTCTTTCACTAGTACAGACACCGTCTATGTGAAATATCAGGTTTGCTTACAGACCCTGCTGCTAAATGGATGAGAATAAGATTAAAATCTGACTTTCTGAAAGAACTCCATGTGCTGCATGTATATAGATATTAAATATAGCTGGGAGGTATATGCATGCCAAAGGATTTGTTACTCTGTGAGTCACTGACCTGGTCTGTTTTCCTTACATTTGGGTTTTGGCAAATACAGACCTAGGGCATCTTTGTAAAGTCAGGGTTTTGCTGTTTAAATTTTTCCCTTAACCTCAACAAACTGTATCACAAATTATTTCCTAGCACTCCTCACATTTTCCTAATGATAGCAGTGTTTTCTCCTCAATGTAAGCTCTTCTCCATGCTTTAAACTATCACAGTCCAAGCCTTTGTTTAGATATACTTCTCTTTCCCTGCTACGGAAGTAGCAGCTATGAATTTTAGGATACACACACAAGGACTTATTGGGAGTTCAGTAGTCACATAGTGACTAGGTGTGTTTCTATCACACTGTAAATTATTCAGGGATGCACAGAAACAAGACTACCCTAAGCATTATTAAAATGAAGTAAAGTTTTTAATTTGTTAATTAATTATTAATTTAAATTAAGAAAAAATGAAGACATTTGTTTCTGGATAAGACACAAATGCCCTAAGATACTTGAAATAAAGACAGTAGGGTAAGGAACCAGGGGTGACAGGGAAATGGCCATTAATAATAATATGTTTGTATATCACATTTCAAGGGAATGTCACAGTACTTTTACTTCCATACCAACACTTTTCTTTGTTCTCCACAGAACCAGCATGCACAGCAAAAAAGACGACACATTCAGAGTGAGCCTGAACTTGAACATTGAAATATAATTCAAGAATTGCAGAAATTACTTATGTGGTTCTCCATCCCATTACCCTGTTGAGGTTTTCACATTACTTTGTAATAGCCTTGATTCACCAGTGATGTGTTTTACTCTGAAGCAGAATGCACTGTTTTACAAACCTCTTATGTGCAAAAGAAAGGGAGCAAAAAATAGCTAACGTACAGTAGCTGCAGTGTCTGTATTAAATCTTGGCATTATCATGGTGGCTACCATTAAATCTACTTCACTGACACTTCATGTAAAAGCAATCTTTCCTCAAGAAGTAAGCCTGTAGAAAGCCTTTTGCAAAATCACTCTGTTGTAGGGAAAATTAAAAAAAAAAGGAGATGGAAGAATTACTGAAGCTGGAGTCAGAGCAAGATGTTTGTGCAAGATCCAATCTGATGGGCAAATCTCTGTGGATTAGGAAGCTTACTAGTCTCTAGCTATTTAAATGCCAACAAGGAATGAATCTAAAAATCATTGTTGACCCATTGAGCAGCAGCAAGTCAGCTGGAATGTAACAGAAAACAAAGAGAATCGGAATCAATTAGAAATTAGAAATATCTTTGATATTTGCTGTATTTGCCCTCCCCCCGCCAAGTGGAAACAAACTCACCCAATGAAAAGCATAGTTACCAGAAGTATAAAAAAGGAACTTTTACTGGCTTTAAGTAGGTTCACAGTGGAATTTAAATTGGAATGACAATACTTTATGTATTATCTGTGGTGCACCAAGAATGATTGCCACACAACAGTGATTTTCCAGGCTGGGAGTTGTAATTATTCCTTAGAAGAAATTAAAAGTTCATTATCCCTTCCTCAAACAGCACATAGTACAGAGACATCATCATTTCATTGCAGCTGGATCAGTTGATTTGGAAACCATAAAATTCTTTTGTATGGAAACACTAAGCAAAATGTTGTCTTTTAATGATTATTTTATAGTAGACAATAACAAAGATAAACTAGTGCTTGCCCTTACAACATGCTGATTTTAGTCATTCATTACTTTGCCAAACTTCAATTGATTAGGTGTAATTTTCCAAGCCATGCATCTTCCAATGTTGCTTTTGTGCTGCTTTTATTTTACTATTTTATTTTACTTTTATAATGTAGGGATTTTTTTCTTTGTACAATCCATCATGATGTACATTTGTGCACTGTCTTGTATTTACCCAGAACTTTTAGCCACTCCTGTGCAACAACTCCTCCAAAGCCTGATATTTTAAGCTACTTTATGTTTTTCAAAATATTTCACATTGCCCTTGCTTAGTAGAATTTCTATCCTTCCCATTTTCTGATGGAAGGAGATAATAGTCACAAAAGTTGCTCAGCATGATGAAATTCCTAAATGTTCTGGAGAGTCATGACTCAGATGTTTCAAGAAGGACGTATGAAATAAGTGGGTATCTTATCCTGTGCCACTTCTGCCTAGGGCCCTGCATAGAATCAATACCAATTGATCTTATTGTGCTGTCATGAAAATACACTCTAATGTCCAAGAAAGCTCGAGGTATTTTTTATTCGGATGAAACCACAATTAGTCCATTTGGGGATAAATTAGCAAGTCTATATTGGATGGATTTGAATGATGAATAATTTTATGCTACATAAATAAAAAAGTATTGATTTCACTCGATTCAGGGTCTTATTAAAAAAACAGCATCAGTGTAACATGTACACACCAGACAATGTATTAACATTTTGAAAGACAAGGGTAAGTTTACCATCTTCTAACTTTTGAGTGATTAACTTTGCAGACTTAACAAACATCGTGCTTATTTATATCTAGACAGCGATACACAACAGTGATTCTCCAGATGTCAAACAGAACAGCCTGAGTAAAGATGAATGGAGCTATTAGTATTGAATTCAGCAGAACAGAGTGTAAAAAAAGAACAAATTTATTGGACTCTTCTGCAAGAACAAACAAAAAGGATTAGTGAGGCTTGGGAAGAAGAAACCATGGAGAGTAAGTGGAAATATCTATTGTATTAGAGACAGATGACAAAAAAACAAACAAACAAGACAGCAAGTTATATACTACCTCTATATGCTGCAAATAAACTTATACCAAAGGCTTTTCCAGATTATACAGCGAGCCATCATTTCCGTTTCTTTTATGGATCATTAAGAATTCCTTTCTACCTTTGGAGATAAGGGAGAAAGAAAGTCTCCCTTTCAGAGACTACACTCCTCAAAACAGAAGAATAAGATTCATGACACCTGTGCAGTCCAGCTCTGTATTTTGATCTCTCTCAAATCTTTCCGGTGCAATGGCCAATCCTTTTTGTTGCAGTCTAATGGGTTTTGACAGCTTTGTGCATGAAAAACAGGAAAACTCCAGTGGCATACCTAAGCACTAGGCCTGCATTCTTAAATTTTCAACAGACTTTTTAAGCTTTAAGCTATAATTGATTAATATTACTGCCTTTTGACATTCAGAGTTAGTTTACCACTTTTAAAATAAACAAAAACAACACCAAAAGGACGCACACAAATAAAACCAAACAAGCAAACAAAAAAATCCCCAATTCCTTTTTTTTAACCTCCCGTTTTCTTTCTGCTTTTCCCTCAGGTGCCATAGTCAACCTGAAATTTGTCAGCCTAAATCAATCCTGCAGAGTTGGCATAACCCCACCAGTACTCGGGAGGCTGCCAGATGCAGATTCCATGGGCAATTGCACCTGTAGTTCCTAATTGTCCTTAGAGTTGGTTACGCATCTATAATGTCTTTAAAGAGTTTGCAAGGTGAATTTAACAACTTTGGGTGACCACCACAGCCCTTGCAATAAGAAATTAGTGAAGATGATGAAGCACATCCCTTTTCTCAATCATGACCTGTGACCTACAGGGCCTGTGGGATATCAACTTCCAAAGTTTTTTCAATTCACAAGAAAGTGAATTGAAATTGAAAGTCAAATTTCAGCTGCAGGTTGCTGACAGACTCACACAAAGAGTAATAGGCAGCACACCTGGAAATCACAGCTTCTACTCTGCCTGAGTTTCCAGCACATGATTTCACTAAACTGCAGTGATTCTTTTTCCTTAAGTGTAACTGAGTGATCTCTTGTTCTGATGTCACAGATAACCCATGGAGAAATTTCTTTTTTACAGTTCTACCAGCTTGCTTCATGATGGAAGAATCCCATATATCAGAAGAAATAAAATACAAGCAATAAGAACTTTTATACAAACAGTTTATGAAAAGAAGAGAAATGCTGTGAAATAATTAAAGCTTTCTCTTTTTCCAATGTTCATTTGGTATTATCAAGCAAGGTGGGGAATATTGCCTTGGTCATTTATGTGATAAGAATTTATAAACGTGTGGAAACTGTCATAATAATTGACAGGTTTTCTGGTGGCAGAGGTGTGGATATAGTATGTGATGTTGACAGCTGAGTGTCAGATCAATTGAAGATGAGAAACCACAATAGCAGAGTAAAACATTTTTTTTTGCATATATTCCCTGACATACTAATCTTACTTAAAATTTATCTTACATTTTGAGAGATCTGATAAAGGAAAAGTTTTGCCTCTGTGTTATAAATAAGATACAGTATTTTCTTATTGTATCACATTTACATGATGAATTGGACAGGGTGAATTGGAAAAAAAAGGTGATATATAAAATACTTTTATATACTCTTATACAACATAAAAATGCTTTTATGAAAAAAAAACCCTGTAAGACTTTGGTATTTCAGTTCAAACAATGATTTTAGATATTAAAATGGGACTTCCATTTTTGAATTGATATTATCAAGACAATATTGATTCAATATTGTTAAAGAGAAAAATCTGTTCTATTTCCCCAACTAAAACACTACACAGGTTTTAAAAAAGGTATTTCTTCCAGAAATATATAAGTAATCATGTTAAAATTGGCCTTTCCTGATCTGAACACTGTCAGTTAATTTAGATGGATTTAGATCTGAGTTTTTCAGCATCAGACCCCACCAGCTGGTGTTGCCCTAGTAGCTCTTAAGGAGGGTTTTGGTTTACTGGTTTTTTTGGTCCTTTCTGGAGGAAAGGAGAATCTGCACAATTTTTAAAATAACATAAACATTTACAAGACCAGAATGTATTATGGTATTTTGAAACATACTTTTGGGACATTTAAAAACTCATGGAGTTTCAGAACATATTCTTGAAAAAAGAAGTTTTCCTATAAAGGTATAACACTATTTGTTCCAGCTGCCTATAAAGAACTAAAAGAATTAAGCATGTGAGAGAAAGAGAAGAAGAGAAGAGAAGAGAAGAGAAGAGAAGAGAAGAGAAGAGGAAAAGGGGAAAGAAAAAGGAAAAGGAAAAGGAAAAGGAAAAGGAAAAGGAAAAGGAAAAGGGAAAAGGGAAAAGAAAAGGGAAAAGGAAATTCTTCCAAGACCAATTTAACCCCTCAGGAAGATGGTTTAAGTGCATATAGCTCACACCTGCTTCTATGCATGTTTTTAATTTCACTGTAGAAGTGCCTGAGTATATTTGTAATATGTTTATACTTAAACATTTGCACTTACAGTTGACAGTCGCTCAGTGGATCCTGTGTGACCATGCAACTGAATATTTCTTCTTCTGTTATCTCACTGCAGCAGGTTTTGAAGGAAGGCACTTGGCTATTAATTTCCCAAACAGTAAATGGACTACCAAATACCTGCAAAACGCAACGAGTTTAAATATAGAACAACTAGACAATTTCTTAGTCAAACTGGCCATAACCCATTATGAAGTTACAGCAGAAGACTACCAATAACCTGATAGTGTTCCCTATATCCTTCAATGGTCCTGATAGAACTTACCATGTTTGTATTGTGAGAGAAAATGGTCCTTCATGGACGTGGTGTACACTTAATATGTAGCTCTTTAAAAGCTTTCAAAAGGGGTCATGGTGTGAGTGGGAGGCTCCTGATTTGGGCTTTTAGTTTTTTAGTGCAAATAGTATCACTTTAAATATGTAATAGACATTCTTTTAAAGAACACCAGAAGAGTAAACCTAAATTAAAATATTGTTTGCATAGTTAACTACTGGGAAACAAGTAAGAAAAATTATTATTCTACAAATCAAGTAAGCTTTTCAGCATCTAATGACCACATTAACCAGGCTTACCTATAGATAAATTTTAATTCTGAAATACACTGGAATTGCTCCTTCCTCTGGACTGGTATCAAGATAATTTTAATTATATTGATTTTTAAGTAGTCTGCTTTTCTTTGTTTTGCTTGAAACCTTCATGGATTTATAATCTCTGTAGAATTAAACGACTCTTATGATAGAAAAATTTTAAAATTTGTTTGTAGCATTTATGGAGATTTTCTGCTTAACGAAAGTTTGCTAAACAAGCAAGATTCCTCAGCTTATCAGATTTATGCCTAATGAAAGTCTTGCAAAAGAAACAGCATATCACCATGTAATTAAAAACAGTATGATAATGCATTTGCACAAAGGAGAATTTGGATGCAAATTAGGTTCAAACATTTTTAATCTTGATGTTATTTAATTCTTGAGTGCTTATCATTATAAGCTCAAAACGAGATTTGATGTTTGTATTTTAACTGTTGTGTACTACATTTATGTGAGTGATTAGCACAGTAATGATTTGTGGATCACAGCCCTTGAATGCGAAGTCCGCTGAGGACTAACAGCACAGAGGGCGGTAACTGACTTTATCCATCCTCCGTTTTTCTGCTAGGATTTAAGATGTAATCACTTCAGAAGTGACAAGTGCTACTGAAGCATTCTTTGCTATTATTAGCAAGGTTGGCTGTCTGGTGTTGTACTTTGTAAGGAAAACATCTCTCACTCTTTGGGAATTATCCTGAAGCCAACCAGGTATATTACAGGAAATTAGGGAGTGATATTACGCATTACCTAGGGATACAAATGTGTAATACTGTGTTGAACACTATGAGAGAGATTGTCAATATGACAGTAATTCATTCCTATCTTGGATTAATGAATTTTTTTCTATATCACTACATCGATTTTGGCTAATAGGGTGATGCTGGTGGAAGCAAGCAGTGGAGTAACACAGTGGCCACAATTGCCACCAAACAAACACTCATAGGCAATTACAGGGTAACTGAAGAAACTAGCAATCAAAAAACAGATTGAGTTGACCCTGGGAAAGATTATGATCTAGAGTGAGGAGGTTTTAAATGAGATATTCCCTGAGAACATAGAGAAAAAGGGGTTGTAAGTTAAGTGATAGTGAAGACTGAACACTAGTCTTTCCAGAAAAATTAATAGATATTTGCTAAATAACTAGGTGGGAGTGGGGATATGTTTGTTTTTTAGCAAAATGTTTTACTTCTGAATACAATAAGATTCTGGTTTGGAAGTGTCATGTTGAATGGTAATCGCTGTCTCAGTCTCGGGAGAAGTACAATGCCAAGTGGTATAATCACTGTAAATGCACAGGCTCTCATGACCTATTTCAGGAGAGTCACATCATTCTATGTAGATCCTGCTCATGGCATGAGGCTTAGGTAACAATCACCGAAATTGAGGGACTTAGAAAAGAACTGTAGTTGACCCACCAACTTTGACATCAGCATCAGAAAGACCTCCTTTCAGCATGGGCTGGATTTGACCTAACGAGCTAGAGGTGAATGCTATACATCCCACTACCAATCTCCAGAGATCCAGTACATCTTTTATATCTTTTATTGGAAGTTAATGGCCCTGTAGGACACTGCTAACAGATTTATAAAACCTCCAGGAATTCTTTATTCAGGCTTCTAAGGTATTCTAGCTTGAACTTCTGGCCTCCTAATTTTGATTTCCTCACTTTGTGTGGCTTTCAAAGGTGTGTCAATACGAAAAGATTCAAGAACATTTCCAGATGAAGTTTTAACCCATTCTGTATTTTCTGTAATAGTGAATTAAACCACTCTTTGAAATACCTTTTAGCAGTAGAAAATTTCAAGAAACTTCACTGCCACCGCATTTCAACTCCACCTTTGAAATTCTTTCTCTTGCTGTGATAAGTTTAGTAATGTGCATCAAATTTAATTTCAAATCAGATAATTTATATATGTTTATGGCAAATTAATCTTTCTCTTTTTACCTCCTTATTGTAACACCATAACCTTCTGGAAAACAATCTGTGTTTTATGAAATACTAGTGTTTACTGAAGCTGAAAGAATACCTGATTCTTTCAGGGGAATGCTTCTGAATATCTCTTCACTGGTCTGACTTGGACTCAAGTTTCTTTGGTCAATGCAGTCATCTATTTTCCCAGGAGGCCCTTGCAATCTATTAATACTCAGCATAAAGTAGCAAACTTGCCTTTCATTTTAGTATGAATTGTGTTGGGGTTTTATAACGGTTTCCAAAATGCTTCTGGCTCCACTTGGGAAGATTCTTCACTGTAATAATGGGAGAAAAGGAAGGAAACCACTGCATATTAGAGATGTAAGAAGAGAGAAAAGATAGGGGAGTATGGAGTTGGTGTTTCTCCTTAACTGCCAACAGCTAATATAGATCCCTTTTTCCTACCCTTTGTGCACTGGCAAAATCCTTGAGCAAGATTATCTGCCCTGGATAAAGACTGAAAACACAACAAGAATATCTGAATAGTGAAAAGTGAAATGTGACAACCATTCTGTCATAAGCATCCCGTTAGACTCCTCTGCCAGTGTCTTCACCTTCCTCTTTGGAAAAACGTTTCTCCTCTATCACAGCATTATCATTGCATGAATTAGAAAAGAAGATGACCTTTCTTTTCACTTCATAGCTTTCTTCGTGCCTGTTCTACAGAGAGGATGAAAGTCAGTGTAATGAAAATTCATTCTTCAGTGTAGGTGATCACGTTATGATCAGTTTGTTCAGTCCCTGCTGTTAATCTATGATAAAGATGCTCATACAGCCCTCATTGCTCCCTTTTCTGATCTGAGAAAAGTAAATCTGCTCCTGCCACGCAGAGAGCTCCCTGTTCACTGAATGTCTGGCTTGCTCTCTATTTCAAAGGGGTTTATTTTTCCATAGTCCTACTCCCTTATGGCAAGGGAAAGTACTCTGACAAAAACTGAAACATAATGAGTAAGCTTAATATTTTTTAGGCCCTGACCCTTCCAAAAACTGCCTTTTAAGACTTGCTGGGAGATTTATCTACTTATTTATTTTCCCACAGTGTTTGGAAGCTCTAGTTTTGCAAAATATTGTTATACTATTGTTCTGAGTAAAAGCTAACAAGCTCCTGTGACCTCATTCATGAAAAGGATTTAAATAAAGAAAAATACACTATAAACAGGAACCCAGCATGTAAATAATAAAATATTTATGTGAAGGTACTGTTAAAATACCCTTGGAAATATTTCCTAGAATTATTTTGGTTTCTGGAATCTCCAAGGATATATCATCATCATCATCATTGCAAATTCTCTCATATTATACATTGACTTCACCATAGTATTATCAGTATTAATTCAAAATAACAGCCCAGAATACAGTTCCAGCTCTTTGAAATAAGTAATTTCTTAGTTTATACACCAAAGTATAGATCTTAAGATTGAAGTTGGGATAATAGTTTATATGCCAAATTAATTTTCACTAAAAATCTACTTTTCTATTCAAATCAATTCCAGATGCTCTTTCCAACACTGTTGCTAGAATTGTAATACCAATGTACCAAATATTAATTGTTTCCCTTTACCCATTAACAGCTCTGCATTTCAGAATGCTGCATTTATTTCTGGGCAAGTAAAATCTTATGGGTGCATATTTAGAATGTCCAGAAATAAAAGTATAATGGATGAGCTAAAATTTAGGACTAAGTTTTCAGCTGAGATCTCATTAAAACCAGGATAAATTTTCCCCAATAAGATAGAAATGTGAAGTAGGGGGTATGTTCCTAAGAGGTTATAGAAGTCAAATTTTTAAGAAGGAGAAAACATTATATGTGTGTGCATATGTTCAGGATGTCACTCGGAATTTTTTTTCCAGTGTGCCCTATTTTTCCTTACTGTTCTCTTTGCAGACAATAAAAAAGTGAACATGTGATGTTGACAAATTAGTGACAACTTTTAAAATCTCTTATTCGGCTTTGGATTACTCCTCTAAAGTGGACTGTGAAACAGAATGACAGTGCCCATAATGAAATTTAATGAAAGCAACATTTTTCTTCCTGATTGGTACCTGAGAGATAATATATGGGTCAAATTGAACAGTAATAGGCGCAAGTTAAATTATTCACGGTATCCACTGAGGAGTGACTAACCTACTATTTATATTCTTTCTGAATACATCATTATGTCTCAGGCTCAATTTGCAAGGTTCTATTTGAAGTCAGTGGACTCCAGAGTATACATTTTGTTCATCTAAAAAGTCTGATAACTCAAATTATTGGGTTATTACGTAGATTGGGGAATAACCAAAGTAGGTTTAACTACCATCAGGGTTAAGTTGCAAGAAAATGTATTTATATGACATGGTTGTCTTCAACAGGTATATGCAAAACATTTAGACATACCTACATTCAACGAGTGGAGGAAGGCTGCTTGCATTGATGAATTCTCTCTAAGGAACATCTAGAAAATGGACAGTGAGGGACCAGATTTGAAACATGAGATATGCTTTACCCATTTCGTTATGTTAAATACAATTCCTGGAGAGAAAAACAAGCAAGCTAAGCATGTGTTTAATTGTTTCCATTTTTTTGCCTTTTCAGCCATAGCAATAGGATTTGAAGACTGCTGGCATTCCAGATTTGGAAAAGTTTCCTCTTTGTGACTGAACAAAATTAAATATTTAGCCAATTCTACCCTTATTTTTATTCAGTTGAGAGTGCTTCCTGAAATAAAAGATGCCAATTTTACAATTTAAATATTTACTTTAAATATCTTGATATTTGAAAATTATTTATACTGCAATGATAGCTTTGACCTTGCTACCATTTGCATTAATATTTAACTTTGGAGTAATATTTGCATTAATATTTAGCTTGGATGCAATAGGAATACTTTTGTTTGTTGCTGAAGCACAATATGAAATGTTTGTCACTTCATAAATCAGTGAAAAATTCAGTATTCAAGATGAAACTTATTTTCTAAAGATTCTGCTCTTTGCTTCTCAATGCCCCTCTTTCTGAATAATGTCTTGCTAAAAGGAGAACAATATTTTTAATTAAATACACCAAAAGGGCTTAAGCTAATTTTAGAACAAAATCTTAGAACAGGGATATATAATACAGAGATTATTTAAAGATTATTGGCTAGCACCTGATGTCTCTTTTACTTAATCTGGAGCAGGGATTAAAATAATTTTATCAAGAGAATGCAGTATCACAGCCTCTCCTTTAAAATGTGGCTTAAGGTGAGTTTGTTCAAAATCTTCAAGCACCCTAACCAGAGCTAAATCTGGCACATAACAGGAGGAGCATCTTCCCCACCTCCTGGATCAGTCACTTGCATTTCTGCACTGCCTACTGTAGAGGACCAGACCTAAGCATGTTTTGTCTCAAACATTCTGAGTATTGCTACAGGAAAGGAGATTGGATGAGAGGGTCCCATGGAGGTGGAGCAGTGTTGTTCTGAGACAACTTCCTGCTCTGCCTTGAGACTCGTGCTCGGGCCCGTCCTTCCCCTCCCAGCTCACTTCCTGGAGAAAGGCTGGATGTGCCTGCACAAACAAAACAGCACGAAAAATCTAGTTTGCATAAGAGGTGTGCACCACGTTAATGATAAAAGGGGGAAGATTGGACCCCCTCTCTCTTTTCCATGGGTCTCTTTCTCTCCTCCTTCTTTTTCTTTGTCTCCTGACCCCAGCTCCAGAGGAATCATGTGGCAGGACCAATGCAGGATCTAAGGACTGGTGATATTCTTTGTTTACTTGTTTCTTTTCCTGGGCAAAGCACAGCTGCCATATTTTACCCCACAACTTTGCTGTGTGAGTGGGGACACTATGAAGGTGTGCTGAGGCTCGTGAGCCAGCACCTTTTGAGGAGTTTGTTGTGGAAGCTGAGAACTTAATGAAGTGCCCTATACCAAATAAAGGGCTTGTTAGCCAACACCTTTTCAGTCTAAATAGTGGGCTGGTTGCTGGAGTTATGGTGACTGTATAATAAAAACACAAGTGTTCTGACACAGGGTCCAGTGTCTTTTTCAGCCTGATGAGAATTTACAAGGAACATCGCAACCCTCACTCCTGCAGTCCGTGAGTTCTGGACACTGAGGGCTGTCTGCAAGGCCAAGAAGTGAGTCAAACATCCCTCGGCACAGGCTACCATCGAGTAGTTCGTCTAGTCTTTTGATCTTGTCTGATGTCTCCAAATCAGAGGGACGAAAAGAATATGCTTTTAAAACAAAAGGTCTTAGGCAGCATCAGACAGCATGTATTCTAATCACACAACCACAGAAAAGAGTACTAGTGGCCTTTCGGGAAAGTGTAATTACATAACAGCAGTGTGGGCTGCAGCAAATACCTTGGGTGTCTTTCAGTAAAAAATTTACATAAAACACATGCTCTTTTTTGCAATCATTTTTACATTTGCTTCCTTTTTATCTTAAAAACAAGTTATGCTGCATATGAAGGTATTGGGAAAAATACATTCTTTAAATAACGCAGTCAATGAACTAGTCCTTCTTTTATCTGATTACACCTAATCTTATTTAAAGACATTAGATGCTCAGTTATGATGAACTAGAAATGTTCTACCCTCTGGTGCTGCTTTTTTCATCTTAATATCAATTTTCTGAATTGTCCCATTCAAGATCCTAATATTTTTCATTAATTGTTCCTAAAATTACAGCTGACTTCCTAAATAACAGCTGGTTCTAATCTTATTGTAAGTAAGAACTGGTTGCAAAGGAGACTGTATAGTCCTTAGTCCTTTTTTAGAGGTGGTGAGTGCTGTGCATGCTGTAGGACTACAAAAAGTAGCTGAGGTTTCCCAGGGGGTTCATCTCTCCCTGGCTTGGTTTATATACATTTTAATGTGTAGCCAAACCTTGACTCCCTGTCTGTAGTTTCTATAGCTGGCAATAGCCACCTCTTCCTCACATATCTATGGATGATATCCTATTTTTAAATTCATATTTAATTCCTGATTAAGTTTTCCTGCTATGTCATTTAAACTGGTCACAGATGATCTGTTCCTTACAGCGTAATCCTACAACCTGTACAATTGGAAATTTTGTCTGAAAACCTACCATAGATATAAACTTCATCTGGAAGAGAATTATTCAAATTGTCCTGACACACTCAGCTGTCTTCAGCAAAAAAGCAGTATATATGACTCACAAGTTCCTTACTTATGTTTTAAGGTCATGGAGGTACAAAAAGACCTTCTATTCTGATTCTACAGCATATAGCACTATATATTCAGGTGTTTGCATAGACCTGTTGTATGCTATTATTGCAGAGTAATAAATATTAATATCATCTAGGCATTACTTAAGTGCTCTAGCATTCTTTCAGAAGGCTCTGCATGTGGCAGTGTGTGCATGGAAACACACCAAGAGAGAAAAAAAGAGAAGGAGAGAGAAAAATAACGCAAGTCCTATTAGGAAAATAAAAACAATGATAGTAAAAACATCTTGTCTGGTAAAATTAATAATTAGAAACTAAAACACAATAGTACCTGGTTTGAGTGTCTGGAAGTTAGTTTTCAGTAGAAATGTTTCATTTCAGTTCCTATTTCAGCTGCAGTATGGAGCTGTTTTCTTTAGCTCTGTTCTCCATTAAAGATTACAACTAAGTTCCCATAAAGAAGGCACCTCTTTAAAGGTGGACTATTCACTTATTTATACCTTTCTTTTGCCATTTTTCCTTGTTTATGCTTCATATTGAAAAAATAGACTCAGGCTAAAAAATACACAAACAGACCAAGAGAATTGGACAGAATGAAATAGTAGGCAGTTTTACTGTAAAGCAGAGAACAGAAAGATATCATTTTTTCTGCCTCCTCTGTTCCTTTGAAATGGTTCTCCAAAATGGCCTTCCTGAAGTAATTTTTTCTTTAGAGCCATAACTGAGGGTATTCTGTCAGCTTCCCCTTTCTTTTGTACAGGTTTATAGCTCTCTATAAGCAGAATGCTAAAAGCAGGTACACTAAAATGTCAGGGCTGCAGTCATTTCATAGCTACGGCAAGTTGCCAGGTTATTTACACATAACTCTGACTATTAGCTCACAGGGAAAAATTAGTCTCTCCGTGCCTTTAAAAACATGCATAGTTGCAATATATAGATACAAATGGATGAAAATAATATTATTCAGTGATTATGCTTTTTCTAAATTAGATATTTTAACGATTTTTCCAGATTCTATTTTTTGCAAGGCTTTCTATATGGGTTCATCATATAACATTAAAATTCCATAATTCAGTTGTGTTTTCTCTTACAGATAACAAATGAAAGATTATCCCTTCACATTATAATACACTGAAACAGGAAAACACTATCTGAATTGATGAAAAAGATGTTATGAACCTGAGCTTTGCAGAGTATACCCTCTAAAAACATCACTTGTCTGAGACGCCAGATAAATATCACATATCCTTCACCAGCCAGTATGGGAGCACAGGTCTGTCTTGTTCAGAAATAGAAATTTCTTAGCTCAGGTGGGTGGCAGCAGACACACGGTTCTGAATTATTGCCATCTTTATGTGGTAGCTCAAAAATGCTTAAAAATTAGTGATTCGTATCATGTGGACAATAATTACTTGTACAATATTCAGCTCAGGTCAAAATTACTAAAGTCATAAGTCTAGATAGACCGGGGTGTAGATCAGCAGAAGTGATTAATTTAAAACT